>NC_133113.1:29600367-29939728 GCF_022965805.1 Primulina eburnea
GTGGTGTCAAGTCTGGTTTTGTTTCAGGGTCCTCCATTTTAATTCTCTTTGGATACTATTTTTTTCACATTACATATTTAAATTCAGTTTTGCTAAGTAATTTGATATATTAGGTGCAATAAATATAGAGTTTACATAAAGTATTGAGATTAGATCCCATAATTACCGATTAGTTCGCTTGGAAAAAAAGAGAAAGAAAAAAAAAAAAAAAAAAAAAAAAAAAAAAAAAAAAAAAAAAAAAAAAAAAAAAAAAAAAAAAAAAAAAAAAAAAAGGAAAAAAAAAAACGCAAAATAAAAAAATAAAAAAAAAAAAAAAAAAAAGGTTCCCCCTCCCCTCGCCCCCTTTCCCCCCCCCCTTTCCCCCCCCCCCCCCCCCCCCCCCCCCCCCCCCCCCCCCCCCCCCCCCCCCCTTTTACCCCCCCCCCCATTCGCACCCCCCCTGTCCTCCGCCCCCCCCCCGTGTGCCCCACTGGGTTACGGGAAAATATCAGGATTCGGATCAAGATTAGTAGAAATTCTAGTGTTTTTCGGATAATCTCGACCAACTTAGTAGAATCCAAGTGAAAACAGGTCGAGGTTTGAGTTATTAGTTGGCAGATGGAAATGCATGATTGATAACGAGTGGGAAAGTAGTAGTTGTCGGTGTCATAATTGAAATGTCGACAGAATATTGTGCAGAAGTCATACTTTCGATCCCATCCAATGTTATAACTAAGACAGGCCCAGTCCAAGGCCAAACATGAACAACTCCTTCAGATGAAAAATAAATAAATGTTTATTTTACATAATATCGGTTCAGTGTGAATGAAAATACAATTAATGATTATATATCTTTTTTTCATCTGATGTTTGCATCGAGTACTTAAAATTAGAGATATCTAATTATATATATCTATATATATTATCATCATCCTTAATCTTATATTCATATTTCTTCACATATCTCCCGATTCAACGTTTTCCTTTGAGTACGTGAAAAATAAATAAACCCATAATCCTTTGGGATTTTGTAGCGTATGTCTTTAGCAGGGACGAAGCCATCCGCGACTAGCAATTTTTTTTTAAAAAAATATTTTTATTTTTTTTGAGTATTTTTTTTATCCTCTCGACAATTAAGTAATATGACATGAATATGAATTTTAGTGAAATTATATCCACAAGATAATTTGAGGATGACCCCATAGTTTGGCAGAAGGACCAAAGGGTCGTCGAATTTTAGCTCAAATATCACTTTCAACTCCAGCTCGAACTTGTCCTTAGTCTTCAATAGTTCACGATTCCTATGTGCTGTCATCAAAACCCTATCCTTATTTGGGTACGTAATTGATGCAAAGTAATTATCATTATGTAGATATCATGAAAATGATTTCTGCATGGTGGCATGTGAATTATATTTGATCTAGACATATTTCACCTTCACGTTCTTGATAAGTCATTATATATATATATATATATATATATATATATATATATATATATAATATATATATATATATATATTATATATAATATATATATATATATATATATATATTATATTTTTTTTTTTTTTTTTCTGCATGGTGGCATGTGAATTAATATTTGATCTAGACATATTTCACCTTCACGTTCTTGATAAGTCATTATATATATATATTATATATATATATATATATATATATATATTATATATATAATATATATATATATATATATCATGAAGTTTAACTTGAAGATTCCACCACCATCCTTTCCATCAAACTTAACCGATTTGAGTGTTTTTTTTTTACCTAATCTCGGGTGCTTTAAAGTCTTTCAATGAAAGGGAATCTCTGGTTTTATCCAATCATTTTGGGCATAAAAGGAATTCTTGTAGCTTTTCTCCAAACTATCTTCTTGCCTTGTGGATTACTCCTCTCCCAGTGAAGTATAGTGAATGGGATTATCCAATGTTCTAAAAAGTAAGCTTGACCCTCGACGTAAACGCCTCACTTTGGATAAAGCGGGAAAAAATAGTCAAACTATAGTTGACCGAATTATCTGACAATGATTTGATAAATATTTAGTAATTTTTAATGTAATCTATCTGTAAAAACAAATAAAGAATGTAATTTTGAGATTTTTATGTTTTTATAAATATGAGAATTAATGTGTAAGACTTAAATTTATCATATTTATGTATTATTTTATCAATTTATTGGTTTGAGATAATTATAATTATACTAAAGAAAAAACGCTTTTTTACGTTTAATTTCGTGTTAATCTCACTTAAGTTTCAAAAATAGCTCGACATCTACGGCATTACGCTTTTAGAAACTTGTATTATCCAATCAAGTACTAATGATTTGTGATGTTTTTCGAGACTGCAGAAAAAATTATAATATTTTTTAAACCAAATATAAATATATAAAATAATATTTGATTATTGCATGGATCCATGACATTGCATCGTGAAATATAAATATATATTATCTCTGTCTTGGAAATTCAAGGAAGATAAGGGTGGTGCCCAAGTGGCAAGAAAGTTGGAGACGGTGGATGACGTGGGATGCGGACGACCAAGATTTTATGTGGTGGAGTAGTGAGGGAGTCTACACCACTTATTTTGAGTGGCTGAATCTGATCCACTCCCCACATTAACTTCGGGTCAAAACCATTGCTCCCATCACAAAGCTTGTTTATTTTCTTCCATTGTTTTCAAGACATTTCCTCGATTGTCTTGTAAAATTTAAGTAATTTCCATTTATATCCTCTGTTGATGTTGAAACATAGAAAATTTAAGCATCCGACAGCGAGTGATATACATCATTCTGTGTCAAAACTCTGTATATAATATGTTGTTCACTCATCGTATTTATCTGTGGAATCATCAATGAGATAACACTCATTTATTAGATTTACAATTTGGATATGTTTCGTCACATTCAATAGATGATATATATTTCATTGATAAACATGAAGATGAACACGATATATGTGTGTGCGCGTACGTATGTGTGTGTCTGTGATATAGATCACTTCAAGATCTAATTGTATTTTTCCCGACATAAAACACATACAACACTCTTAGGATGAAAATACTTTGAAGTTTGAACCAAGAGTGAGTATCATGTGAGACCGTCTCACGGATCATAATCTGTGAGACGGGTCAACCCTAGCTATGTTCACAATAAAAAGTAATATTCTTAACATAAAAAGTAATACTTCTCATGGGTGACCCAATTAAAATATCCGTCTCACAAATACGACCCGTAAGACCATCTCGCACAAGTTTTTGTCTCGAACCAAATGATACAAACGTATATCAAAGTCGGGCGCACATCAAATATGAATCCCGGATTGTTCACGTTGATTATGAGGATGAAGACAGATGGGTTTTTGGATCTTTTTATTTGCCGTGGAGATTTTTCAATAAATCCAAAATTTAAGGTAGCTTTACGTAATTATGCAAATAATTTAAATTTTTTTGATGAAATAATTTTCATACAAAATAATGACATGAACGATGAGTATGATTATAACAAGTTTAAGTGGTTCAATTATGTTGATATTTCGATTATCCAATCAAAAAATCAACTTATAATCTTTTTAAATGTTTTTTAATAATCTAGTCGATACTTTTTTCTTTTTTTTGACAGCTGATGTAGAACCCGATTTCAGTACACGTATAACCCATGCATTTATTTAATTATTAAGCATTTAATTAATTTTAAAGAAGTTTAGTCATGCATATTATTTAAATGCATTAATTTAATTTAATTACGTTTATGCAATGCACGTTAAAATATATTTTTCGAGTTTCATGTTTCAGGCGATTATTCGAGGCGGGATTGAGGAAAAGACCCGGGGACGATTTTTGGCAATTTTAAAAGTGGTATTTTATTTTTAGTTGAGTTTGGGGGTATTTTAAATAATTTAGTGAGTTTTAGTATTTTGAGCCTAAACATTTAATTAGTGATTTTTTTAAACTTTTAAAGTCTAGTATGGTGTGTGAAATTTTAACTAAAGAGCTTTATTTAAAAGTTAAGTGTGAGTTAGTGTTTTGGATTAGTAGACTATTATTTTAATTAAACAAAAGTTAGTCTCCTAATATTTTAAAACACACGCTACACACACAAATTACACACTTTTACACACACCTGTAGCGCACAAAACACACACACAAGTCTCAATTCAAGTTTCATTATTTTGAGAGAAAGAAAACCTAGGGTTCTTAGCCTAGAGCAGCCGCCCCCTTCCCCCTCAAATTCCAGCAGATTTCGGTCAATATTATTGCAAGAAAACGGTGCCACGTTCGTCCCGGATCAAGCCCCTCTCTATCTCCGCTTCGGTGACGCCGTTTCGGTAACGTTTGATATCATAAGGCACGTATATTCTGTTCTTGCTGTATCGATCAAGTCATATTATGTGTTGCGTTGATTTTTATGCGTAAAAGTTATGTATCATGTTAGTAGTTTGAGCGGATTATAGATCGGATCAATTTCGAGGGTAAAATTTTAGATCTAAAACTCGTTTTTGCTGTCTTTTCAAATACTGCGAATTTTCTGTTCATATTTTGGGAAAACTTTCAACGGCAAAAACGTAGAACTTTTCGATACCTTCGATTTGATATAAAGTACGAGATTTTTGGACGAAAAATGAGAGAGTTATGATATTTTTCGTGTGACTGCTCAAACTGTAATTTTAAGAAAAGTTTGGTATCATTGTATTTTTGAAGTTTTATGTTGCAGGCTTCGTTGGAAATCGACGGGCGATCGTTGCTGCGTATAAGTATGTTAGTATTGAGGTTTGTTGTATTTTTCATGGTTTTCGTTGGACGTCGTTAGGCGTTTGAATCGGTTTAAAGTCGTAGGAAATCGATTGATGTCAATTGCATAATTGGTGTTGCATTGTGTTGTATAGTGGGCGTCGTATTTTTGAGGTGTTTGTATAAGTTTGATGCAATGTTATAGTGTCCTAAGAAGGGTCTTAAAGTGTTGAACCATTATATTCAAGTGTCAACTTGGGTGTGTAGACAGTGTATAAGATTTCTCGCAGGTTTCGACGTACAGTGGCCACACGGACCCGGACACGGACCTGAGCACGGGGTCCGTGCCGTTACTTTTCACTTAGTGCGTCTAGGCAGTACGTACACGGACCCCCACCCGGACCCTCTCACGGGGTCCGTGTCTTCATGTTTCAGTCGATGCCTTCTTCCAGAGCCTACACGGACCCCCATCCGGACCCAAGCACGGGGTCCGTCCCCCTTCTTGTTCACGGCACGTATGATACAGTAGGTAGACGGACCAGTACACGGACCCGGGCTAGGGGTCCGTGTACACACTGTTTGGGGAGAATATTATTTTTGGTTCCAAGGTTTGATGTCATGGGTTAGTGCAAGGATTGTTAAGGTCATGTCATGGGAGATTATAGAAGGTCCTAAGATATGATGGAGCTCGAGAGTAAGCATCATTTCTCTACGTTTAAGTTATGCAAGTTAAGATTGAAATTCATGTTAGTATGTCGCAGCGACGGCCCCAGTCGAAGTCCAACGAATCCCACAGCGCCAAGTAAGTATGTATGACGTGCAAGAAAGTATTTTAAGCTTTGAGGTATGCTAATTGTCTTGTGACCAACGAAAGTTAAGGATTGGAAAGCGTTAAATCATGAACGGGGACCAATCCGCCCGTTAAATTATGAACGGGTTAGATCGTGGTTGTGAAGCGTTAAATTATGAACGTGGATCAACTGGCCTGTTAAATCATGAACAGGGATCTTATGTATGCGACAGTGGATACGTCCCTGTCAGCCCAGTACTGTGGTGAGTCTGATCAGGCGTTTATCATGTTAAGGGTCACTTGCTTTGAAACATCCTCCACGTAAAATTATGCAGTTAAGTATGTTGAAGTATGAAAGCATGTTTAAGAAAAGTTTATGTTCATGGCACGTCGTAGTATGTATGTTCAAGTTCAAGCTTATTTCAAGTTGAAGTTTATGCAAGTCCAATTTAAAGTTATGTATGTCCTATTTTAAAGAAGCATGCGATTTTATTATGTAGTACTCGTTACTTCCAGTTTATACGTGTTGAGTCTTTAGACTCACTAGACTTGATCGATGCAGGTGAGTACGATGCGCAGGAGACATGAGGTGGCGACCAAGGGGCAGGCTTGGGCTGAGTGGCAGGCTAAACCCGAGGACCGCGAGCTTATGTTTATGCAAACTTTTAAACTACTCTGATGTTTTGTTTTTTTTTTATGTGAGACGTTTTGAGACAGCATTCTTTTAGCAAACGTTTATTGGATGATGGAATATTTTAACGATATTTATGTGAATGTTGGGTGACGTCCGTACAAACGTTTTATTTGAATAAAATTTTTAATTTTCCGCAAATTCCAAGTAGTTAAGTACGGTTCGTTACAGCTGAAATCTTATAATTTATTAAGATGAAGATAGGTCCGCAATTACAAGTTTAATCAACCACAAGGAAAAGATCCATGCTCCCAAACAAAATGAGAGGAGAATGAAAAAGCAAAAGCAGCAACTGAGTGAGCCACCCGGTTAGCTGATCTCCTAACATGAATAAGACGAGGACTCTCGAGAGCTTCCATAAGAATGCTAATATCCGCAGCAATTGAGCCCGCATAACTAAGATCCTCTTCTGGCCTTGTGACTGCTTGCACTGCGAGAAGAGAGTCCGAGGTGATATAATGAATCTAGTCGATACTTTTTCGTTCGTGGATGTGATAAGTAAATAATATAATAAGAAAATAAAAAATAAGTATAACTAATAAAGTGTGATAAATTATATGATGTTTAAACAATCATATCAAAAATTATTGTGGATAATAACAACACACTCAAATCTTTTAAACCATAAGTCGAATATTTCAAATTCTCTTTTTTTTTCGTTATCGCCAATCATTTTCAGATTGTCCTTTATATTTAATGTACATTAAATTTACTTAGTGGTCATCCACAGCCAAACGAATTGATGATAGATTGCTTTACTGGTTGTCTGGATAATTTTATAATATAAACTTTTTTAGAAAAATAAAGTAATTTTTTTAAAACAAAAATATACGTAAAATCGCTTCTCCACCTGGTGGGCAGTTGGTTCTGCGTTCAACTCTCACCCACTATGATACAAAGTCGAAATTTATTTAATTATTATTTATATCATATGGTACCAATTTATTGAGGGAACCTACAAAAAAAAATAAAAAAATTGAAATATACATTCCAATTATTTTCATTTATTCATTACTTGTTTGTTTCTTGTAAGTAATCGATTAGTTCATTAAAAAACCAAATTAATCCTCGAAACTCTCATACGGGCAGTGGCGGCCACATGCTCATGTAAATCCGGGTGACCTAATTTTTTTTTAAATTTATGTGTAAATTTTGTATAATTTTGGAATAATATGATATTATATCGGGTAGATCAATTTAAAATAGTAAAAGATTCTAGAGTATAAAATTATAGCCCGAGCATAGCCATATTTCTGAATCCGTCAATGCACATGGGAATCGAAGAAAAATTTAAATAAAAACACATTTCAATGGGTCGAATTGATACTTATGACATCGTCGATAAACTTTCATAATTAATCTTTGGAGGGAAATTTTAGATGAATTTTCTTGTCCCCGATCAAGTTGGTCATACTCTTTCACTTTCATATATCTAATATTAATGAATTTAATCCACATAAATAAATAAATTTAACATTATTATATTAATAATTAAATAAAAATAAGTTAGAAGCTATAAAAAATATATTTTTTGTCATCGAATATAATTGTAAAATAAAAATATAAAAATTTAGTTTTATATTATATTTTCCTCGTCATCTATTTTATTGACTGCAAGTAGAATACAATTGATGTGCGTAGACTGATTTACCTCGGAACAGAGGACGTCATTTACCTTGAAGTTTATGCAAAGACTTTGGAAGATAAAAGAAAAACTCATATAAAATCGTTTTACATGTCAATTTTATGATACATATTTCTTATCGATTTAATACGACTCATAAAAATATATTGCTTTTATGTCAGAAACAATACTTTTGACTTCAAATATGAATTAGATCAATTCATAAACAGATATAAATATATAAGTAGGTCTCTTGTGAGACGGTCGCACGAATCTTTATTTATGTGACGGGTCAACCCTAAAGATATTCACAATAAAAAATAATACTCTTAGCATAAAAATTAATAATTTTCATTAATGACCCAAATAAGATATCTATTTCACAAAATACGACTCGTGAGACTGTCTCACACTTATATTACTCAAAAAAAGTTTTTCAAATAGGGGCTTATCTTATTTGCTCGATTTTTTTTATTTGAACAAGGATTTTGATTCTCTTCAACGAGAAGAAGAAATTTTTCTGCAAATTTGATAGATGATTGTTTGGACGATTGACGGAAATTTCAATTAAAAAATTCTTCACTCAAATATGTAAATTTAACAAATGTACGTTGATTGGATGGATACTACACTGCATGGCTATACGAAAATATGTCAAATTCACACCATATTGCAAAATAATAAAGCTATCAAATATATAAATCGAAATTTTAATATGATGATACGCAGAAAAAAAAACTCTACTTTAAAAATGCTTATATTTATAGAAAATATTTAAATCAAAATAAATTTTTTATTACATAATTGCGTGGAATTAATAATGTGAGGACATGGCATGCAACGAAATAGATGTTTGCAAAACTCGAAATCTGAAAATCCATCTAAATAAATAATTGGAAGATTATAAAATTTAAAATAAACTTTTTTGGAATAAAAGAAAACAAAGTTTATTGTGACAAAACATCAAAAATAAAGTTTATTAAAATCACGGAAAATAATTGAAAAAACACATCACAGAGGGCGAGCGAGGGTAGAACAGTGATTGGAATCTTTATCACTCGAAAACTACGTAAAAAGTTACGGATTCAAGCCTGTATATATTCACCAGCAAGGCCGCTACAATTATCAAAAGCTGTCCCCAAAGAAGCCAAAAAGCTTTATATATAAATGGCCAAATTGGTGTGTGATTGGAAAACGATACTTGAAGATAAAATTAAATTCTTTATATATAAACAGTAAGCTCTTTTCATCATCCGAAATTCTTGAATTTCCCTCACATGGCTACTCCCATCAAAAGCAATAATAGAGTTTCGCTTGCTATGGAGAGAACTGGGCAGTGGTAATCATACATACAAAGATTCCTTATTCGAAACTTTTAGGATTCTTTTGTGTAGTGTGTTCTTTTGGGTACTTTTGCTGTTGTTCTTATTTTTCTTTTCTGTTCTGAATAAAGGGTGTTATCTCAAGAAATCCCTACAGATGTTGTTGTTGAGGTTGGGGAAGCCAAACTTTCTCTTCACAAGGTACGAAAATTTCGTTATTTTTTACAAGTTTTTTTGTCATTTTATGATCTGTAATGGCTTCTGTTTCTTGGAAACTTTGTTTGTGTGAAAGATCTTCGATCTCATAGTTTAATATACAAGTTAAAGTTTTGCTTCTTTTAGTGTATGATATCGCATAAAAAGTTAAGCGGCGGATTTATTTGTATTTGCAATATCAATATGTTAGCTGAAGTGGTAGCTTTATGGAATCATTCAACGATCTTGAGACAACCCAGATTTTGTAATGAAATGGAAACTATCAGTTTCAGATCTTTAAGTCACTTTTCAAGAACAAGACTTTCTATGGATATTCTAGGCCGGATATCCATTCAAGATGAAAGTTTTAACAACGGTATCGAGTTCTTTTAAAATATGAAACAACTGTTCATCCCAACTCATACGAGCTCGATAGCGAAAATGGCTTTCAATTGTAAGTATGTTAGAGCAGATCAGGTCACGGGTTTATAATATGCATATGATATTCTATCAAGTTCGCTTGGAGATCATATATATGAATCTCTACGAATGTGATCCCATTAATGTATCAATAATTTTGTTTTGAGTAGTGTATAAATCTACTTCTGAGCCTATGCTTGGAAAAAAATGGTTTTTAACAAAATCTGGCTTCCAAATGTGACCATGATGAAATTAATATAGTTCTTCGGCTGTGGCAGTTCATGCTTGTAGCTAAGAGCAATCACATAAGGAAGATGATTATCGAATCTAAAGAAGCAGATCTAACAAGAATAAACCTCTCTGACATACCGGGGGGACCTGAAATATTCGAGAAAACAGCGAAATTTTGCTACGGTGTGAACTTTGAGATCACCGTGCACAACGTGGCAGCCTTGCGATGTGCAGCTGAATATCTTCAAATGACGGATAAGTATTGTGACGGTAATCTTGCTGGCCGGACTGAGGATTTCTTGTCCCAAGTGGCGCTAACGAGCTTGTCTGGTGCTCTTGTGGTGTTAAAATCCTGTCAAAATCTTCTACCCATGGCTGAGGACCTCAAAATTGTTCAAAGATGTGTTGAAATCGCCAGTGCCAAGGTATTTTATAGACAATTATGAGTGTTACAAATGTGATTTTATGACATGTATTATCAATAATAGGAGGTTGCTTGATCTGCTCGTGGAAAGTTTGTTTGTAAAGTTATTAGATCCGGTATGCTAGTTGACTAAAATGTGGTCTGATTTTTGTTTTATAGGCTTGCGTTGAGGCAAATTTTCCTAGCCGTTCGCCCCCAAACTGGTGGACCGAGGAGCTGACAATTCTAGACATAAGCTTCTTTCAAAAGATCATAGCATCAATGAAGTCTAGAGGAGCGAAGGGACTTACTTTAGCCAGTGCTATAATCACGTATGCTGAGAGATCACTCAGCGATCTTGTTCGCGACCACTCTGGCAATGGTGTGAAATCATCCGATCCTGGAGACTCTGATACTAAAACCCGCCAACGAGAACTCCTTGAATCTATAGTCGCCATCTTGCCCTCGGATAAATCTGCATTCCCCTTAAATTTCTTGTGCTGTCTCTTGAGAACTGCCATTTTCTTGAAAGCTGCTAATAGCTGCAAAAACGAGCTAGAAAAGAGGATATCGGCTATCTTAGAGCACGTGACGGTGGATGATCTTTTAATCGTGTCATTTACATATGATGGCGAGAGGCTTTTCGATCTTGAGAGCGTGAGGAAGATCATATCAGGATTCGTGGAGAAAGAGAAGAGTGTTGCGGTTTTTAATGCTGGCGATCTTCGAGAAGTTTGTTCAACAGCTATGCAGAGAGTTGCCAAGACTGTTGATGCTTATCTTGGGGAGATTGCTACGTATGGTGAACTGAGCATTTCCAAATTTAACGCGATAGCGAATTTAGTGCCTAAGTCAGCAAGAAAGGTGGATGATGATCTTTACCGGGCTGTTGATATTTACTTGAAGGTCGGTACAATTTGATGCTTAGATTGGCTTGTCCAACATTTTGAAAAACTCAAGGGTTTTATCCTATATTTTTTTCAGTGTAATTAACCAGTAGCATAATCCTAGGTAAGGATTTATCCATCTGCTCTTTGTTGATTGTTGCTAGTGGTGATTTTAGGCTCATCCAAATCTAGATGAAATCGAGCGCGAAAAAGTTTGCAGTGTGATGGATCCACTCAGACTATCCTATGAAGCGCGAGTCCACGCATCACAAAACAAACGCTTGCCCGTCCAGATAGTACTACATGCACTCTACTATGATCAACTCAAGTTAAGAAGTGGTGCAGATGATCATAAGATGCCTGATGCAGCAACCACGCGAAATCAAATACAAGCAGATGTATCACTTGCCAAAGAGAACGAAGCATTGAGAACCGAGTTGCTCAAGATGAAAATGTACATCGCGGATATGCAAAAACCATCTACAGGGACGACGTCATCTAAAGTGAGTGCCAAGAAGCCTACATTTTTCTCATCCGTGTCGAAGACGCTTGGAAAGTTGATCTCATTCAAGAATGGATCAAAGGATACTTTGAACATAGAAGATGGAACAGTTGATTTCACCAAGCCTAGAAGGAGGAGGTTCTCTATTTCTTAGGTCTGGGAATGCTACGGATTGTTGTGCTTGCGTGTTGAAATTATAATTTGAAGTGTTTGTTTGCTTATGTGCATGAGACATCAATGTAAAAACTATCTGTTCTTTCAAACTGGCCTTCCTTCTGGAATGTGGATCACCTCTTTTTATTCTTAAAATCTTTATATATTTTCTCTCTTTTCTTCATTTGGTGAATAAAATTTCATTTGAGAAAAGAGTGCCATGCATGCTTAAATTCTTGATCACATTATATGATAACGATCAGAAATCAAGAACTACTTGTTAACCAAAATATATGGAAGATACAGAAGGTATACTAAACCAGTGAGTTAGTATTGTGAACAAAACAGAAATAAAGCAAACCGAGGCTGTATGAAATACAGTGTTCTTAAAACAGATTCGTCCCTTCCGGAATGTGCTTCGAGGATGAACTTAGACGTCTGTTTCCCAGGATACAACGGAACAACCAGCAGTACCCTAGCACGAGGTACCACTACGGCGAACTGAAATGTACCTGAACTTTATCACGAGGACAGAGTAACGACAGAGGAACAGCAGCCGTTGGAAGAAGCAGCAGCAGCCGAGACAACGAAGCAGAGCAAAGTTTCGAAAAATATCAGAATATAGGAGAATGTGTTGGGTCTAATTTTTGAAGGACTATGTTGCCTCTATATATAGGCACAATCCGACTCCATATGAACAGCCACTGTTGGTCATCCGAAAGGCCAAAGGTCAGCTGATCAACCGAAAGGCCAAGCCAGCTGGAGCACCAACAGTTACGCAGGTCATATGAAGAGTCGGGTATACGGAAGGTCATTCATAACTGAAATTTCGAAAAAAAAATATAGCAAAAGCCTCATTCCCTTTGACATTTTCGCAACTAACTCTCTGTTTAACCCTTTGGTTAGCGGATCCACTATATTATTCTTTGACTTTACATAGTCAATAGAGATAATTCCGGTTGAGAGTAGTTGTCTAATGGTATCATGTCTACGACGTATATGCCTAGACTTACCATTATACATATATTTTGGTTAACACTACTGAACCTAAGAGACTCGAGTGAGTGCAAACTCCTAGAAATCAAAGAAAAACTAGGGGAGATTCAAGGAAAAGAGAGCCGAAGGAATAAAGGAAGCATCTAATTATGTACAATATTTATAGATATTGTGTTTTCAATGTTAGATATGCTATTAAAATGTAAGACAAGACTAATATTGAGTTTTATGTATAGTTTTATATAAATTTTAAACTTTGTTCGAAAAATGAAAACATCTAGCATGAGCTTTTCGTTTCATGTTATGTTTGATTTCAACGATGGATTCAATGCTACGTCGGTTGTATTTGTGAAAAAATCTCGTAAACTTGTAGATCCACACCCATAAAAGATAGATAACCTACAACATGAAATTCATTTGATGAAGCTTAATCCATCCATCAATTTGGTTTACCCTCATCAAAAGTGAAATTAAGCGATTTGATAAATGACTACAATAGTCTTGGTATGTGGAATGACTAGGCAGTTGTTAAATATTGGGCCACTGTGGGCCTGAACATTTGGGCCGATATTTTTAAAAAAAAACTGGGGTCATCACATATTCACATGTATGAACAGTGTTGTTTGGGTTTAGAAATATGATACTTATTATTCTTAGGTTGTAGCCCATTTACAGCTTTGCCTCACGTTTTGTCACAAAAAGAATAGAGAAAACAAACAAGCAGAAATTAACGTTGTCTGTTTAAATCAATAATTTGTTTTCTTATTAATGTCTATGGGACAAAAAATTAAATTACTCCAATTGGACTAAAATTTGATTTTTATAAATTAACAAAAAAAATAATGAAATTCAAATCAAATACATATGAATTCAAAAAATAGAAAATAGATCGTTCTTTGTTGGCCTCAAAATAATGCATAAATTAAATATCCGCAAGTATGTCAAAATATATATGTTAAGCTCGTCCGAGAGGATGCTATGTTTATGAGTTTTAAAATTAAAAAATAAAAAATCTTGCTCCCAAACCATAAGACATCAAAATCATACCCGAAAAATGAAAATGATTGTTTTAGTAGGGTTAGTTCAACCCATTCCACCATCCGGTAAGCGAGACTGTACCCTCGTATAATGCCCTGAGAGTACATCTAACGGTTGATATTTATCAATACTTGTTGGTCCAAACTTTTTATGTAAGGTTCAAAAAATACATCTAAGAGTTGATATTTATCAATATACGTGAGATTCAAACATTTTTATGTATACTTCACGCATAATATAATTGTTTACCTTCATATTCACTTTAGAGTAATATATGAGGTCAGGGTGAAATTTTCCCCATGATCCATGCATGCATTTTGTATTCCCATGAAATAGCACAATACAAGGAAAAATGTCTTTTTATAAATTAAAAAATTGAACAAAAAGGGGTCCATAAATGTCCCAATCCATCCCCAATGGGACAAGCTTACCTAATTTTATAGAGTATAAGTGTAACATTCTGTTTTTTTAGATGTGTTTGATGGATTAATTTCATTAAAATGCATTTGCTTATATGGAATTTATGTAAATACAATAAATTATACTTTAATTATTCGTGTTTTTTCAGTCAACGAAATCATGTCTTTCTTTCAATGACGTGAGAATCCACGACTAAAGCCATTCGTTGCATACTGAGTAAATCTTTAGACTAACACATTTTTCTTTTTGTCAATAAACAACGCCCGCCAGAGTAAATCAAGTCTTTATCATATTATAACACAATTTTATAAGAATTCAGGCAGGTATCCAGATGGGGATTGAAATATAAAATGCAAAAAGGAAAATGTTGAAATAGTCGAAATGTAGCAAGTAGTCAGAGATCAAATAATGGGGCCTTGAAAGATTCTGCTGACCATGTAATTACAAGAATTTATTAATATGTTATAAAAACATTAATTAATTCTATGAATTATTGCCACAGATCCAGGGTTTTATTACTATTAATTATGAATTGGGGTAAACCGTATTTAAATTTAAATTTTAACAAATTTTGTATATATAATTGTGCAAAACCTTTTTTTTTTTTTTACTATTGCTATGCAAATATTCACAATAAACACATACTTAAACTTGAGGAGATACATTGTCAATGATCAAGTTTGTTACGTCACAAACATGATACACGAAATATGATGACCATAACCAATATATAGATAATTTTTGCAATTTTCTTCTGATATTTCTGCTTTAACTTAATTGATCCTTTAAATTTTGGACTTAATCTTATTAGACAACTCACGATACATAATTATGCGCGTATAAACAAACTAACATAAAATTGATGTAACAAATGTAACTTAAATATTAGTTAACCAAGCAAGGGGGCATTTGGTAGGGCCTTTGTGAATTGTGCATGTATTTGTGTCCCTTTTCTTCTTCCAAAAATTGAGTCAAGAATAGAACAAAATATCCCTCAGATTATTCAAACTCAATATGATTGAAGCCAACAAGATTGTGACAAAATGTCGGTAAACTAGTTCTAACTTTTCCTTCGACAGCTAACAAAAATGTACTCTCATGATTTTTCTTCTTTTGTGGCGTGGTTTCTGCTGCCAACATAATACATTTTTTTATTTCATTTATTTTAATTTTTTAGTTTTTCATTAATTTTGAAATTTTTGGTTTGAATTGACATCACGAACATTAAACAGAAGAAAAACATTAATTTCAGACATTTTTATTTAAAAATATATATAAGAATCAGTTGAATCGAATATTCCATGTCTCAATAATAGAGCATGCATGTATTATAATATTTAAATAGTCCTTCACGTTTCTTTTTATTGCGTAAAATAAATTTGGTATCACATACTGAATTTTGATATTTTTTTAAATGCCATAAGAAAATGTAACTTTCAAATATGTACGTATGCATACATATATGTTGAGAAAATATTTCGAATATAAATAATTTGTGAATGAACTCTCAGGTACGTTTACAACGTTTTATTTTAAGAAATGTTTTATCACTCACTTTAGTAACAAAGATATGAAAAAATCTCTGTAATGATACAATTGAGATATTCTGTATTCGTAGGTGACTAAATAAAATCAAAATGAAAAAAACAATACAATTTCTTAATCTAATGATGTCATATATATAGAAACGAAAATTCGATTCAGAAAAAACTCGATTCTTCATCAAACATTGCATTATTTCATGAAAATCAATCATGAAAAAAGTACTGTTTCCAAATAGTTGTCTTAATCATTGCAAATGATTGCGTGTTTTCTGAAGAGTTTTTGGGGACAACCCACGAGGTGGCTCTGCCGCCTCGACCCTCGTAATCTGATCAGACATGTCGATCTCTGTAATTTCCAACAAACTAAATAATTATGAAAATTATTATAATAATATATACATAATTAGTTAAACATTCAATCGTGAAAATATCTTTGATGATTAAGGACCGTGAATGTTTTAAAAAGTTCATCAATACTCATGCATGTATATATATAAATATATGTGTGTGTGCGTGCGCGCGTATTCTTTATTTGTTCTCTTCAGACATGAGACGATGAAAGATGCATGATATTAGATATGATAAACTAATATGAATGAATTTGAGTCAAACCTACGATGAAATAAGAATATATAATCATCTACTTATGTCTTAAACGAGATAAAATATATTCATATTCATATTAAATTTTTATATATATCCTAAAATAAATCATTTGCATAGAATGTGTTTTTCTCCATGTAATAGAAACCAGAGATCAATTTAAAAAAAAAAAAAGATTTTAAAATATGTATTAATAATCGTCACAAGATTATGTAAATGACATGTGATTGCGCAGTGGAATCAAGGGATGATGAATCACGATTCTTTTATAAACTTTATTGGTTAGCATTTAAAATTCCGCGTGGTCGTCTACATTAATGAAACCCTAGCTACCCACTTGCTCACTTTGAATATCATGAAAATGATTTGACTTATTTTTAGATTGTCCAGACCTTCAAACTACAAGGATCTGACAATATATTTAAGTTTATACTTTTTTTAGTCGAATAATCGGATCTCGAACTCAAGATATATATTGTTCTGAATTTGGAAATTTGGTGTCAAATAAGCTACATGCTATCGGAAATTTAAATATATACTCTAAAAATATGAGGTGATAATCCAAGAGAAAATCATTCAAAAAATTTATTGTTGTGTGCAATAATTGTTCTTGCTTAGTAGAGCGATCGAACCGTTGTGCTTGAGCTGCTGTGCGGTTTAAAATATTTGAGTTGCACCATAACTACTAACTATAACTTTTGGTAGAGCGGAAATCACTCGGTCCTACAACTAGTATCAGAGCCAAGGTCACGGGTTCGATTCTCATTGATTGCGAAAAGTGCAATTATTGGGAGAGAGATTGTTGGGTGTAAAAATTGTCCTTGCTTGGTAGAGCGATCGAACCGTGGTGCTTGAGCTGCTGTGCGGTTTAAAAGATTTGAGTTGCACCATAACTACTAGCTATAGCTTTTGGTAAAGCGACAAGCACTCGGTCCTACATCTACTTTCATGCTTTTTATTTATTTTTTAAAAAAATCTGCAAAAATGAGTGTCATTCAAATTCATTAAATTGTCATATAGGTATGCAATATGTTTTATTTGTATCAGGATATAATTGTAATTGGAAAAATATACTGTTATTATAAAAAGTATTAATTTATTTTAAAATATTAGATTTAATTATTTGATTACAATATTTTCATTTATATATGTAGATCCAACTAAAATAGTTTTATCTAAATAACTAAAATATACACAAAATATCTCAACAAATTAAACTAACATTTTATAGTCAAAGCATTGACTTTTCAATATTTGCATTTATTTATTTTTACTTTACATGCTATAATAACAGGGAAACGAAAATGAAAGAAATTAATGGCACCAGCCTTGTCACCTCTTTCACAGCAGATTAATGCAGCCCATGTTCACTCTTCTGTAATATCAATGGGTTTTTTAATAGAAAAATAATTACAAATTTTCCCAAAAAAGAAAGACAATAAATATATATAAGCAAAAACTTGTGTAAGACGGTCTCGTGAGTCGTTTTTGTGAGACGAATATTTTATTTGGGTCGTCAATGAAAGAGTATTACTTTTTATGCTAAGAGTATTACTTTTTATTGTGAATATCGATGAGTTGACTCGTGCCACAGATAAAGATTCCTGAGATCGTCTCATAAAAGACCTACTCATATATATATGAAGGTCGTCCTGATATAGACCCGTGAACATGCATGATATCTATGAATCCCATTTATTTTCTAAACTAATACTTTTTATAATAACAGTATATTTTTCCAATTACAATTATATCCTGATACAAATAAAACATATTGCATACCTCTATATATATATATATATATATATATATATATATATATATATATATATATATATATATATATATATATATAATTATTTCAAATACATCATTCAAATACCAATTAAATCCAAATCTCTTAATCTGAATGCAACATCGGGTAGCAGTTAGATGGAAGGATTTGATTTGGAGTGATAGGTTTAAAAGATATATTTGAAATGGCGAATATTTTGGATGTATTTCAAATCCATCATAATCATAATTGTATTTTATATAATATAAGGATGATATGGATTTAATATTCATCAAATGTAAATTCATTTAAACAATCAAATAAATTCAATCAATCCAAACACAACATTTGACTTGCTGGAACCAACTTGTCTTTGTTGAAATATAGAAGTTGGATTCCGATGATTATGTAGATCTAAAAAAATATAGTATATACGATTATTAATGATTATGAAAAAACCAAAGTTTCGTTTGGGCAAGTATTTTAAAAACGTTTTTATTGTTTAATGATCGAAAAACTTAAAGTATGTGTGTTGGATAAATTTTTTCTAAAAAATGTTATCAACTGTAGTCTTAAAAACAATTGAAATGTGCTTTTTTATATTTTTTAGAATAACCAAACTTCTTATCAACTCTAAAAATATTTTATCGAATCGTTGTCCAATTAGATATTTAATTTTAAAATTAATTTTTAAAAAATTTTATAAATCCTTAATTTTTTTTAATAAAAACGTTTTATAAGTGTGTTAAAAAAGTTAAATTCAGATTATGTTTTAGTCTCATGTATCCTTATGTTCTTTAGAGGCTACGATGGTCCCAAAAATTGCCATGGCTCATCTATCGAGCAAATTTAGGCGATACTAGCGTCAGTAAAGGAGTCCGAAGCGGCATTCGCAGCATGACGTCTCAATTCTCCATCACATTATTTTCTCAAAGGCAGTCAGATTTTGTGATACTGATATCTTGTTTGGATAATACATAAAAAAATATTACTTTTTATGCTAAGAATATTATTTTTTATTGTGAATATCGGTAAGATTGATCCGTCTCACAGATAAATATTCGTGAGACCGTCTTACAATAGACTTGCTCTTTCTTAAGAAACTTATAATAATTGTAGAATCAGGTGAAATTTTTTTAAAAAAAAAATTGGCTGACAATACATTTGAATTGATAAGTTTTAAATATTAAATTATATTTTCTAAGTTTTAGAGAATCGAAACCGTAAACTTCAAATTCATCAGATATATATTTTATATAATATTTCATGTTAATTAAGATGATAAAAAATAAATTTAAAATTCATATATTTATTGTTAATTATAATCGAAATACATGAACTTAAATACATCTCCCCAAAGGAAATATTTTTGAATCGAAATTTATATAATTCCAATTACAATATTAATTATCTCCGACGTATATTTATTTCTTACATTTTGATTGATGGTACATAAAAAAAGAGACGTTTTTTTAGGTACAAACAAAGGAATCAACAGATTATTAATTGCAAATCACACCCTGGAAGTGGTTGAGTAGTGAGTTACTTCAGTCAGCGACTCTTCCCTTCCCTTCTCCCGCACTTCATCTTTTGTCCTTTCTTTTCCAGCTCAACTAAGACTTATCTCACTGCAGCTTCATTTTCATCTGCGAATTCCCATTTGTAGTGATTAGAAAGAAGAATGTGGCTACCAATGCTGCTGCATTCTCAAGATTTGAGCCGTGTAAAAATTCTTTCTTTGTTACTTGTGTTCAGTAAGCTTCAGCGTCAAGATGGGAAAGAAAAGCTCTGATTTCGAGTCTCGAACTCACCATTCCTGGTAAACCCCCTGTTAAAATCAAGAAATTGGCCGAGAAATTTCCGGGATTATCGGAATGCTGCTGCTTCGAGGTAATCTTTGCAAACCCTTTACTCTTTTGATCTCTTTGTCTCTTTTATGTGTGGTTTCTTTACTTGTTTTTTTCTATTTGGTGTAGATGAAGTGGGAAAATTTAAGTTTAACTGCAGATCTGGGTGTGCTTGAGTTAAACCAGTTGCAGAAAATATGTGTGCGTTTATGAACTGCATTTGTTGCCCCTGAGGACAATCTGAAATCGGTTTATAGAAAATTTTGTATGCCAATTTGTCATACTGTTTTAAGCTCAGGAATCTTGGTTATACGGTTGAAACAATCCACTTTTGGGATTCTTTTTTTATCTTCTCAACTACCCAAAGGCGCATTTTTGCTCTAGGATTCGCATGAAAAAGTAGCATAGAATTCCTTTTCATTCTCTCCCCTTTCTTTTAAGTTCTAATCGGGAAGAAAATTCCTGGTGAATTTCACCTAAAAAAGCGAAAATGAACCCTTCTCTGTGTTTTGTTTTCTCAGACGACGAGTCTTGAACATACGAGATGGTTGGTAGATAGGGACATAAAAAGAACTTTTATGTAGGGTTGGAGCTGAGCCTTTTCATGTGCAGTATTTAATCTAAATAGCTAAAAACTAATGGGGGCTAAGATATTTTTTTTTGAGTTAAGTTACTTGCTAAGAATTGATGTTATTTTGAGTATGCCCTCCCTCCTCTCTCTTTGATATGAATAAAATTTGTTGGATAATTTGGTTTGGAAATTCCTTCTTCCTCCAAAGCGTACTTGATGATTAAGTTTGCTTTAGTATTCTTCTCTACCATAAACTTTTAATCCACTTTCGAAACATTAAATTATATTAATCTACTTAGCTACAACGTTTTGGAAAAAGGTGGCATTATTTTGCCTTTTCCATTCCAAAATGCCTTTTTGCTTTTAATTTTGTTTTATTTTCATCTGTTCCATGACTTTCTGAAATAATGGATGATGAGGGTAAAAATGTGTTTACTTTTTTTTTATGTAAGAAGTGTTGTGTTGTGACTATCATTTTCTCGAACATTTGGTTCCAAATCTCAAAATTATAAGTTCGTTTTTTGTCAGATTATTCAAAATTGTGACTGGTTTGGCATATAAAAACAAATCATTTGTTTGATCTTGGCTATCATGAGAGAATCTATAGCTTGATTATCGGTTTCCTAGCGCCTTTTTTTGGCTATATCCAAATTCAATTTAAGTATAAGCTGACTTGGTTTGTGGATCCTTTCACTACAAATTTGTTTTACTTGGACCTGATTTTATTGTTCTGTAATCATGAACAGGTTGTATTTACATAGAGTCACTCTTTTTTGTCTAATGACTTCAAAGGCAGATTGTTTTAGTTTTGTTTTTGTTTTTTAATCTCTTCTGCTAATCTAATGTCAATTAATCATCTCTTTCTCACCTTCAGAAAAGCCGCATCATCTCCTCCCGAAACTCTGCACGGCCCGTGTATTGCTTTCTTTGCTTGTCATAGCCATCAAGTTTCTGCCTATAGCTCTTGGTGACTTGAAAACGGATGGACAAGCCCTCTTGGCATTTGCCACTGCCATACCACACGGCAGGAAGCTCAACTGGAATCTTACTTCTCCCTTGTGCACATCTTGGATTGGAATAAACTGTGCTAAAGATGGTAAAACTGTGATCGGTGTTCGCCTTCCTGGCATTGGTCTTACCGGTCCAATTCCCAACAACACTCTCGGAAAGCTGGACTCGTTAAGGGTTCTCAGCCTTCGATCAAATCTCCTCAGTGGAAATTTACCTTCGGACATTCTTTCGCTCCCTTCTCTTCGCTACCTATTCCTCCAACATAACAGGTTTTCAGGTGAAATCCCTACATTACTTCCCCCTCGATTAAATGTGTTGGACCTTTCATTTAATTCATTAACTGGAAGTATTCCCACAACCATTCAGAATTTGACTGAACTTAAAGCATTGAACCTTCAGAACAACTCTCTTTCTGGGTCTATTCCCGATCTGGGCCTACTACCTCTCAAACGTTTTAACCTGAGCTACAACCATCTCAGCGGCACCATTCCATCTTCTTTACAAACGTTTCCTAATTCATCATTCACTGGAAATTCTTTATGTGGTCCACCTTTAAATCCTTGTTTTCCCGTTCTTCCACCGTCCCCTACCCCGAGTCCTTCTCTACCACCCACGGGAGGCCCTCAGAAACAAAGCTCCAAGAAAAAACTTTCTTTAGGAGTTATAATCGCCATTGCAGCAGGAGGTGCTGTACATCTATTTCTTCTTGCTCTAGTTTTATTTTTGTGCTGCTATAAGAAAAAGAAGAATGACGGTGGTGCTGTGCCAAAAGTTAAGTCTACTAGTGCTGGGAGGGGTGAGAAGCCAAGAGAAGAGTTTGGAAGTGGGGTGCAAGAACCCGAGAAAAACAAGTTGGTTTTCTTTGAAGGTTGTTCTTACAACTTTGATCTCGAGGATTTGTTGAGGGCTTCGGCGGAAGTGCTTGGAAAGGGTAGTTTTGGAACGGCATACAAGGCAGTTTTGGAGGAGTCGACTACTGTGGTTGTGAAAAGGTTAAAAGAGGTCATTGTGGGGAAGAAGGATTTTGAACAGCAAATGGAAATAAGCGGCAGAGTTGGACAACATCCAAATGTTGTGCCTTTACGTGCATATTATTACTCCAAAGACGAAAAGCTCCTAGTTTATGATTACTATACAAATGGCAGTTTGGCGACTATTTTGCATGGTATTGACTCACTCTAAAAAAGGTTTTTTGCGTGATAAAAGTTGCCTAACTTTTTGATTCTGGACAAATTTTACTTGCTGAATGAGGTCATTTGAACTTTTAAAGATCTTTCAAGATCAAATGAATACTAAGACATCGTGCTGCTGTAAATCCATGATATGATTTTATGTTGGTCGCTTTTTTTCCCAGCATCTGATATTTTTTCTATCAAAGAAACAAGCTTCCGCTGATGGAAACTTTTTCATGCTTCTCGTTTGATTTTATTTCTCACTTACAACTGAGCAGGAAACAAGACCGCTGGAAGAACTGCACTAGACTGGGATTCAAGAGTCAAAATATCTCTCGGGGCAGCAAGAGGCATCGCTCATTTGCATTCAATAGGAGGCACAAAATTTGCTCATGGAAACTTAAAGTCGTCAAATGTCCTCCTAAATCAAGATCTGGAGGGGTGTGTCTCAGATTTCGGCTTATCCCCTCTAATGAATTATCCCGCAACATCATCTCGTCTTGCAGGATACCGTGCTCCAGAGGTAATCGAGACGCGGAAGCACTCTCACAAATCTGACGTCTATAGTTTTGGGGTCATATTACTAGAGATTCTTACCGGGAAACAACCCATTCAATCCCCAAGCCGTGAAGACACTGTTGATCTCCCAAGATGGGTACAATCTGTTGTTCGGGAAGAATGGACAGCTGAGGTTTTTGATGTCGAGCTAATGAGAATCCAAAACATTGAAGAAGAGATGGTGCAAATGTTGCAACTCGCCATGGCCTGTGTTTCAAAGGTGCCCGAAACGCGACCTAATATGGATGAGGTAGTTAGAATGATTGAAGAGGTTCGACTATCTGACTCGGAGAACCGGCCTTCTTCCGAAGAGAATAACTCCAGGACTTGAATGTGCAGACACTATATTCTTTAGAAATGAATGCTCACTCATTCTAAATTCTGAATTTTCTCATCTGTTTGTGTTGTGAAACATTCATCTGATTCTAAGAAGCCATTTGATATTTACATGATTATTTATTCTGGTTTGCCTTGTTTGTTTATCGACACCATTGAAATATATATTCAGAAGCTTTCTTGACATTTTAGTAGTTATGACGTCTCCTTTACCTCAACTGTGTTTATTCTAATTCTCCCATCAAAATTTATTGAATTCTGATAACCGATTCTGTGGGCATCTTATTATCTGAATGACAGGTTCAGAACGAAAGGAAGTTTCACACAATTTAAGGGCAGCCCCAGATTACAGTCTGCCACAATTGTACGGTCCTCCGGAGTTCGAGAATACATGAAACATATCCCATTGAATCATATGATCATACTCACTTTGCCCTCCTGAGATTTTAACGTGTTGAGACCCGTTTTCTTGCCATGGCGGCAGGCCAATTTTCGAACAATGGCCCGAAACCGCTGCAGAGGAACCTCAGCCGCCGTGTCTCCTTCAACGAGGCCACCCTGGCAAAATCCCAAGAGCCCCCAAAACCACCCTCGGAGCCTGAGTTGATAGACACCGAAACTCAAGTCAGCCGTCGCCCCCGATGCAGAGCATGCTGCAACTCGTGCTGTGCCTGGACCTCCCTAATCCTTGCTGTGGTGCTACTCTTAGCTATACTTGTAGGAGGGGTATATTTCGCCTTCCTCCAATCCAACCTACCCGAGGTCCGCCTCCATCGTCTCGATGTCTATTATCTCGGGGTCAACGACACGGACACGGACACTTTCGTGACCACGGATTTCGAAGTACGTCTAAATTTTACAAACAATAACTCGAAAATCAAGCTATCTTACAGCCAAATGTCCGTCTCTTTGTCTTCGGAAGGGGTCGACCTTGGGACGGTGAAAATCCCGGCGATAAGTCAAGAACCAAGCTCATCGGCAGACGTGAAGGCGAGGACGTGGATGAGGAAAACGACCGCTGAAGAGGCGGTGGCGGACGACTTGCGGGATAATTCATTGAGACACTTGATGGTCATCGATATAGTGCTTAAGGGACACATTGACTTCTTGGTGAATGGGAACAAGATGAATGGTTTCCCATTTAAGGTTTCTTGCCGGAGCATTGATCAGTCGGAGATTGACAATGGACATGCTCCTGGATGCGCTATCCAAATGACCCCTGTATAAGGTAAAACATGCACGTTGCTCATTATTTTCAACTCGAATTCTTTTAGGTTATGTTTGGAACGATGGATTTCAAATTCATTTATTTCAAATATATTTTTAGAGTTTTAGAGAAGTAAGACCAAAAATTTCAAATCAAACTTCTATATGTTTTATATTGTTTATGTTAATTATGATAGATTTGAATTCACACAATATCAGAGATATTTGAATTCTATTATATTTAGTTGTAACTTATGTGTAAATAAATATGAAATAAATTTAATTTTGTTCAATTGTTTCATAGATTTCAAATTCATTCATCCAAATACTAACTTAACTTTAAAAGTAAATTACTTTATGTTGCACATAGCCAGTGGTTGTCTAGCTTGTAAGGGTTATTGAGTCGAACTAATTATATGTAGGATAGGCCTTGAATTGTCGTTCTTTTTGGTCCAATTTTTTGTTTTTTTTTTTTTATCTTTATGGTAAAGTTATAAACAAACTTAATGGAATGGGTTTTGGTGATTTAAAGTTTTAGGATTGATGAAAGACAGAAACACACAGCTCATCACGCACGACTTATATGCATGTGTAAAATACAAAACAAACTATTATTTTAAAATTGTGTGAGATGGTCTTACGAGTCATATTTTGTGAGACGGATCTCTTATTTGGGTTATCCATAAATAATTATTATTTTTTACGCTCGTAGTATTACTTTTTACTGTGAATATCGATAGGGTTGACCCGTCTCACAGATAAAGATTCGTGATATCGTCTCACAAAAAACATACACAAGAAAAAAATGGAGCCAGATATTATAGACATTCCTTTATCTCATGAGCTAATACATGCAAAATATATGTAAAGTTTAAATTAGAGGATATCTAGGAGAAATACTCTTTATTAAATATATTGGTTGACGGGCTTTAAAAAAACTAATTTTCAAAAAGATAAATATACTTAAATTTTGCAATTTCTTCTAGTTTCTCTATCAAGAAAATTATGAAATGGAATGAGCTTTCGAGGCGATTGAGTAATACAAAATAAAGTATTTCTGATAGACAGATGGAGCTCTAAAATGTAAATGCATCTAGCTCCATAGGGGTGAATTTCTTGATAACATATATGGTCTAATTGGAAATTTTATGATACTATTACGTTGCGCTTGGAAAGAATGATTTGAAGCTATGATTCTAACGCAACCTAAAAACTTGTTTCATTTCAAATACGTGTTTTTAAATCTTTCTCCAAATCAAATCTTTTTTCGTGAATCAAAATTTTCCATTTAAGTAGAACTTTAAATATTCTCCTGAAAGATGGATATTCATCATTACACGTCGGATTTACACGTGATAACTGACAACTGTATTTTAATCTATGGATTTATTTATGACTTGCGTATTTTCTATACGGGAAATTGACCTTCAGTCCTCAGCCGTCGATTTTTTTGTGTTCAGTCCCTAGGTAATTTTTTAGTACCACATTTCCACATGAAGTATACCACATTTTGTATGACATAGTACCACAATTTTGTGGATATAAAGTGAACCCAAAAAAATGTTTTGATTGAAGATTTTCACCAACTTCCCCAATTCTATATAAGCGTTTACTTTATGATTTTTAACTAATGATTTGTGCCAAAACCTCCAGGGGCCGTCGTTTGCTGATTTTACACGTTATTGCGTGTAATTTATTATTATTATTATTATTATTAGAGTGGATATATTTATATTATTATATTATATTATATTATATATACAAATAATTGTTGTAAGCTGTTTTACACTCCGTAAACATATTAATAATTTTCGCTTAATTGACAAGCAATAGGTGAACAAAACATTTATTTACTCACCTGCTGGGCCAAGGGCCCAATGGGCCCTGAATCCCTTTGCTTCTACCTAAAGTGACGGTGAGCCTACCAATTCTTACTTTTCAAAACTCATTTTCAATAGATCGTAGAATTTTCTATTCATTAATTTCATGACTTATTTACTAACCCCACTTTGCATGTGCTTATTTTTTTTTAATATATAGAATATTTAGTTATTTTCATTCAAATGTATCTTTGATATTCCATACATCGCGTGGTTGATGTTTTCCTATTATCACTTGATGTAAATTAAATAACAATGCTAACATACATGTTTCATTTACACACAATTTTTTAAAAGATCGTCTCACAGTTCAAATATATGAGACGGATCTCCGACGTCGACATCACTTATGAAAAAACGTTAATATTTATTATAAAAGTATTACTTCTTGTGATAATTATGGATCAGATCAACATATCTCATATATCAGATGTGGATGAAACGTAAAGACTTATATTTCACGTTAAAATGCGTGGCTGCTATATTTATTTACTCCATGGAAATTTTGGTCGTGTCCCCCCTACATGGGTACGTGAGATTCTGAGAGAGGAGACTGAAACTCTAGCCTATAGTTTGGGGAATTTTCTTAAAGCTTTGATTTTCTTCCCCAATTTTCTTGTCACTTATTTATTTCTGATCTCGTTCCATCAGTTTTCAGTGATGTTGATATTTATCGAACTTTGGAATTATTCAATAGACAGGACTTGTTATCGAAACCGTTTCCAGAACATTTTATTATATTCAATAATATATATATATATATATATATTATTTTAAAAATATCTAAAAGCTATAATGTATGGGTTATTCTTCTATTTTTATTTAAAAACAAAAACAAAAACTTTTTTTCAACATTTATAAAAACGTCAAAATAATTTATATTTTTTTAATAAAAACAATTTAAAATGTTATAAATATTTAATTTTTTTAAAAAATATATATAACTTCAGCAGCCACACCGCCCTAGGTGATATGTAGACTAGTGGAGGAACAAATATTAATTTCACCAATATTAATTGTGGTGGGTAATTAGAGGTGAAGAAAAAAGGTAGTATCCATAATTAATAACCTCATCAATGCTATTTCCAACTAGCGCGAAATAAATAAGGTAAATCAAAATCTGACACGTACAACATTTGACACTGTTACCTTAAATTAACCAATCCACATAACCTGATCAACAAATGTTCCTCTCGCAAACATGTCCAAAACTCTTGTGAGATAGTTTTATTGATTTATTTTGTGGGGAAAAAAATTTTATTTGAGTTATTTATAAAAAAATATTATTTTTTATTGAATTATTTTTTAAATAAAAATTCATGAAATCATCTCACGAGAGATCCGCCTCACACATATTTTGTCACCTTCGGCGGTGGCTATGTATCGAGTGGGGAAACTCTGTTATTTTTCAAGATTTTGGAGAGTGGACTGTGTTTCGGCCATTTATTTTAATTTTTTTAAAAAAATTAAAATTTAATTAGATCTGTAGACATTATAGCATGGCTATCAGTTTCTTTGGATGACTTTTATATATCTATGTGAGTGTTTACAGAGCAATTAATTAATTATAAAAATATATTGAATTAATCATTCCACTAATTAATCGGGAAAGAGTAAGTTATTATATTGAAGAATTTACTATACAAATACATAACAATCTTATCACGTTGGGGAAAACAATTATTAACTGTTTATCTTAGGAAAAGATTGATAAATTCATCTGGTCAAAAGATTATATAATTTAACCACAATATATATTTTGAATAGAAACCACACAATTTAAATGTGAGTAGTTCTCTTGTGAGACAATCTCACGAATCTTTTTTTGTGAAACGGGTCAACCCTACCGATATTCACAATAAAAAAAATACTATTGGCATAAAAAATAATATTTTTTCATTGATTACCCAAATTAGATATACGTCTCACAAAATACGACAAATGAAACCGTCACACACAAATTTTTGCTTTTAAATATATTCATCATCGAAATATTTAATTAAAAACCTCATATATGTATTCTTAACTAATTTGAAGAAATCTTGTTTGAATTTTCAAAAACTCATCGTCTCATGTATCAATTTTAATGAAAACGAATATCTTTCTCGGTCTGATTTTTAAAAAAAATTTATTTCTTATGTCAAAACTCAAAAGTTTTTACATTTTATTACATTTATGAACATAATCGACCCAACTCTTTTAAATATCATATATGCATAATAAATACCCTTCAAATGCATCAAATTGGTTGGATTTTAAATATCGGCATATGGTCAAATGACAAAATTTTACGGAACCGTTGTCTTTGCATAAAGTAATTTGGCTGAAAATTATGGATGACAATTTCGTCCGAACTCGTTGGAGGATCTGATACTTGACCCGAATAGAAGAGGTATTGAGATATTTTTAGACCCGATTAAATAATAGGGTAATTGGATATGGGGATTTTCGGGTTCGAATATGGAGGCGGGTTTAATATAATCCGGCTCACACTCGACCCGAATACCCGTTTAAATTAATTAATATATATAAATATATATATATATATAGTAAATTATATTTATTTATATTAAAGATTCATATTCTTAAAATCCAAATAAATCGATACATTTTCTTTTCTTTTCTCTTCCCTTTCACTTTTATTTTTACGTTTCAAGGTTTTACCACTCTTTTATTTTTTTATTCAATTTTTCTCATCTTCTCCATTGGAAAGTTTATTCCATGTATGATTTTAAAAATTGAAAAATACTTTATTTTTGTTGAATTACGTATTTTTGTTCAACTAATATAAACTATTTTTAATATTTTGTTATTTTTTTTATAAAGTTTATTTTGTAAATTTTTATCATCAATAATTTTTCTTATTGTTCATTTAAATAATTTTTTAAATATCCATAAAATCATTGAAACCATTTAAATTTGAAAAAATTCAATTGTATATGATAATAGGGTATTTAGGTAGGGTATGTGTATCCGATAATCCGATTGGTATGGGGATGAGGATGAAATTCAATACCCGATGGGTATGAGGATGAATTTAATAAACGGGTATGAAGATAGATGTATGAAATCCGACCCATACCCTACCCATTGTCGTACCTACTGAAAATTTACATTTTCCCCCTTTGTAAACTTTAAATAAATCGGGTTTAAAATTTTCTTAAATGTTTACTTATAGCCTAGAAATTAGTTTTCATCCTATCGTTTCTCTCAGTATATTTAAACATAAAATGACAGAGACAGCTCTTACAAATTACAAATGATCCTCTAGAACACATGTTTTCTTTTAATGATTATGTCTTAAGGAAAAAAATCCATATTAAAACTATAAATAGTTATTTTTTGTTAAAAAAATAAATAAATAAAAGCAAGCTCCATCGAAAGATGGCATGAATTTGAGTAACCTACGACTCTAGCCCGCGACCATATAATTTTCCACCATATTATTGTTATTGGCCTTTCGTTGTTATGTGTTCAATGAGTGGAATAGCAAAGGCTCCACTTGTATACCCTTCCTTTCTTCTCACAATTTCATACTATTCCATAAACCAACAATTAATTGTTCACCATAAATTAAATTTAAATAATTTAGAAGTGGAGCCATGTTTTCTTCCCTCCCCACTGCTTTATTATTGCCCACACTAAATCAACTTTTAGATTTTATGGATAAGACAAAAACTTGTGTGAGACGATCTCACGAGTCATATTTTGTGAGACAAATATCTTATTGGGTCATCCATGAAAAAATATTACTTTTTATATTAAGATTATTATTTTTTATTGTGAATATCGGTAGAGTTAACCCGTCTAACAAATAAAGATTCGTGATACCGTCTCACAAAAGACATATTCTTACATTAAACTTGACTTTAAACTTACTCCCTTACCCAATTCGATCATAAATTTTTTTCTAAAGTAGTATTCCTTGTCATGAAGATGTGTAATTTTTTCGCTTTTATGTGGTTTGTTTAATAAAACGATGTTTATATCGCTTTACCCAAACGAACTCTGCAGATTTATTAGGAAAATTATGTATTGAAAACCATCACAGTGAATGTAATCACTAATCCGTGGACCTGTAGTTCCTTTTTTTTTTTCTTTCGGTTTGTTTTTTAACTATTTATGTTGATGTTAACATGTGGACTTGGGGTAGTATAAAATACAGACAAAGCTCGCTGCTGCGGACACAAAGAGACGGCGGGGTGGAGGGAGGGAATGAGATATTGTGGTAGCAGCAAGGATCCTGCGTCCATCCATTCTTTCCACTCCACACACCACTCTGTTGTCTCGTCTTTGCTTGTTTCCCGCCAAAACAAAGGAAAAAAGGCGCGTTTAATTACAGCTGCTGCTGCTTTGCTGCCTGAATCACACCCCCTTTTCCCTCTCTTTCTTGAAACCTGTGCGACCCTACACCCACTTCTTCTTCTCTCTTTGTATGTTCTATAAAACACATATATACACAGCTACAAAGATTCAGTATTGGTGCATGCCTACATAAAACTGAGGCAGTTGTCTAATTGCTTTAATGCTCTCTGTTTTTGTTCTTCTTTTGTAAACTGTTGTGAGCTTCTTTCGTCTCTTCCGTCTTCACCCCTTTCACTTGAGTACTGCTACTGCTGATATTTTGCTCAACTCCTTTGGTCTAAAGATTCTTGATTTGGCTTTTGATTTTGAGCTTATGGGAGGTAGTAGAGCGGCTCCACTACTTACGGGTTTCTTGTTGTGTTTATGATTTAGTCTATTTGGATACGAAACCAATGGAAGTCCAGCGACGATTCAAGTTTACGGAACACGTTGTCTCTACTTCCAAGCTTGTAAATCACCGGAGATCCACCGCTGATCCAAAGAGAACCCGGAAAGTGGTTAGAATCATTCTTACAGACGGCGACGCTACGGACTCATCCGGCGATGAATCCGACTCTGCCGCCGGACTCTGCTTGCGAAGAGTCAAGAGGCACGTGGAAGAGATAAGCTTCCGTACATCGTCCACGCAACAGCTACGTGGACGATATCAAGATCGTTTCAACAAGAAGAGGCGTTGGAGACCGACTGGTAATGACGTCACCAGCCGGAAAAAGTTCCGCGGTGTGCGTCAGCGGCCTTGGGGGAGATGGGCGGCCGAGATCCGGGACCCGACCATCGGAAAACGAGTCTGGCTGGGAACCTACGACACCCCGGAAGAAGCTGCCACCGTTTACGACAGCGCAGCCGTGAAATTGAAAGGCCACGCCGCTGTAACCAACTTCCCTGTTGCCTCCCCCGTCATAGACTCCACGACAGAGAGCGAGCCCGTCTCCTCCGGAAACGATGCCGCTCTTTCTCCGACATCAGTCCTTCGGTTCGAGGATTTCCCGGCTTTCGACAGCCTCGGTTACGGCGTCGACGATTTGGGGTTTGACTTTGATTTGCAGTTAGGCCTGCCGGGCATAAGGATGTCGAGGGATCACCTGGCCGACGAATTCGGCGAGTTTGACTTTGATGACTTTATCAACAACACCATGACAGCAGCTGATCTTGACGTGGCGCTATAGTATTGGCCAAAAATGATGTGGGAACTTTATTTATTATAATTATAATGCTCGGATTTGTCATTAGTTGTCTTAAGAGCGTGTATTTAGTAATCCTACATATATATAATATTTATATATATAATTATATACCGCCGCAAAGTTTTTGATAGGAGATTTTGTGTGTATATTTCTAGTTAGAATCAAGCTATGAGATAACTTTAATGTACTGTAAAAATTAATTTCCAAAAGAAATCATAGAATATTTCTTGTTATTACATTATTTATACAAAGCGATTGTTCGTAAAGAACATCGCAATCGGTGATATTTTGACAATAATCAATTCCTAATCAAGGTAATTTTAATTTAAATGATATATTGACGAATCTACATGATAAAGACAGTATTGAATAGTAAATTAAGTTGTAATTTCTAGTATTCGTTGAAATATCCTAGTCCATTTAGACAAAGAATGTGTGGTTTGTGTTGGGTTTCCAGGTTCAATAAATTCATGCCTGGGGTGGCCCGGCGCATTTTCTACACTTGGTTTGACGGCCAATGCTACGATCATTGGGTGTATTTCACACTGTGGAACCATTCACTCATCCCAGTCGATGCTACACCTAATGGAAATAAACATTGGGTGTATTTCACACTTGGTTTTTGTTTATTTAAACAATAAAATTATATTTAAATAGTTTTAAAATTAAATAATTTGAAATTCATCGATCTAAACGCGACTCGATGAATCTTGTATATGTTTCTTAAAATTGTTGTGAATATTTGCCATCCAAGTGCGATTAACGTAACATGAATATTTTTCAACGCAGAAAGAAAAGGATGACTGGAAATTGCGTGGAAAAAAGAGGGATAAGAATAAAGAATTGGATGGGTCCAATGGTTGGTGACCAAATGTGACCAAACTCTCTACGTGGCCATTCAATTAGCCGCCGCCTCCCACTATTCTCCCCAAAAATCTTTGCCAAATATATATTTCAAATTTCATTTATTTATTTATTTTAGCAAAATATTGTTATATTTTGTAAATGTAATTTCTCTTGTTATTTTTTTTTGGCAGGGACACATGTTAAATTCTATATATTCGATATGTTTTTTTTTAAAATATTTACTTTTAAATTTTGATTTTATTGTATTTTACATTGTAGTTAATAAAACAATCAAATCTAATCATATATTAAAGGAGTAATCATGAATAACACTCGTTCGTATACAGAGGATGCGATAGGAGATTATTAAGAAAGATAAAATCCACACTTTTTTGGATACTTATTTGGGGCTAAACGAAAAACATGAAAATTAACAAATTTATAGGGCTTTTGTTTCACGCATCTTTACTTGTGAGACGAATTAATTATATCCGTAGACGAGTTAATAATGTCCATTTTTGTAATTATAAGTGGTCAAAAACTTGTGTGAAACGGTCTCACAGGTCTTATTTTGTGAGAAAAATATCTTATTTGGGTTATCCATAAAAAAAATATTATTTTTATGTTAAAAATATTATTTTTTATTGTGAATATCGGTGAGTTAACCCGTCTCACAGATAAAGATTCGTGAGACCGTCTCAATAAAGACCTACTTTTGTAAGTAACACTTTTGAGATAAAAAAAATAATATATTTTCATTGATAATCCAAATACTAGATCCGTCTCACAAAATTGATTTGTGAGACATAATTTTTTGTGACAACTAAAATACTTGTTAAAATAAAAGATAAATATAATTATCAAAATCCTTTATTCAATATCCAAAAAAGAAAAAAAGAAAAAAAAAACCCACAAAAATGTGTTCCTTAATACTCGATCAACAAATTGCTTGGAAACTGGAGTGAAATCGCACTGCTGATTAATTTAATTATTAATTTATTTGATTGGCTTGGAATAAAGCGTGGTTCAACTTCAACTAGCAACTTCTTTCCTTTAATAAATATATTTCATTTAATAATCCTCGAGGGGGACTTAGACTCATTCCCGTCGATTATTATATTTTGACTACTTATCAGTAATATTTTTTTTTGTAATTAAATTTCCAATAGGCTAAATGTCACATACTAAAAAACATAAAATATATCAATCAAAACAAACTTATTATACGCATGATATTTATCTATTTCAATGACGTACATCTCAGATATTTAGTGTACTTATTCAAGACTATAAAATTCGAGAGACACGAAATAAGTGCAGATGACATGAAAATACAACCATACAAATAAAGATGACAACGAGTCGTATTTATATAAGAATTATACATCTTCCGTCTATGTTTTCATTTATTACATTAAATTTCATCCTTATCTTTATCGGGTATTCAATTTAATCTTTATACTTGTATCCATCGGAAGATTGAAAATCCATATCTTACCCAAATTTTTATGGCAAAAACTTGTATGAGACGGTCTCACGGATAATATTCGTGAGACGGATCTCTTATTTGGGTCACCCATGAAAAAGTATTATTTTTTATGCTAAGAGTATTATTTTTTATTGTGAATATGAGTAGGGTTGACCCGTCTCACGGATTATGACCCATCCGTGAGACGGTCTCACATGAGACTAACTCAATTTTTATTATCACCTATGATTGGATTTTTTCAAATTTGAATTTTTTTTAATAAGCTATGAATATTTACTAAATTACTGAGATAATAATAAAAAAAATATAAAAATTAGCAAATTAAACATTATAGAAAAATAGTAAAATATTAGAAATAATTTATCTTAACTTAATAATCCAATCGGGTAAAAAATCTTTTGGTATCCGTCGAGAATCAGATTCTTCATCGAGTTCAGAAAAAAGTTGTCATCCCAAATAGAAATAACACATGGAAAATATGTTGCTCATAACATAAGCATATTTAGTCTAATAGGAATAAAAGTTATTTTGGTTCTCTAGTTTTCTTTGAGTTTTGCAAAGAGTCAAATTTGGATATTAATCCGCTAATTTTTAATTTTTGGTTATTTTTGTTCGATTTTTTCCACGAGTTTCTAATTTTAGCCGAAAATCGATGTTGTGAAATCCGATGACATGACAACAAATTTGGAGACCAATATCCAAGTTTAATTAATTACATGACTAAAAGAGAAAAACGGTATAATAGAAAACAAAAATATATATTTTTTCCCAAATAAGTATGTCTTAAGAGTGCCTCGATGATTTATCTCGTTGCCATCTTTTTTTATTTTTAAAAGCACTTCATATAATATAATATAATATAATAAATAAAACACTAAATGTTACAAATTTTATTTTTATTAAATAAAATACTTAAATACTAATAGGCTTGATTGATTAAAATTATTTTAACAATAAAAATATTTGAATTTTTGGTGGCTTAAGTTTTAAGATCGTTTGTTTATCATTTTGGGGTAAGTGGGTTTGGGCTGTGAAAAATATCTTCTTCTGCCAAATGCCCGTTGGTTGAAACCCATTTACGAAAAGCCCAATACCTGATAAGCCCATATCCACTGAACTACAGAAGTTAAAACTTAAAAACCCTCGAGTCCGTAACCCGGCCGCCAGGTTCCACAATCGCAAGCACACCAGCAGCATTCTCTAGATTTCATGTTTTCTGGAGAATCCCACAGCTGAAATGGTGGAATAAATAAATCTCAGAAATCAACGTTTGCTTTACTAAATTTGGGAGGTAAAATCTGTGTGTCGGGTTCTGATTTTCTGAAAATTTGATTTTATCTTGTTTCGGATCCGTGTATCGGGTCTAATCTGGCATGAGGCGGCGGAGATGTAAGCGTAAACAGCTTGTTTGCTGCTTGCAGAGTCGTGAATGTTCAGAAGCATTTCCCTTTTCCATTCGTTTTTTGTTTAAAATTTACTTCGGGGGCCTATGATGATCGAAACTATTGCCTACATTGTCTGATTTTTTTAGGTGAAGAATGTTATCGACTACTTCTGAGGCCCCCTTTGAAGATTATGAAATTTTTTTTTAATGGATTTTGATTTGAAATCCAATTGATTACTTGGATTAATATGTATATTCTTCTAATATAGCAATCACTAAATCTATGTAGATGTAATAGAAATTACGATGAATTTAAAATTAACTCATGATATCTTTCATTTCAAATTCATCTTTCACATATACGTAGCCACGTTGTGTTCCTTGTTTTCTAAGATTCGGATTCAACATGGAGGCAGATGAAAACTACATATCAACATTCCCAATATCGACTTTTAAGAGAAACCACTGTAGTTTTCTCAATGTGTTTTGTGAAGCTTTTTGTGCAGTTTGATTCAACAGTTATTCCTGGTTTTATTCTACCTTTATGCAACAACAAGGTCATCAACACCAGGACTACAACGGATAAAGTAGCAAAAACCGGGGTGGAGCTAAATCTGTATCCTTCATATTTGTATAAACTAGTTCCTGTGAAACCTGGGAGATCTCTATTGAAAAAAAATAAAGAAATTTACCTTGAAAATTACATGTTATTTGTTGAATGTTCAAATGCAAGCAGCTTCGGTTTTAGTAAGAGGGGGAAGAGTTGAGGATTTATGCGATGTAAGATCACATTGTTCGAGGAACTTTAGAAGCTGTTGGAGCAAAGGTTTGTCAACAAGAGTATTCTAGTGCGTTGTAGATTCTTATCCAAAATTTAGATAATTTGATGATGTCGTGTAAATCGCTAGAAACATGTGAAAGTGTGTGATAACCCAATAACAAAAGTTTTGTAAGGGGACTTAGATTCAATTCACAACTGTTATATGTGGTTCAATGTTGAAATAATTGCAGATGTTTTCTCCGATTTTGTCCATTTCAACAAATAATTTGAACAACAAACAACTCATTATCAGAAAAATTGACACCAAAATTCCAGAATGAAATTGGTAACTTAATTTTTTTTAGTGGACATCATTTCAATTCGATAATATAAATTTTTTAAATAACGTTTACATGTACAAACTCTGTGAAAATATACTCACTCAACATGTACAAAACGACTTCGAACAAATACCAGATAGGTACATGTAAAGATAAGGTTACGTTTGACTTAAAAGATATATAACGGAAGTATACGCTGGATGTACTTTTCCTCGTAGCCTCTCTTTCCGATCTGTCTCGCTGAAGCTAGATCCATTGGATTTCTTTCATTAAGAAATAATCAAAAAGGTGAGCCATTTTTCTGGCCATTCTTTTGCTTTCTTTTTGCACGACTTTTATTCGATTATTTTTCGCATAATTATTTTATTTTTCTGGTAACTTGTCTATTGATTTCATGAAAATCCCTCTTCTTCCACTGATTTCTTTATCTCGTTTTTTTTTTCCTTCTAGTTTTTGCTGCTGGGGATTATGATTTAGTACTGGAAATAGCTTGCTTCCTGATCTTGAAATTTGAACCTTTGCCGAGAAGCTTCTGTTGGGTGATTGTTTGTTGAATGAACTTGAAACTTTTCCCATCTTCACAAGTTTCTCCATTTTAACACGAGAATCATATCTAATAACAATAATATTCATAATAATTCTTTCATTTTTCTGATTTGTATTTGTTGATAGCTGTGATACTACAGTGAAGTAGCTGTCATTATCGCGATGAACTTGCTGAATTTAGCTCCTTTCTTGGAAAGTAGACTGGCTTTTTGTGTACATAAATAATATAATTAAGTTAGTAGTAATCTCTGTTATCCATTTTTTTTCTGTTTTATCAAAGAAAATGTTGTTATTATTATTATTATTAATATTATTATCTTTACTGTTTTATAAATGATTGGAGCCTTGGATAAACTGCTCCGGTACCTTATATGACACCATAATTTTTGTTCTCTTTCTATCCACCATCTTTTGCCGGTGTTACTTTTTATTACTTTGATTTTATAGGTTTTTTTAATTTCATTTTTCGGATTTTTATTTGTTGATAGCTTTGATTGTTTACATGCAAAAGTTATCAAGTACATCACATAGAGATGAAACAAAGGTAATCGAAACTAAAATTTTTGGTTTATTAGTGTACAAACAGATTCGAAATTGCAAAATCTTGATCAAACATCAAATTTTCTCTGGTTGAACATACTCTGTCCACTGGTAGAAGTATTACTCCGAATGCCTGTGAACCGAACTTTTAGATCAAAGTAGCAGCGTTCAAGTCTTAGATACTTTTCAAAAGTCACCTTAGTGTTTACTAAAAGGGAATTTATATATCTCGACATAACGACGTGTATCAGACGCTAGTTGAGAGAATTTATGAAAATGTAATATGATAAGATGTGAGTTTGTAAAACGGACTTCAAGGTGCAACTCATACTTATTGAATGAGTTATCGGAAATGATATATTTTGTTAGACTTTAATTGTTAGACAAATTAGTAGCAGAGCTTCAAGATTTCTTTTTGTTTAAATGTGAAATATTGGCCCTGCTCCCTCCTGCTAGGTCTGTCCCTACAGACTAATTTGCGGATGATTCTTAACAGTAAATTAGTGCGGCGAACTTAAGAGAGTCGATAGTAAAAGTTTAATGTAATGCAATGGATGCATACATACATATTAACACTATTATAGATTAGTTTGTTTATTTTGCCGCTATCCATTTGCTTGTTTCTCACGAGATCTTAAACTCCTTTGCTATAGGCCAGGCCAAATAGAATGAAGAGATTGAAATCAAAGAAGTCTCACTCTTGGTGGTGGGATAGCCACATTAGTCCTACAAACTCCAAGTGGTTACAAGAAAATCTTGAAGGTTAGATATTTGGAATTGAACATACATTTAACATTGTATAATTGCTTGGCTACATTTGGTTGAATATAAGGTTTCCATTACATTGATTTCGTAACGTATTCGATGACTTAAAAAAGCTGTTTGGGTACACAATAAGCGTACTGAGGCACATACGAACATTCAGTTGATGAAACAGTAGTAGTAACAGAAAATTATTTGAACCGCTCATCTTAAAAAGGATTACGTGTCACAGAATGTCATTTACTATACTCTTGCATATTGTGGACTTTGGTTTCTGTTGAAGTTGTGCTTGGAGCGATCGGAAGATTCATGTTTCTATTGAGAATATGCAAAACTAACTTGGGTTACAATGCTAACACTATTCAAAAGCTTATTTCTAGAAGGGTAAAAAACTAAGAGGCGCTAATACGCTTTCTGATTCTGATATGCTCAACATCCCCCCTTCAAGGTTGCAACTCAAACAACACAGCAACCTTGAGAGAGAAAAAAAACAGACAACACATTAACTTCCGTTGCAAGGTTGATGGAGGTAACGAACTTTGGATACCAAATAAGAATGTTGAGGGCTTCCCAACATTTTAGTAAAGATATCACCCAGTTGCTCGGTGGTGGGAATATGTGCGGTAAATATCGTACCATCTTTAACTCGTTCACGAACCAAATGACAATCAATTTTTCAATATGCTTTGTACATTCATGATACTTGGGATTTGCCGCAACGTGTATAGCAGCAGTGTTGTCACAAAAATGAGTGGTTTGAGCTGACACATTTAGACCAATATCTATTAACAATACAGAAATCCAGTCAACCTCACAAGTTGTGGAAGCCATCGCACGATACTCGGCTTCTGCCGAGGATCTGGAGACGGTGCGTTGCTTATTGGTCTTTCAAAACAATAGAGAGTCTCCTAATTTAACTCAATATCATGTGAGAGAACGACGTGTCATCATGAAGCCCAATCTGAATCACATTAAGCAGAAAGAGGAGAGAATGCATTCACTGACAACATGACACTCAAACCAGGCGATTTCTTCAGGTATCTGACTATACGAATGGCTGCACCCAAATGCAACTGCTTTGGTGAGTGAGTAAATTGATTTAAATGTTGCATCTCATAGCATATATCCGGTCTTGTAATTGTCAAATATAACTATTGGCCTACTAATCGTTTATATACACTTGCATCCTTCAACAAGACATCTTCAGAACCGTCATGACTAGACTTATGCATGATAACATCCGATTCATGACTTGTGAATTTCTTACTCTGTTCCATCGGGGTATCAAATGGCCGAGCACCTGCTACACATGTCTCTGCAATTAGTTCCAACTCATATTTGTGTTGATTTAAGTAAATTCCTTCTTTGGATTTGCAACTTCAATCCTTAAAAAATATTTTAGGTTTCCAAGATCCTTAATCTGCGATTTGGAATGTGAAAAATTCTGAAGTGTTTGAATTGCCTTCGAACTACTCCCTTTGATAACAATATCATCTACATAGACAATAAGAAGAGTGATACAATGTGGTTCATGTTTGACAAATAATGAGTATTCATGCTGAGATTGACGAAAGCATGTTTCAAACATAACCGCTGCAAACTTAGTGTTCCATTGTCAAGAGGCTCGTCGTAATCCATACAAGGACTTTCTTAACTTGCAGACCTTGCGCGCTCCCCTTGCTCTTTATAGCCTTCCGGGAGAGTCATATATATATCTTGAGCCAAATCCCTTTGTAAATGCATTTGTGACATCCATCTGCAATAGTGACCAACGATTGACAGCCGCTACTTTCAAGAAACATCTAATAGTCACATTCTTTGCCGTTGGTGAAAATGTATTATGAAAATCAATCCCTGACTGCTGCATATAACCCTTAGCCATAAGTCTCGCCTTAAATCGATCCATTGTCCCATCAGATTTAAGTTTAACCTTGTAAACCCATCTAGCTACCTCCAATAAGCTTGACAGCCAATGATAAATCAACCGCATCCCAAGTATGATTCTTCTCCAATGCTGCCAATTCTAAGTTCATAGTATCTCGCCATCTAGAATCTGTGATAGCCTCATGGTAAGAATTTGGCTCTATAACTGAAGACATAGAAGCAAGATAATCTTGTTATGAAGGAGAAAAATTCGAATATGTCGTGTACTTAGACATGGGGTAAGAACAAATGGCGAATTGGTTTTGGTTAGCTGAGAACAAGCAAAATCCTTCAACCAAATAGGAGGAATAATGGTTCTAGAAGACCTTCCTAATGGTGGATCGGTAGAAACTCCAGAATGAGTGACAGGAGCTGAGGCAACAGCTTGAGTGTTAACTGATGGAGATCCATCTTCCACGAAAGGAGTAGTACATGGAAAAACAGGAGCCTGAGAATGTTCAGCCATAAAGGGAAAAAAATTCTCATGGAAAGTTACATCTCTAGAAACAAACACTCGTTTGGTATGCAAGTCTAGGACCTTATGCCCTTTTTGTACAGTTGATCGAAAAAGGTAAAGCAACGAATTACATAAGAGGCATAGAGGTCGGAAGGGATAAGATTGAGATATCACATATTCAATTCGCGGATGACACTCTTTTTTGGGCAAACAGATGACCACATTAGATTTATGGTACAAGTGGTGAGTTCTTTTGTGGTATGTCTGGGCTAAAAATCAATTGGGAAAAGAGTGCTTTGTTGGGAATTAACCAAGAACAAGGAGAAGTTCAGAGATTAGCACTGGAATTGGGTTGTGGTATGGAGCAGTGGCCTATCTTATACTTGGGAGTTCCGTTGGGGGGCAATCCATTATCAACTTATTTCTGGCAGCCCTTACTGGATAGAATGTCGAAAAAATTGGCCTCATGGAAGAAATCTTTCCTGTCGAAAGGGGGAAGATTAACATTGATCTTTATCGGTTTTGAATTCTATTCCGATATATTATATGTCCTTATTCAAAGTCCCAAAAAGTATAACAGCTTCAATGGACAAGATTTCAAGGAATTTCTTTTGGGATGGGGCGGACGGAGATCGACACATTCACTTGGTCGCATGGGATAATGTTTGCAAGCCGAAGGATAAAAGGGGGTTGGGAGTTGGTAATCTGATAGTTCGAAATAAAGCATTGCTTGGAAAGTGGTGGTGGAGATATTTCAATGAAGAAGGATCTTTATGGAAGAAGATTATTGTTAGCAAGTATGGGTTTCAAGATAATGGATGGGAGGCGGGATTGGCAAAAAATACCACGTTCAGATGCCCTTGGAAGTACATTTCTCGTATTTACCCGACTTTTAAATCGAGAATTACCACTGTTCTGAGAGGAGGGGATAAGATTAGATTTTGGGAGGACAGATGGTGGGGGGATTCCTCGTTTCAAGACTCCTTTCCAGCTTTGTTTCGTTTATCATCACTTCACAATATGCCTATATCTTCTTTTGCGGTTTTTAATAGTGTCTCATCCGATCTTTCCTGGGATCTTCATTTCAGAAGAGAGGTTAGGGATATGAGTTTAGTCAGTTGTCAGAGTTACTAGTCGTTTTAGAGTCGGTCAGGTTAGTCGAAGGGGTAGATGACTGCATTAAGTGGAGTGAGGATTCTTCAGGTATTTTTTCGGTTGTTTCGTTCTATGCATCTTTCTTCCCAGATGATCTATTTCCTCCTTTTCTCTTATTCCCCTTCATTTGGAAAGTTCCAGTCCCAAATAAAATCAAGATTTTCTCATGGTCAGCTGTTCTGGTTAAAATACCTACCTCGGAGATGATTCAACAAAGAAACCCAAGTACTACTTTGAGCCCCAACTGGTGTGTGTTATGCAGAAATGAAACAGAGACGCAAGACCATTTGCTTATTCACTGCACATTTTCCATAAATCTGTGGGCTTCAGCGTTGCAAGAGCTAGGACTGATTTGGGTAACACCTAAAACAACACAACAGCTGTACAATCTGGATTTGGGTCAGCAGAAGGGAACTAGAGGCAGAATTTTTTGGCAAACTGTCGTTCACTGCATTTGTTGGATGGTTTGGTTAGAAAGAAATAGGAGAATCTTCCAAGACATTGAGACAAATTCAGCGGATTGTTGGGAATCCATCAAGCTCAACATGGCATTGTGGATTGGAAACAGCAAAGACTTCACGAATGTCTCCTTTTTGGATTTGATGAGAAATTGGGATTTTGTATATTGCTAGACATTAGTGTTTAAACGCTTTCGAAAAACTAAGCTAGTGGACGACTAGTCCACTCTTGTAATCATTTTAACCAAAATTATTAATAAAATTGTGTTTCTTATAAAAAAAAAATGATGGGGACTTGTGGAAAAGAATCTCAAAAGGTGTCTTATTGCTTAAAATAGGGGAAGGAGTTCTATTAATAAAATAAACCGTTGTCAACACATAATCCCCTCAGTATTTTAATGGGACAGAAGGCTGAAATTTCAACGATCTAGCCACATTAAGAATGTGTCTATCTCCGTTTTGCTGAGGAGTATATGGACAAGAGCTTTGATATATTATCCCAAGGGATTGAAAAACACTATTGCAACCAGAATTGAAGAAATTTGTTGGATTGTCAGTCCTAATTATTTAAAATTTGGTCGAAAATCGATTATCAACCATGGCAAGAAAAACTCGAATCATCCCAAGTGTATCTAGTTTGGAATGCATAAGGAACATTGTGCCTCGAGAAAATTCATCTAGAATGGTCAAGAAATATTTTTCTCCATTTTATGTAGGAGTGTTGAATGGACCCCATATATCCATGTGCACTAATTCAAACACCCGAGAAGTTTTAGTGTGACTTTCAGAGGGTAAACTCAACCTAGATTGTTTTGACATAGGACATATAGAACAATGTGGCAATGCATAAATATTGGACATAAATGACAGTAATTTCATTCTACGAAAAGACATATGACCCAAACATTTATGCCAATCATAAAAGCTGACAGAAGATTGAGAAACAAAAGGCTTGTCTAGTGTCAAAGTATTACATCTTGTTTCAAAAGGGAAGAGATCTAGTTTTTGTGTTGATAAGCAACTTGGGGTAAAGTGATTGAGTCCACCCTCTTATCTACCAATACCCATTATCCTCCCAGTCTTGAGGTCCTGAAATAAACAGAAAAATGGATAAAAACTGACAAAGCAATGGTGATGCTTGGTGAATTTGGAAATGGACAAGAGATTGAATCTGAAATTGGGGATATATAGCACATTTTCCAGGGTAAGGGCATTGGTAATAGGTACAGTCCTTATCTTGCTTATGCATGTTTGACTACCATTTGGCATTCTCACAGATTTAGTGGAATCTGCTGTAGACTTCGAATTTTTCACCAAGGAGATATCTCCAACCATGTGCTCATTTGCTCCAGTATCCACTATCCAAGCATGTGAGGCATGATGTGAATGTGAATTGTTACTTGCCATATTCACCATTGGCTGTGTTGTTGATTGAAGACTCGAATTTCGAAGTAGCATCAGAATTTTTGCATATTGTGCAGCTGTAAAAATTTGAGCACCATTTGATGTGTCTGATTGTGGTGTTTCAGCAGATCTATCTTCCACTAAATCGACTTCTCGCTGCACCTTTTTGTTTTTTTGAAACTCTTTGCCAAACTTCTTAGTGTAAGATTTTCCTTGTTGGGGTTTATACAATTTATGAATTATGCCTAGGTGGATAACCATTGAGGTGAAAACAGTAATCTATTGTATGTCCAGTCCAGTGATAATAAAAAGTATGACGCAAGATATGATAATTTTATTGATTTTTCAGAAATGGAGGAGCTTGTCAAACGAATAATAAAAATCGTCGAAGCGGACACAGATTCATTTGCCAGAAGGGCTGAACTGTATTATAAGAGGAGACCAGAACTGCTCAATCTGGTTGAGGAGATTTATCGAACACATCGATCATTGGCTGAGCGATATGATGTTGTCGCCGGAGAACTCCGAAAAAGCATACCCTCCGATCTTGTATCTCAAGGTTCTGGAGTTTCTGATGTTGGTTCAGAACAGAGTATCCATTCTTCTGATCGGAAGAAAATTCATGGTAAGTCCCATTCTCGTGCAGCGGGATTTGATGTTTTTCTCGGTAGTGGTGGAAGTGGCTCGGAATTAAATAATAAAGGAGATGGACCATCTAGTTCTGAATCGGAAACCGATGACTCCTCCATTGATAATTACAATATCACCCCGAGCAATGGTGGTGAGACACAAGAACTGCGTCAGAAGAATATTGAGTTAGAGAACCAGCTTGGGGAGGTTAAAGAGAAGGTGAAGATGCTCCAAGAAAATATTTCTGAAGATCATAAGAAATCCCTCGACAAGAATGCTGAATTTTTCTCCAAGATAGCTGTTTATGAAGAGGAACTGCGAGTTGCTAAAGAAAAGATACAGCATTCTGAAGAAGAAATTACTCACTTGACAACCGAGCTTCAAAAGTATCATCAGCCTTTGGAAGATTCAAACAATTTTGTTACTGATCCTACAGTCTTGGATTCTAGTTCATTACAGGAGCTAAGTCCAGCCCAAGAGCTTGGGGAAAACAGCGATCGTTCACAGGCTGAGGATTCTGACTCTGTCCACAACATTCAGATGCTTGAAGAAGAGCTGAGAATCGCGCAAGAGAAGCTTCATGATTCAGTGGAGGAAATCGAAAAATTCAGGCAGGAACTTATGATCAAGGGCTCCTTGATTAAGAACATGCAGAATCAGCTCGAATCAGCTCGAACAGAGGCATCGGACACAAAAAACGAACTCAAGAAAGAGAAAAGAGAGATTTTGGAGATGCAAGACGAAATAATCAGGTACAAAACCTGCCTTTCAGATAGCGATCGAGTTATCCGGGAATTAAAAGAAATGTTATCTAATGCCAACATGAGCTTATCTGAAGAAAACGAGCAACTTCAATCACAGATATCAAGAATGACGACAGAAAAAACTCACTTGGAGTACAACATAAAAGAATTGGATTTACGTCGTCAGTCCTTAGAAGACGAACTGAGACAGGCCAAGGCTGGAAAAGACGAAAATGAAGGTGAATTCCGAGTTCAAATAGATCAGTTAAATGCTGATATTACTGAGAGGAATGGTCGCTTGGAAGAACTAAACAAAACCTTTGATTCATTAAAGCTCAAACACGAAGGTCAGATGTCCAAGAAAGATGATCAGATCGATCAAATGAGCAAACATCTGCACCAACTGCATATTGAGCACGTTAAACTGATTGCTGGAGCCGAGAGGGCGCACAAATAGTCAGAGGAGCTGGGATCGAGGGTTAAAGAACTGGAAAGGGAAGTAGAGAGGAAACAAGAGACCATTCTCGAAGGAGCAGAAGAGAAACGAGAGGCAATCAGGCAGCTTTGCTTCTCGCTCGAGCATTACCGTGATGGGTATCATCAGCTTCGCCAGGTCATTTTGGGCCACAAGCGATTGCCTGTAATGGCATCCTGAGTTTTAATAATCATTTTATTTAATTTTGAATACAGTTTTTGAATACGATTTTGAGTGTTGTGTTACTTTCATAAATTAAGTAATCATTACTTTTTAAAATATTAAATAAAATATGCATTTTTTATATATAATATTATGTTTTCCAATTTTTTAGTGAACAATGTCATCGTGAATTTTTGGTATATTGAATGTTCGTAAATTGATATTATTATTCAGAACTTTTTATAATTTTTTTTGTAACATATTTTAAAAAATAATTAAAAAAATTTAATCAACATTTACTCATCTAATAAATGACAAAAAAATTTGAAAAATATTTATTTAATCTTTAAAATTTTGATAGGCAGAATAATATATAAGTTTTTAGATATTTTTTTTATTAATAACAGTTTCACTGAGTTAATATACCGATTGTAATGGTAAAGAAGTCAATTTGACGACAAAGGTTTTTTTATCATCATATTGACTGTTGTCTCAAATGATTTTAACATTTGTGTATAATAATTTTTATAAGAATATTTAAATTTTATTATATTCATTATATGATATCAATAATTTTAAGTGATTATTTAAATACTCATATTTCATTAATTATAACAATTAGTTACACACAATGATAATATGTCGCATGAGTAATATACTATATTAGGATCAAGTGACTATTTAGAAGACGAGTTGGATATGCAATCACAATAGTTTGTCTGAAATTCGGTTGGTTTAACAACTTTGAATTTTGCAATTCTCGATAAGCCAATGTCATTTGGCTATTCAAACAAGTTATATGCGGAAGCATGCTAGACTGAGAGATTGAAAACTCAAAAATTGCTAAGTAAGAAAAATAGTTGGTTTATCAAGAGTAGATCGACTGAAATATAAATAATACAAAGATATTTTTGGATGTTCGGATGTTTAAACAACTCCTTATGTCATTCTCTTTTTCCTTGTGGGAACAATGTTCACTAAAAAAACTTTAGAAATCACAACTTTTGTATCAATCCGATTCAGTCAAATTTTATCATTATCTAACTGAAACTTCTAGTTTAGCTTACTTAACCAATTTAAATATGCTTCATGCTCACATCTACTAATAGTAATAAAAAATGTTAAAAAAACTTATGTATTAAATAATAAAAATATATTATTTATACCTGCATGATATATAAATGTCAAACTATTGTAGATTTTTCTATACGTGTTGTATTGCACTGATCGCGGTATAAGAATGCTAAAACTGCACTCTCCCAACAATAAGATATTACACGATCAATATCATACAGCAGTTGCAAAAACATGATTTTAGCTGACCCTCCTTGATAATCCGAGAATAATATTCCTTCAATAACATCAATGCTACAAAAGGATGTATTTCACGACCTCTAGTTCCTAACTATTATCATCAATAAGGGTAGAAACACAGTGATCATATAGTAAAGTCATAGACAATTGACCACCTTTAAAATGCGATGATGATAGCGTAAATCCCAACAAGTCAAGACATATATATTGTCATTGACCAACTGTATGTGAAACATCTATGATCTATTCCAGTCACCGGGTCACTGTCAATTGTTAGACCTCAAATTATCAAAACATCTTTTAACACGACAGTTGCTTCACAACATCTAAAATGAAAAGTGTGTATCGTGTTGCGATCACTCAACAAGAGTAGTAATCAAATGATTGTCAAACACTAAAAAATAACATTATAAAACCCCATATTTAAGTATGCAAGGACACGATTGTGTAAATAATTTCCATTATATAATATCCAAACCAGATTGTATGATTGCTTAACTCTTACAATATCATCAACAATTTTGGAAGAAACTGTTGATGACATGTGTGTTGCTTGTAAGTAGAGAACACCGAGATCTTCTGGCCTCGATTTTCTGTCATTATAAAATAAATTGTCAAAACAATAAGTTAGTACAAAATATTATAATAAAAAATAAAATAATACATGTAAAATTAAAATTTAAAAATTTATTAATCATAAATTAAAAATAATAATATAATATTTGTATAAAATAAAAAATTTAATCTTCACTTTTCATATAAACAAATACTTGTTCTTCTTTTTTCATTTGATTTTTTTCTCTTAATTGGCTTTATTTGTAGTAAAGATTTGAGCTAATTTTGGTAAAATTCTCGAACATGCATCGTCCAGTTACACCTAAAAGAGACGTTAAAGTGTGCTGAAAAATCTGTAGCTGGACCTGAAAATATCGCATGGTCCTCCACGTACAAATGGTGGTACTGCAAAACTCTATCAAACATACTATTTTAAAAATGAATTTTTTTAAAAAATTAATAAAATAAACCCATATTACATATACGATATTTAAAAAATCATTAATATCATGGATGAAATAATTCGTTTATATATATATATATATATATTAAAATCTATTACTTTACTTTATGTAATCAAAAAAAATTCTAGGGGCCTGCCGAATCCACTGCCCCTCCTTTTGGCTCAGTTTATGTACCCGAATAATATCAGGTATCAAATAATGACGGGTAAATTATAAACTCGTTATTTTAATATTTTAATATATTATTTTATAGCAAAAGGTTATAAATAAGAAAGTTAATTTTATATTAAAAAGTTTGATTATATTTAAATTTGGTTCCCAAATTGAGTTGTTAATAGAACTCGAGAAATGATATATAAGTAATTTATATCACTTTAAAAAATAATTTATATAGCTTGTCTTTATATATATATATATATATATATATATATATATATATACATATATATATATGCTACGCTACACAATCATGGTGTACATGGTGTTTACCATGATGGGCGCCACCTCATTTTCCTTCTTTTTAAAAAAAAAAAAGAAATTAAAAATACAAAAAACATAAGATTATAACTCATAGGCAAACAAGATATTTACAAAAAGCTTAAGATTCAATAATCATTGACAGACAAGATATTCTTTCTCTTTTCACGCATCATCGATCGATATATAGTTTCGGAACTCCCTTTCCACCTCATTGTCCGATATCCGCTGTCTGTCGTCCAAGCTTCGATGAAACTTTTACTAAGATATGTTTTGATTAATTCTCTATCTTTCTTGATTTGTTGAAGTTTTTTTTTCGATTTAGATTTCTAATAGATCTACAATTTCATATTTAGCGTAAGTATTATTTTCTTTGTTTCATTTTTTGCTATTTCGTATCTCGTGGATTTTACAATGGGGTTTTTTGATTATGGCTTCTAACCTTACATTTACAGAACTACAATTCCATATTTGCATAAGAATGGAGTTCAAGATTTGTGTTGCAATTATAGAAGAACATAGCTTAAAAAGTTGTGTTCTAATTACAAAAAAACAAAACTTACGGCATTTCATTTGTGCGTACACGATATATACGTTAATTTCCATTATTTTTCTCCTATCTTTCTTGATGTTCTCATTTTCTATCAATAGGTGAGCTAATAACAGCAAGAAAGATTTGGAGAAAAATAATTGAAATTAACGTATATGTCTTATACGCACAAATGAAATGTCGTAAGCTTTGTTCTTCTGTAATTAGAACACAATTTTTAAGATATATTCTTATGTAACTGCAACACAAATTTTGAACCTCTTTCTTCTGTAAATATGAAATTGCAGATCCCGTAAATATAAGGTTAGAAGCTCTAATCTAAAAAATTCATTGTAAAATCCACGAGATACGAAATAAAAAAAAAATGAAACAAAGAAGATAATATTTACGCTGAATATTAAATGTAGATCAATTAGTGATCTGAATCGAAAAAAAACTTCAACAAATCAAGAAAGATTGACAATTAATCAAAGCATACTTTGATAAAACTTTCACCGGCAGCTTGGACGGCAGGCAACGGAGATTGGTGATGGGATGGAAGGTGAGTTCCGGGACTATTGATCGATGATGCGGGAGAAGGGAAAGAATATCTCATTTGCGATGAAGTCTGAATTTTAATTTTTTTGTATATATTTTGTTTGACGATGAATTGTGAATCTTATGTATTTTTAATTTTTAAAAAACAAAAAAAAAAAGGAAAAATGTGGTTGGCGCCAGATGGTACACATCATGATTGTGTAGCGTAGCATTATATATTATACTTTTATTAAAAAATATGGAATATTATTTAATATGCAAGCTAAAAAAATATAACTTTTAATATTTATACTAATATACTTAAAATATATGTATTAGTAATTGCGAACTTATAAGAAATTTGATAATATAATTTATTAAGAACTATACATTCATATATTTTTATCCAAAAATTAAAAATAATATTTTTAATAAAATTAAAGAAGTTTGGATTTCGGCCTTGTTTAAATATCGTGGTTTGAAAATTTGGATAATTGAATTGACAGCACTACTATAATTTCATTATTTTTGTATAATATTAGTTTGATTCTTTTGTAACACAATTTTGTAATAGACAATAGTGTTTATTTAATTTGTTTATAGTTATTGTAAAAATATTTTTAAATGGCTTTAAAAAAAAATTAAACTTATGCGGGTAGGAAAAATCCAATCCCACCCGACATTTACATAAGCTGGGTCCGGGTAATTCCTGATCCCATACCCGAACGCAAGTTAAATTAATCCAACCCGATTAGGAGGGTCAATTACCCGATCATAGAGTCAGCCTGCTTTAACGGAGTCAACTCTCTGTTAATCGATATATACATATATATATATATCTATATGTTCTTTATTGTAAAATGTAGATTTTGTGACTTTTTGGGCTTTTCATTTATCGGTTATTTTCTTGGTTTCATTGTATTTTTCGAATTTTTTTTATAAAAAAATATATTATTTTTTATTATATATATAAAAACCCGTGTTATCGTGAGTCAAATTAATAATTAATTTAAAAGTTTTTTAATATTAGTGGAATTTACTACCTTACGTAACGCTGTAATAGAAATAAAATATTATGTCATCAGCCCAATTGCAAGAATTAATTTCGGGGTTAGGTTTGATATAAAATACGGTCCCTATCCATTGTGGTAGGTTTGTAAAAAAATATATAACATGACGTGGATAAAATAAAGAAGATTATTTAATATTAAATTTAGAATTGAAAAAAGAATTACAATCCATTCAGAAAGATCAATTGCCCACATTTACAAAATCCTACTTTATCTTTGAGAAATTAGAATTATCTTTCAATTTTAACTTGATATTATTACATGACATCCTTTCACAAGTTTTTAATAGGCAAACTGTGATTATTTTATTAAAACTAGTATTTCGATACATGTGTTGCTTGTTTGTATTGTTCGTTTTTTTAAAGAAAAATAATCATAAAATTAAAAAATATAACGTTTTCATAAACAAATAGTCATTATAACTCATTAGATCATCAATTTTATTATATTATAAAGACGAATTATATTTTCGTAAATAAAGAAAACATCAAATGACACAATGAGAGCAAGCATTGTGTGTGTATATATATATATAAATGCTTATATAATCTATTAATTTTTTAAAAAAAAAACAAAGAATTTATAATTTTGTAATTTTATGAAAGTGGTTGGATTTCAAAAGAATAGTTGACGATCAGTGTGATCATACCAAACCCTACCCATATTCACAATATTCACAATATTATTTTTTAGACATGAGACCGTGTTACGGATCTTAATCAATGAGACAGGTCAACCCTACTTATAATCACAATAAAAAGTAATACTCTTAGGGTGTTTTTGGTTGAGTGGATTAAATAAGAGTAGATTAATAGTCAAATATTTATTTATAAAATTTTAAGATGTTTTAATAATCATTTTGACTCGATTTAAGATCCAATTTTATTAATCAAATAGTTATCCATAAAATTGGATCTTAAACCGGGTCAAAATGATTATTAAAACAACTTAAAATTTTAACGATAAATATTTGACTATTAATCTATCCTTATTTAAATAACTCAACCAAACACACCCTTAACATAAAAAGTAATACTTTTTCATGGATGACTCAAATAAGAGATCCGTCTCACAAATACGACCCGTGAGACAGTCTCACACAAGTTTTTGCCTATTTTTTATGCTAATAATATTATTTTTTATTGTGAATATCAGTATGATAGACCCATCTCATATATAAAGATTCGTGAGACTATCTCACAAGAAACACTCTTAGTTAATTATGAACATGGGAGAAGTTAATTTATTACATTAAATGCTTATAATAACAAAAGTTTAGAAATCTATTTGGAAAATTATAATTTTTGGTGATGTACTTCTAATAGAAAAATTCTAAAAATCAGGAAACAAATAAAATTCAGTATAAACATTCTTCGAAAGTCCACTTGCAATTATCTCAGAACACATCTCTACAGGTGTCAGGTCTATTGATTTTAGCATAGGAAGCCCACAATTTATTTTGCATATTAAAAGTTTCGGTAAGATAGTTAAGTCCGACTGAAATAGTTTGTTGAAATATTTGTAATTATGAAAACTTCATACAATTATTTTTCTGTATTTCATTTGTTTTATTGTTTGCTGATTTATCATTAATATCATTAAATAAAAGTTTATTAAAAAATTAGTCTTTATGATTTGTTTTCTCAATAATATTTTTAATTTATGTGAAAATACAATATATTATATAATTGATAGGAGATGTTCTTACACATCAAAATAAAATATTTTAATTCTTCAAAATTGAAATTCAACATCGATAGATGAATCAATAAATCTAGATATTTATAATAATTAAGGGGAAATTGTCAAAAACTCCCTATTTTCATTCTCAACCTCCTCTTTACTCCCTACCCCATTAAAACTTTGTTTCAACTCCCCATATCCCTCAAATTTCCAAGTTTGCCCTTATATATTTATTTTAAACAATTGATTTCTTTTTTGTGGCAAAAGGCCCATCATGCTTCCGAAAAATAAATTGAATCTTTTACCTTTTTGACTAGAGTACCACCGGGTTATATCCACCGTTTTTTAGGAACTGCTCCTCACAGTCCAACCACACGATCGCAACCGATGGTTACTAAGCAGATTCCTTCAGCAATACTTAGCACAGCTCTAATTCGTTTCCTACCTTAGAGCGTACAGCAAAAGATCAATTTTTTGAAAATAATACATGATAGGGGCTGAGAGCAAAGATCTCTTTTATTCAAACACAAACATTTATTTATTACATAGTAACCTCCTGTAGAGGAGGAGAAACTTGTTTAGCTACTTATCGTAGCTGAACTCTTAACACTCATAAAACTTGTAAAAATATTACAACCTTGTATGAAAGAAATGGAGAAAATATTTGATGATCTTCACTTCCTTCTTCCTGCCTTATTTATAGAAGGCTCCTTCGGATTTGAACTTCGGATTTCAAATCTTCATAAGCCTTTACAGCTTGCATTGGGGACCATTTGGTGGTTGAGGGGTCCCTGTCTAGATTATTAATCTTGACATCAACTTCTCATCCTCTTTTATCTCTTTTAGATACCACTGACGATGAGTTTCCAGGATATCGGCAGTAATCTCATCTTTTTTATACTCTTTGAAATGATTTACTAACCATTTAAGAGCTTCTGCCTCTTTCCTCTTGTATGTTATCCTTCTTTTCAAAACTTTTAAATATACTCGATACATTTTTAAGTTTTGATTTTGGTGTGTTTAACTGGTTTCCTTTCTGTCCTTATTTATGGATGAATTTTCTGGACCAGTTAATTTACTTTTATTCATTGGATTCCTTTTAGATTGGTATCCAATGCTTGCTGAGTCATCCACCATTTGTTATTAGTGGTTTCTTTGTCCTTTTCCACTAATTAGTGGTTGTCTTGTTTCTACCACTCACATGGTAGTGGTCCTGCTTTTGTAATGGAGGGTCACATGTCCCTTTTAATTCTGTCGAGGAATCTTTGGCTTTCGGCTTCCTCGAGGAAATCGTGAATGTGGTCCATCCCCACTTGTACTGGTATCGGTAAAGTGTTTCCGATCAGATCTCGGCTTGAATCCTTTACCAAATTCCGGTTCCTTCTGGTTTTGGCATTCTGGACAGATGTTTTCGGACCATCTTCCTACATGTGCCATATTACAGAATTTCCGACGAGTTTCTTTACTTGCCGGCAGCTTGCTATTCCACAAAAGATTTCTTTTCTTTTCAAATAGATCTTCTGCAAAACTTGTTGTTTTTCCTGTCATGGTATTTAACAGGAATGATCCGTTCACTGAATGATTGTAGAATTTGAACGGAAACTTGACTTTGTCCATCTCAGTGAGACAGACCCAAATACCCCAAGCTCTTCTGGTAGAAATGTCCTCTTCAGTAATTGAAGACACTAGGGGTGTTTCTTCTGTCGGAGGGTCCTTGATAAATTTCTGGATATTTGAATCTGGCCTCCTTAGCTTGATAAAATGAAAGGCTTCGTGAGAACCTTTCCCTGCTGGTTCTGGTGCTACACTAAAGAAGTATAGCTCCAAAACATCTCCTCTGGACAAATAATCATTGTTTGCCCAAGTCTCGTGAACAGCTTCCTGGATCCACTTTGGTAATCCTGAGATTTCCGGAAAGCTGGGTGATGTAGTATAAACTGAGGCAAGAGCCCCAAATTCATACCAAGCTTTAACCTCCTTGGGATATGAATTAGGTCTCATCCATACCCTTGGATATTTTCCTGAAACATCAACCCTATTTGTAGCTGGGTTAATGCCAATACGTGTTTTTAATTTCTCCCAATCCTGCTGATAAACCTGAAATGGAGAAATTACACCTTCATTAGTACCAACCTTAGCTTTGCCTTTGTCAATACGAGGCCTAAGGTTGATCTTTCCCTCTTCAATCCCCGAGGTGAAGGGTTGACTTGAGGACTCAAGATAAGGATCAGGAGTATCAATTTTTGTTTCAGCCGACTCATCTCGTGATGATCCCGACTTAACACTTGTGCAAGGGGTATTTGAATCCCCCGCTACAGGTATAGAGTCCTGTACTCGAAAACTCTCCATTTGAGAAACCAGTGGTCTCTCAATGCCCTGGAGGATAGGCCTTTGCGTTACAGACCATAACTGAGTATATGCCTGTAAACATCCTGTAATTCGATCAGAGACAATTCTCTTATCAGCTTGTTGTAGCCTTCCCGCAACTTCTGCGTTAACAGCTAACTTGTTGAACTCGGTTTGAAGCATTTCAAGGTGTTCCCTCAAATGCCTCTGCATCTTGATAATAGCATCAATGTCAATGTTGTCCATCTCTTGTTAAAAAATCTGCAAGAATATTTTCATGAGATTTTATTATCATAATATCAAAAATATAATTTTGACATAAAGCTTGCCATCGTAATAATCTAGCCTTCTCCGGTTTAGACTCAATTCTATTCCTCAAAAAGGCTTTAACTTGAGTGTTATCAACTTTCAAAGTGAATTTCTTTGCAAGTAAAAATAATGGTCATTTTTCAAAAGCCCTTTTTACTGCATAAAATTCCTTTTCGTTGATATGCCATCTTATGGCTTCTGCATCTGAGAATAACCCACTACAATATCTGCATGGTTGTTCTCCATCTGGTGTGAGCTTTGTTAATACTGCAGCCCACCAATGATCACTGGCATCGGTATATAATACCAGATCATCCTCGTCTTGAGGAATAGCCATCTTTGGAAGATTTTTGCAAACCTTCTTTAAATGGATAAGTCCTTTTGTGTGTTCGTCTGTCCATATAAATCTAGCATCCTTTTTTAATAATGGACTGAACACCTTCCTGTGTTTTGCTAGGTTTTTAATAAACATCCCAGCAAAATTAACAACCCCTAAAAAACTTTGAAGTTGCTTCTTGTCTTTGAGTTTTTCTGGAAAATTCTGCACCTTTTCTACTATGTGCTCTTGCAGAATTATTCCTGACTCATCGATTTCAATTCCGAGGAATTCAATCTTTCTTGTAGCAATGACTGCTTTCTTTTCAGATAAAACCAGTCCTTCTTTCTTGCAAACATTAGAGAAAATCTCCAAATGTTTAACATGTTCATTCATATCTTTGGATGCTATTAAAACATCGTCGATGTAAACAAACATAAACTTGAAATAATCTTTGAAAAGATTATCCATCTTTCTTTGAAATATTTGGGGTGAGTTAGCCAATCCCATTGGTAATACTTCCCAAATATAATGTCCTTGAGGTGTGGAGAAAGCTGTGAATTTCTTGCTTTCTTCCTGCATCCGGATCTGATAGAATCCAGACTTGCAATCAAATTTAGAGAATATCTTGGCATTGCGAATGCAACTAATCAAGTGTTCTCTACTAGGTATAAAATACCCATCAAACTCCAGAATCTTATTAATTTCTTGATAATTAATAACCAATCTGGGTTTTCCTCGTTTAATTTCACCATGGTTTCTTACCAGAAAACCTGGACTGCTATATGGTGATATACCTGCTTTGATTAATCCAAGGTCCAAATGTTCCTTGATTATAATCTACATATCCCTTTGATCAATGATGTTCATTGGGATGGGTTTACAACGGACAAATTCATACTCTTTGCCTTCCTTGATCTTAAGGCAAGCCCTGAGTTGATTTCTGTCCCACCATGCCAAAGGATCTTCGTTATAATTTTCTTTGATCCTCTTCTTGACATCTTCCAGTGATACCTTAGATTCAAACTCTATTTCATTTGTATGTAGAGTTATCTTAAGGCATTCTATATCTTCTGGTTGGAGTTCCTTATCTGCTCTTAACTGAAGCATTGTTTCTCCAAACCGTCTTGAATCCTTCATTTTTTGGGTTTAGAAGTTTTCCTGAATCACCACGCTTGCTGCGAAACTGGATTGGAAATTTTCTGTAAAATGCCTCCCTAAGTCTCTGGACTATGATTTTGTGAGCACATGGTGTTGTGAACACTAATCTTCTAGTCTCATTTTCTTGTGTATAGGACTTGAACATTTGTAGGAAATTATTTCCTAACAATATGTCAGCTCCTGTATCATGAAAATAAATTGGTGGTGTCTTTACCTTGTATCAAGGTGTTTGTCCAGCACCGCCAATCATGATTTCAGTCATCTTAATCCCTTTACATAAGATTAAGATTCTTCTGGAAAAATCTCTTCCAGCAATCTTGGGTAATTCTTCTTCCAAATTATTTGGAAAAACTCCTCGTTTTGCTGTACATATTCCAGCACCTGAATCAATATATGCAGCAAAGTATTCTGCCTTATATTGTTCATACATATAATATTTTTTTTATTAATAACAGTTTCACTGAGTTAATATACCGATTGTAATGGTAAAGAAGTCAATTTGACGACAAAGGTTTTTTTATCATCATATTGACTGTTGTCTCAAATGATTTTAACATTTGTGTATAATAATTTTTATAAGAATATTTAAATTTTATTATATTCATTATATGATATCAATAATTTTAAGTGATTATTTAAATACTCATATTTCATTAATTATAACAATTAGTTACACACAATGATAATATGTCGCATGAGTAATATACTATATTAGGATCAAGTGACTATTTAGAAGACGAGTTGGATATGCAATCACAATAGTTTGTCTGAAATTCGGTTGGTTTAACAACTTTGAATTTTGCAATTCTCGATAAGCCAATGTCATTTGGCTATTCAAACAAGTTATATGCGGAAGCATGCTAGACTGAGAGATTGAAAACTCAAAAATTGCTAAGTAAGAAAAATAGTTGGTTTATCAAGAGTAGATCGACTGAAATATAAATAATACAAAGATATTTTTGGATGTTCGGATGTTTAAACAACTCCTTATGTCATTCTCTTTTTCCTTGTGGGAACAATGTTCACTAAAAAAACTTTAGAAATCACAACTTTTGTATCAATCCGATTCAGTCAAATTTTATCATTATCTAACTGAAACTTCTAGTTTAGCTTACTTAACCAATTTAAATATGCTTCATGCTCACATCTACTAATAGTAATAAAAAATGTTAAAAAAACTTATGTATTAAATAATAAAAATATATTATTTATACCTGCATGATATATAAATGTCAAACTATTGTAGATTTTTCTATACGTGTTGTATTGCACTGATCGCGGTATAAGAATGCTAAAACTGCACTCTCCCAACAATAAGATATTACACGATCAATATCATACAGCAGTTGCAAAAACATGATTTTAGCTGACCCTCCTTGATAATCCGAGAATAATATTCCTTCAATAACATCAATGCTACAAAAGGATGTATTTCACGACCTCTAGTTCCTAACTATTATCATCAATAAGGGTAGAAACACAGTGATCATATAGTAAAGTCATAGACAATTGACCACCTTTAAAATGCGATGATGATAGCGTAAATCCCAACAAGTCAAGACATATATATTGTCATTGACCAACTGTATGTGAAACATCTATGATCTATTCCAGTCACCGGGTCACTGTCAATTGTTAGACCTCAAATTATCAAAACATCTTTTAACACGACAGTTGCTTCACAACATCTAAAATGAAAAGTGTGTATCGTGTTGCGATCAAGATAAGGATTTTTGTTTCAGCCGACTCATCTCGTGATGATCCCGACTTAACACTTGTGCAAGGGGTATTTGAATCCCCCGCTACAGGTATAGAGTCCTGTACTCGAAAACTCTCCATTTGAGAAACCAGTGGTCTCTCAATGCCCTGGAGGATAGGCCTTTGCGTTACAGACCATAACTGAGTATATGCCTGTAAACATCCTTTAATTCGATCAGAGACAATTCTCTTATCAGCTTGTTGTAGCCTTCCCGCAACTTCTGCGTTAACAGCTAACTTGTTGAACTCGGTTTGAAGCATTTCAAGGTGTTCCCTCAAATGCCTCTGCATCTTGATAATAGCATCAATGTCAATGTTGTCCATCTCTTGTTAAAAAATCTGCAAGAATATTTTCATGAGATTTTATTATCATAATATCAAAAATATAATTTTGACATAAAGCTTGCCATCGTAATAATCTAGCCTTCTCCGGTTTAGACTCAATTCTATTCCTCAAAAAGGCTTTAACTTGAGTGTTATCAACTTTCAAAGTGAATTTCTTTGCAAGTAAAAATAATGGTCATTTTTCAAAAGCCCTTTTTACTGCATAAAATTCCTTTTCGTTGATATGCCATCTTATGGCTTCTGCATCTGAGAATAACCCACTACAATATCTGCATGGTTGTTCTCCATCTGGTGTGAGCTTTGTTAATACTGCAGCCCACCAATGATCACTGGCATCGGTATATAATACCAGATCATCCTCGTCTTGAGGAATAGCCATCTTTGGAAGATTTTTGCAAACCTTCTTTAAATGGATAAGTCCTTTTGTGTGTTCGTCTGTCCATATAAATCTAGCATCCTTTTTTAATAATGGACTGAACACCTTCCTGTGTTTTGCTAGGTTTTTAATAAACATCCCAGCAAAATTAACAACCCCTAAAAAACTTTGAAGTTGCTTCTTGTCTTTGAGTTTTTCTGGAAAATTCTGCACCTTTTCTACTATGTGCTCTTGCAGAATTATTCCTGACTCATCGATTTCAATTCCGAGGAATTCAATCTTTCTTGTAGCAATGACTGCTTTCTTTTCAGATAAAACCAGTCCTTCTTTCTTGCAAACATTAGAGAAAATCTCCAAATGTTTAACATGTTCATTCATATCTTTAGATGCTATTAAAACATCGTCGATGTAAACAAACATAAACTTGAAATAATCTTTGAAAAGATTATCCATCTTTCTTTGAAATATTTGGGGTGAGTTAGCCAATCCCATTGGTAATACTTCCCAAATATAATGTCCTTGAGGTGTGGAGAAAGCTGTGAATTTCTTGCTTTCTTCCTGCATCCGGATCTGATAGAATCCAGACTTGCAATCAAATTTAGAGAATATCTTGGCATTGCGAATGCAACTAATCAAGTGTTCTCTACTAGGTATAAAATACCCATCAAACTCCAGAATCTTATTAATTTCTTGATAATTAATAACCAATCTGGGTTTTCCTCGTTTAATTTCACCATGGTTTCTTACCAGAAAACCTGGACTGCTATATGGTGATATACCTGCTTTGATTAATCCAAGGTCCAAATGTTCCTTGATTATAATCTACATATCCCTTTGATCAATGATGTTCATTGGGATGGGTTTACAACGGACAAATTCATACTCTTTGCCTTCCTTGATCTTAAGGCAAGCCCTGAGTTGATTTCTGTCCCACCATGCCAAAGGATCTTCGTTATAATTTTCTTTGATCCTCTTCTTGACATCTTCCAGTGATACCTTAGATTCAAACTCTATTTCATTTGTATGTAGAGTTATCTTAAGGCATTCTATATCTTCTGGTTGGAGTTCCTTATCTGCTCTTAACTGAAGCATTGTTTCTCCAAACCGTCTTGAATCCTTCATTTTTTGGGTTTAGAAGTTTTCCTGAATCACCACGCTTGCTGCGAAACTGGATTGGAAATTTTCTGTAAAATGCCTCCCTAAGTCTCTGGACTATGATTTTGTGAGCACATGGTGTTGTGAACACTAATCTTCTAGTCTCATTTTCTTGTGTATAGGACTTGAACATTTGTAGGAAATTATTTCCTAACAATATGTCAGCTCCTGTATCATGAAAATAAATTGGTGGTGTCTTTACCTTGTACCAAGGTGTTTGTCCAGCACCGCCAATCATGATTTCAGTCATCTTAATCCCTTTACATAAGATTAAGATTCTTCTGGAAAAATCTCTTCCAGCAATCTTGGGTAATTCTTCTTCCAAATTATTTGGAAAAACTCCTCGTTTTGCTGTACATATTCCAGCACCTGAATCAATATATGCAGCAAAGTATTCTGCCTTATATTGTTCATACAACATTCCTACTGGAATGTATATGGAGAATGGACTTGTGGTCATTGGATTTTCCATATTTTATCTTCTGCCATAAACTCCATTCCATACTCTAGACGTTTCCAAGGTTTATGTTCCTCGAGAAACTCTAGCCCAAGAATCAGTCGTTCTGATTCTTTTCCTGGAATTCCTTGAATATGAACATCCAATTCTCCGATATTAATCAGTCCTTGGTAAGTTCCTATCATCGGTTGTTCCAAATAGTATATTGAATTACAAGGGAATTGATTCCTTTGTTTTGTAATGTCAAATACTATTTCTACCTCCTTCCAACCTTCTGGGCATCTGAGCTTTCCTATTGTAGAAAAACTTTTCAACTCCTGTTGGGTTTCTATGACAGGCTTTTTATCCCATCTGTAACTTGTAATTCTATCTCCTTGAAAAGATAGTCTTCTTGGTTCCAGTCTAAGACTTTGATTTCTCTGTAGAATCGGTTTGTCTTGGATCTGGATATCTGTTTCCTGTATTAAAGGAAACTCAATTCTTTCTGGATAAATTGCCTGCGCAACTTTTCCAAATATCTCAGGGATTTCAATAAACTCGTTTCTAATAAATAATTCAGAATGATGTGTATTAGATAGAGCATATGAAATCTGATAGGTAATAGAATATGGTCTATTGCCTTCTTTCATCAACCTTTTTTCCTTGAAGTTCTGATGTAATGTCAAGGCTCGGCTGAAATCTCGATCTGCCAGGTTGTAGGCTATCCTTGGATAGATTACTCCTACAATTTTTCCTGCACAGAGGTTTCCTGAGATTGTTCCCAGTACTGATCTTGTAGATTCCCCGTTCTTTTATCGCATATGGCGATATCAATTGGTGAATCTATCCCTTCTTTGAAAGTAGCCTTTATCATAATTTGGATTGCTCCTATATGAATCCAGGACATAGTCCTTGCTACTTCTATCTTGAGTTTTTGTAATTCCTCCTTTATTTCTTCGGAAGGAATTAACTGCATCTCCATTCTATTTCCTGTAAGTTCCATTGGGATTGTCATTTCCCTTCTAGAAACTTTATAGATTAGATGATGCTTTCTGCTTCTTAGGCCAAGACTTCCTAAGAACTTTTCTACCTGTCCTGCAGAGAAACCTTGATATCTTTGTAGACTTGGATTTTCTCTCATGATTCTTTGAACCATGTTATGAGATATTGTTGTCTGGCTAAAAAACCCAGACAAATCTTCATGTGTTTCGTGTCGAAACACCTCGTCTTCAGTCAGATTCCGATTCTGTTCCATCAGATTCTTCCTGACTTAAGACTTCCTCTTCTTCATATATACTCTCATCTGAGGCAATGTCCTCAAATCGGTATACTTGAATGAGATCTTGGTAATAAACTGCATCTTCTATATCCGGAGTAGGATCGAAGCATTTAATACCTCTTTTCTCATTTTCTGGACAGTTGGTTGAGATATGACCTCTTGCTCCACATGTCCAGCAATTACAATCTTTGAAACTTTCATTAGCTCGCGTATGAGCTCTTCTGAAAGTTTTTTTTGTAGGTGTTCTTCCTGTGCTTCGAGATGAACTTGATGCCTGGGATGATATCCTACTTCTCGATGGTCCGCTTCTTTGTCCAGATTTATAAGATCTGGCTTTCTGTCTAGACCATATGGATCTTGGTTTCCAAGAACTTCTTCTACTTCGTGCATAAGGATGAGTTCTAAAACTTTTCCTTTTATGCTTCTGTGGTTTACTTCCAATAATTGTTGGAAGATCATTTTCCTTACAACACAAAGGAGTTCTTTTGTTGATACCCCTTAGTCGTTTGTAATTCTTTTGTAATGCTGCCATGTGACACCATTCTGCTAATTTCTCTTTAAGGAAAGAGGCTCTTCTTGCCAATGTATCTGGATTACCAGGTACGTATTCCCTTATGAGCATTTCTCTCCAAGGGCTTGGCATTTTTGCGAAGAAAAGCTGCATAGCTATATCTTCTTCGACTCCCGAATTCCATCTATATTTGGTGAATAACATAATGTATTCATCTACCAAACATATATCATGTAATTCAAGACTATACAGAGCTTGAGTATATTTTTTCTTCTTCTCTGTATCTTGACTATTGAAATAGCCTACCCCTATAAAGTGTGCTTTGAATAGGGTAGCAACTTTTCCCGCGATCTCACTAAGAGATTCTCCAACTAGAACTGACTCTTTCATTTCTGCTGAAGTCATGTCCCAAGCAATTTTTACTGATCCCATAAGACTCATTTCCAACAGTTTAATGAATCCTTCTTTGTTGAGATCAAGTGTTCCTGCTGCAATTCTCATAGCAGATGTCCAATCGTCTATGAGATCTTCTCTGTTTTTGAAGTCCAATACATCAAGGTTAAGCATAACCCCGTAAGGATGTATAGGGTCTAAAACAGTTTTCCCATAGGGTGTTTGGTGCAAAGGAATTTGAGTTCTCCTTGCCCTTGTACCCAGCCGAGAATCTCTCATATTTTCATCATGAGATCCCATACTTTCCCTTGGTGGTTCCTGAGAAGATGACCAGGTTATTGCAGGTGGTGTTTCACCTACTGCTGTATTCATCTTTAGATCTACTACTTTGAGATTTGCGAAAGATTCCGCAAGCTCTTGTAGATCCTCCAAACCAATCCTTTCTAAAGTTGTCATCAGATCAATTTCTTTTCTGAGACGGACTTGATTAGATTGATCATCTTTTCTTCTTCAGTTAAAGGTTTTGACACCACTCTGGCCTTCCCTTGTTGATGCAACAAAGGTTCGGTACCAAAGGATGGTGGTAACCAGCCTCCTGAAGTTCTTCTACTAGAACTTGGTTGTTGTTCTAGTTTCTGTATTCTTGTTTGGATATCCTTTAAGATCTCAAGAATTTATTCTTGTTTCTCTAGGACCTTTTCAATCCTTTGAGGTACATAATATAGCATATTGCCATAATTTTGTACCGTTTTCTGTATTTCTCTAAGATCCAGAGAGAGCTTAGAGGAGTCTGGTACTATCTCCAGAAATTTATTATTCTGAATCATAAATTTTTACCTGAGGGTGCTGTTGCTTCCCTTCGTAGATCTTCTGTCTATACAGATCCATTGTTCTCTGAAGAATTTCTTCTGAGTAGATTTTGAAGTATGTTTTTACGGTTCTTTAAACCTTGTAAACGCATACCTTTCGTTCTGAGTTCAGTGAAGCATGTACTTCGCTGTAATTCTTGTTCTAATTGAATAAGTTCAATTTCGAACTGGATGGTAGTTCCTGGCATATTTAACAGATCATTGAAGATCTGGTCTTTTCGGCCTGTAAGAGTCTACCTTTTGTGTATGCAAGGTTTTGCAAACACTGCTGTCTTTTATCAGGAGATAAGTTTCCTTTGTTCTCCTTTTTCTGATATCTAACAATAGTTAGATAAACTTGTGTATATTCCAAAATATTGGAATAGTTCTTGTAAATTATTCTCCTCGAACTAAAGTTCGGATTCATAATTTTTTCGAAATTCTCCTTCTCATACATTTAATTACTAGTAATAATAAAATTTTTGTGTTTGAAATAAATTAACCATGCTCTGATACCATTTTTGAAGCGCGGAGGATCAATTAAAAGAAAATAGAGAATAAGGGTAGTTTTGTCAATTTTATAGGTTTAGGGAGTTAAAAGAGAGTTTTTGATGGCTAAGGAGTTAAGAACAAGTTAAGTTTGGGTTTAGGGATTTAGGAGCAATTTCCCCAATAATTAACAACCAATTTGTTAAATTTAAAAGAATAATAAAAAAGATTACTTCACCCAAAAAAGAAAGTATAATTAAAGCGACTTTACGGCTACACCAAACCCGCTTACCTACCCCCCGATCCTTTCCTAAACATAAATTCACGTATGAATCACCGTCTGTATCTTTGACGGCGTCAATTCCCTTATTTTGAACAAACAGCCGTTAATTTTGACGCCGTCAAACCCTGTCTCCACTCTCCTCCTGCCATTCTATATAAATCTCTACTTTCCAACACAAAACAGGACAACTCCGCCATCCTCCGCCGTGAAACCCCACCACTACCCAGATAAGCTGCTCCCAGTCATGGATCTCCTCCTCCTCGAGAAGACCCTTCTCGGCCTCTTCCTTGCCATAGTCACCGGCACAGTCATTTCCAAACTACGAGGCAAGAAATTCAAGCTCCCACCGGGTCCCATCCCCGTCCCAATCTTCGGAAATTGGCTGCAAGTCGGAGATGATCTGAACCACCGCAACCTCGCGGACTACGCCAAGAAATTCGGCGAGATATTTCTACTCCGTATGGGACAGCGCAACCTCGTCGTCGTATCATCCCCCGACCTCTCCAAAGAGGTCCTCCACACTCAAGGAGTGGAGTTCGGGTCCCGCACGCGCAACGTCGTGTTCGACATATTCACCGGGAAAGGTCAGGACATGGTCTTCACGGTGTACGGCGAGCATTGGCGGAAGATGAGGCGGATCATGACGGTGCCGTTCTTCACCAACAAAGTTGTGCAGCGGAACCGCCGCGGATGGGAGGCGGAGGTGGCCGCCGTGGTGGAGGACGTGAAGAAGAATCCCGAAGCTTCCACGAATGGGATCGTTCTCCGGAGGAGACTGCAGTTAATGATGTACAACAATATGTTTCGGATCATGTTTGATAGAAGGTTTGACAGTGAAGAGGATCCATTGTTCAATAAACTCAAGGCTCTGAATGGGGAGAGGAGCAGATTGGCGCAGAGCTTTGACTATAATTACGGGGATTTCATTCCCATTTTGAGGCCATTTTTGAGAGGCTATCTCAAGGTCTGCCAGGAGGTTAAAGACAAAAGATTACAATTATTCAAGGACTATTTTGTTGATGAGAGAAAGTAAGTTTTTTTGTTATATCCCAATCATTGCTCTAACTTTACTTCTTTTGATCCATCCTTTTCCGTTTTCTGAAAAGCGGGGTTTTTTTTAAAAAAATTGGTGGGGTCGAAACACTCTTGATTTTTAGGATACTTTACAGTTTTACCTCAAAAGATTCAATTTTTAAGAAAGAAAACATGATTTTTTGGGGACTACTCATACCTACTAATCATCTACCCGCTCAAGCTTTAGCGTCATCAAGAAATAGGGTCATTACACATCTTATTCTGGAGGAAATAGCCTAATAGCTAGAGTTTCATGTTACAGGAAGCTTGCGAGCACGAAGGCTACAGACAATGATGGCCTAAAATGCGCCATTGATCACATCATCGAAGCCCAAGAAAAAGGAGAAATCAATGAAGATAATGTCCTTTACATAGTTGAGAACATCAACGTTGCAGGTGAGTTTTTGCTTTATTTGTCCAGTCTTTTCCTTCTTATTGCAGGTAAATCTTCCATTTTTGAAACCAATTTTTCTTCTGGTATAAATGATTCTTTGATGATTCCAGATTGTGTTGTTGATAAGTATGGAAATGGGGAGTGGGGATCTTGATCGATTCATAATTAAATGTACTTACCAATAAACTAGTGGTTTTAAGTAACCACACGAACTATAGTCTATATGTCTTGGTACATTCACTCGAGGACTTCAATTGTAGATCATCACCGAAATTGAGCCCAACTTCAACTTAAAGAGCACAAGGATATAGAGGATAATATTGAAAATTAAATATACTTTTAACACATTTTTTCGATTTACCGAGGGGAAATAGCTCTTAAAATATATAATTAAAACTTTTTCTCAGACCAATATTTAATAGAAATAAATTATTTAAAAAACTCGAACTCTTAAGAGATTGACTGACTCGACAAAAGTCATCGTTCATGATCAAGCCAAATCTAAAGCATTGGTTTTTTTCCTTGAACAGCAATTGAAACAACACTTTGGTCAATTGAGTGGGGCATTGCTGAATTAGTGAACCACCCCGAAATCCAGAAAAAGCTTCGGAATGAAATAGACACCGTGCTTGGCCTGGGAGTACCAGTTACGGAGCCCGAAATCCACAAACTACCATACCTTCAAGCAGTTGTCAAAGAAACGCTCCGCCTCAGAATGGCCATTCCTCTTTTAGTTCCCCACATGAACCTCCATGATGCCAAGCTAAGCGGCTACGACATTCCAGCCGAAAGCAAGATCTTGGTGAATGCTTGGTGGCTGGCTAACAACCCTGACCACTGGAAAAACCCCGAGGAATTCAGGCCTGAAAGATTTTTGGAAGAGGAGTCTAAAGTCGATACTAATGGCAATGATTTTCGGTACCTGCCATTCGGGGTTGGCAGGAGAAGCTGTCCTGGCATTATTCTGGCATTGCCTATTCTTGGCATTACTTTGGGGGGACTGGTGCAGAATTTCGAGTTGCTGCCTCCTCGAGGGCAGTCCAAGATCGACACCGCCGAGTGCGGTGGCCAATTCAGTTTACGTATTTTGAATCATTCCACCATTGTTTTGAAGCCAATATCTTAAAAATGTTTAATCAGTTTGAATAATGGAGTATTGGACTGAGTTTTGGATTCTCCAAAATCATGTTTTGTAATGTTTCTATCTTGTGCGTCATTGGGTGATATGTATATTCTTCACAAATCCTCTTCTTCGTTTTTTTCTTCCTTGCTTCCTTTCTTTTCTTTTTTAACCCCAAACCACTTTGATATGTTATCCTACTTTGTCTTTATTTTTGAAACTAATTGATTAGGTATCTTGTGGCACGATCTCACGATTCTTTATCTGTGAGATGGGTTAACTCTTTCGATATCCACAACAAAAAATAATGTTATTAGCATAAAAAGTAATATTTCTTCGTAGATTATCCAAATAAGAGATCTAACTCACAAAATACGATCCGTGAAACCGTCTTATACAAGTTTTGTCAAACTAAATTTGTCATTAATCTATATTTATTTTTATTTATTCTTATAAAAATGTAGATGAAAGACAGACCATTATATGTGTAAAGTACGAGAATTCACATGGATATCTTCGTAAATTTATTTATATTACAGGGAGATATAAGTAAAAAAAATGTTAATAGCCAGCATATAATTTTCATATTGAGATACAAGTTATATTAATAATTAAATAAATTTTCATCATAAATGATCAAAAAATATATTAGTTGAAATTGTTAAAATATTAAAATATATAGTAAGTGAAACAATTAATTATTTTATTCAATACATGGTTTCTCACACAATAAATTCGAATCTCTCTCTTTTATTAACTGCAAAATGGGGTTGCATAGATGAATAATCAATTACCATAAAATTGGAAGTTACACATGATAGTAGAATAACCTAAAATATAATATAATTAATTTAAGACAAAAATTTGTGTGAGACGGTCTCACGAGTCGTATTTTGTAAGACGGATATCTTATTTGGGTCATCTATTAAAAATTATTACTTTTTGTGCTAAGAACATTACTTTTTATTATGACTATCGATAGAGTTGACTCGTCTCACAGATAAAGATTCGTAAGACTGTATCACGAGAAACCTATTCATAATTTCATTTAGAATTTATTAATGGAGTCCAATTGTAATAGCAAATAGTATATTGCTATTATCTTGCAACAAGTGAAAATGTTTAAAATCAAATAATAAGAGATGATAAAATAATCAATTATCATAAAATGGAAGGATATAAATGTTTAAAATAATTTAGTGAAAAAACATTATATAATTTTTAATCTACATAATATAAAATTAGTATTCAAAAATTTTAAAAAAATAAAGTGAAAAATGTGGAATAAAAAATAATTTATGCAACTTAAAATATAAGTGCATACACCAATGCACGTGGTACATGTTAGTATCTAAATATGTTTTAACTAGAGTAGAGTCATTATTTCATTTATTCGTGGTCTATTTTCGGTGCTTTTGAGAGTAGCGATTTCCCATTTTAGAAATAAACAAACATTCTAAAAAGCCATATTGAATTGGAGTTGGAATTCGAATTTATTTTTTTGGATCAAATGGAGACATATTTCAATTGCGTTTTACGGTTATTAATGAAACAATAGATTATATTTTAAGAGTATGTCTCTTGTGAGACGGTCTCACGAGTCTTTATCTGTGAGACGGGTTAACCATATAGATATTCACAATAAAAAATAATACCATTAGCATAAAGAAATAATATTTTTTCATGGATGACTCAAATAAGAGATCCGTCTCATAAAATACGATCCGTGAGACCGTCTCACACAAGTTTTTGTCATCTTTTAAATCTATATACTAATTATTTATATATTAATTATATAAAGTAAAATGAATTTCAAATCTTATTATGTAAACTTGAAATTCATTCTAATTAACATAAAAAAAAAAAACTATATAAACATGAAAAAAAAATGATTTTTAAGGTTATTGTATTACTTATCTAAAGAACAAAAACACATTGAAAATCAATAAATTTGAAATCATTTGATCCAAGCACAACCTAAAAATGTTCCCATTTTTTTGGGCGCTTATTTAAGTTGGGCCTCCTTTGAGTCGCCTTCTTCTTTTATTGGTCCATGTTATTATCTGCTTTGGGCTTCTTTCCATTTCGATCTTTTCTGAATAAAGCCCACTCATACAACGAGGCAATCTAAACCTTTCCATTTTAATCATACAGAAATTTTCATAATGTTTTCAAACTATAAGCAGGCTTGGGTAATGGCTTGAAAGTAGAAGGCCAAAACCCATAAAACTCATAGTTTGGATAAGGCATGCCGACTGAGAGTGGAGTAATAATTTGGTTACACTACAACAAAAAATGGCTATTGTGACACTTTTTTGTAGACACTTTTAATTAAATGTTGTTACAAATACTTAATAATGACACTTGTAAAAAATTAATAACGTGTAAAATAAAAATATATATTAGATTAGTTATCATGACATTTTTAATTGATGTCATCTTTTGTATGGACGGAAACAATTACTTTTCCCACATCGTAAAAACTCATTGAAAAACTAAAAAATTTCACTATAAATAAGTGTGAGAATATTTGGGTTAGATAAATATTGGAGGAGGAAAAATAATCGTCTCCCTCCATATAAAAAATGACATCAATTAAAAATGTCAGGATAACTAATCTAATATGTTTTTTTATTCTCACATTTATTTTATCTAATTTTCGCTCCTCCTATATTTATCCAACCCAAATATTCCCACATTTGTTATTGTCACTATGAATAACATACACGACACTTTTAGTTGTCATTATAAATGATTTTAACTGACATATAAATTTGTCATTATTACTATAATAACAAGGTATCTATAAATGTATTTAAACATGAGTTTTCCTGACATTTAAAATTGTCATTATATGAATAATTAGTAACACGTATAAAGTTGTCATTAACATCTTATAATGACATTAAAAAATGTCAGTAAGTTTAAGACGACATTGGAATAGATGACATTTGTTGGAGGTGTCAGTAAAACTTAAATGTCACTAAATAATGAATATGATGACATTTATGAATGTCACCATAAGCATTTTTTCTTGTAGTGTTAAGGCTTTCCGGTTTGAGAATGACTTGAGAGTCGAAGCTCAAAACCTGTAAACCTCGGGTTGGTTTAGCTAGTGGGATTTTTTGTTGGGTGGTGGAACTCTTTTGTTACAAATATAATTCACTCATGGAAGTCGAGCTAGTGGGGGTCATTTTGTGGTGTATTTGGAAGAACAAAAATGATGTAGTGTGGAATCAAAAGAGCACAACGGCAATCAAAATATTCTAGACAGCTTTGGATATTAGATCTCAATGGCAAGATGCTCATAATATGATCTCTTTGAACTCGTCTGCTACTTCTATTCAGTTCAATATTATTAGGTGGACTTAACCTCCAGAGCATTTATTGAAATGCAATGTTGATGCATGTCGGGTCATGCTGGATATGGTTGTGTTATAAGAAATCATCTCGGATATGTTCTTGGAGCTATTCATGGGATTTTTCCTGGTATTCGAAATCCTTCAATAGCCGAAGCACTAGGAATTAGGGAAGTCCTTAGTTGGATCAATTATTTGGATCTCTCTCATGTCTTAATTGAATCTGATGTTCTATCAATTATTCATGGATTAAATTCCTCAATTCCAGATTTCTCTTAAGTTGGGCTTATTTTGGAAGATTGGAAATCCAATTGCAAAATACAAGCCTTGGATTTTCAATATTTATCATTTGTTTTGTTAAGAGATGAGCGAATCATGTTGTTCATTTTTTAGTTAGGGTTGCTGTTTTTTTGTCTGGTCTTGAAAGTCGAGTTTACATTCAATCTCATGTGTTTCAGAACGTGATTATTCAGGATTTGATTTAATATTATTAGTGTTTCATTTAAAAAAAAAAAGTACACACGACAATTTTTCCGCAAACCAGGCATCATTTTCCATCGTCTTCACTATTTTACACACTCCCAGACACAGACCACACCCACTGCACACGCGCGCACAATGCACACGCAGAAACACACACATTGCACATGTAAAAACTCACACCTTGTTCACGCACACACATTGCACACGGAGAAACACACACTGTCCATGCACGCACACTGCACACGGAGAAACACACACTATTCATGCACACACGTTGCACACGGAGAAAAACACACTGTCCATGCACGCACACTACACACGGAGAAACACTCACAATTCACGCACGCACACTGCACACGGAGAAACACACACTGTCCAGGCACGCACACTGCACACGGAGAAACACAGAAACACACACTGTCCATGCACGCACACTGCACACGGAGAAATGCACACTCTTCACGCACACACACTGCACACGGAGAAACACTCACAATTCACGCACACACACTGCACATGGAGAAACACACACTGTCCATGCACACACTGTACACGAAGAAACACACAATTCATGCACACACACTGCACATGGAGAAACACGCACATAGATCGCACGTATGAGAACAATTAAAAAATATATACATTCCTAACTGGTTGAAGCTAGTAAAATAATTATGAAGCCATTTAATAAATAATAAATAATTAAATTCTAGTAATTGAAAGTATAATTTCTAATTCCTCAATCCAAAATTAAATTATATATCAAACATAATATAATTAATCCCACCACATAAAATACATACCTATATTTTTTTATAACACATATTATAAATCAATATCATTCAACCATCTAATATCAGCATCAAACGATACTAAATTGTATACACGTACATATACACACTACAACAATAAATAACTATTATGACACTTTTTTGTAGACATTTTTAATTAATTGTTATTACAAATACTTAATAATGACACTCGTAAAAAAGTAATAATCAGTACAATAAAAAAAACATATTAGATTAGTTATCCTCACATTTTTAATTGATGCCATTTTTTTATATGGAGGGAAATAATTACTTTCCTCCTCTAATATTTAATTACTCTCCACGCTATTAAGATAACTAATCTAATATGGGGTTAACTCGACCCTACCCCTGCGGGCACTGCCCGCAGAGGTCGTTCTAACGACTCGGATTTTTCCGAGTCAATTTTTTTATTTTTTTTTAACATGGAGGTGGGCTCGGATCACTCATGTGGAGTGATTCGGGCCGTTCATTACCCGTGCAGGCACTGCCTGCATGGGTAGGGTGAAACAAACCCTAATATGGTATTTTATCTATTTTTCTCCCCAAAAATCTTTATTAGAATCCAGGCTGGTTTATGAAAGGGAAATCGCTATTTAGCAGCGCAATATTGATTCTTCCTATACCTCGTAGGTAGTGCTTTGGGGTCTCCAAGATTTACGATCCAGCAATACACATGCTTGAAAATTTTCGTTCAAAATCGCCTTAAAAACTAAAGAATAAAAACACAAAATAAGCTTATTAAAAAAATAAAAAAATAAAAAAGGTGCTCAAACAAATAAATTAAATACTTCTGTTAATGAATATTTATTCTTTATATATAATTTTTTTAATTATAATCCAGAAATATTTGCATAATCCCATAATGCATTATTTGTACAAGTTGAAAATTTACATGCAATTAAGTGCATGCTTGGCGGATCATGCCTTGCCTCTCTTCTACGGCATGATTTTTATTTTTTCGAAGCTAGATACCATTTGGTTTTAAATAATTAAAATAAATAGGGATGAGGCATGCTGTTGGGAATTTAAGTCAGAGATTGTGATGTACGTTTGGGATCACTGTATCTTTCATGCTCTTCTTTATGGTAAAGTCGATCCTACTCTGGCTGCGCGAGTTATTGTTATTTTTCATTCGTGTTAATTCATATAACAATGCGAGGTTGTTTCTATAAATAACCATACGAATCAGTGGCCAAGTAGCATCACTTCACTGCTGTAAATCACCAGTGATTCTGGTTGACAGACTCTCGCAAATGGATCTTTCCATCTTCCAAAATACCCTTCTGAGTCTCTTTGTCTCGGTAACATTCGCCATTTTAGTCTCTAAATTACGGAGGAAGAGCTTTAAGTGCCCGCCAGGCCCCTTCTCCTTGCCCATATTCGGAAGCTGGCTTCAAATTGGTAACAACCTCGACCACCATGACTTTACCAGCTATGCCAAGAAATTCGGCGAAGTTTTCCTGCTCAGAATGGGCCAAAGGAAGATCGCGGTGATCTCCTCGAAAGAGCTGGCCAAAGAAGTCTTGCTCACTAAAGGAATCGAGTTCGGCTCCCGGTCCAGAAACATCGTTTTCGACATCTTTACCGGTAAAGGGCAAGACATGATCTTCACAGAATACGGGGAGCACTGGAGGAAAATGAGGAGGATCGTGACAGTGCCCTTTTTCACCAACAAGGTCGTGCAGCAGAACAGCCACGAGTGGGAGGCGGAGGCGGCCGCCGTGGTGGAGGACGTGAGGAAGAACCCGGCGTCGGCGACGAATGGGATTGTCTTGAGGAATAGGATAGAGTTGATGGTGTACAATAACGTGTACAAGATAATGTTTGGTAGAGGGTTCGCGGGTGAGGAAGATCCTTTGTTTGTGAGGCTGAAGACTGTAAACGCGGAGAGGAGCAAGTTGGGGCAGAGTCTTGAGTACAACTTTGGTGATTTTGTTCCTATTTTAAGGCCTTTCTTGAGAGGTTACTTGAAGATTTGCCAAGAGGTTACAAAGAGGAGGTTGAAGTTGTTCAAGGATTATTTTGTTGATGAGAGGAAGTAAGTTCTTTAGTTGCAAAAATCTTCTTTATCTTTACATATATGTTATATCATATCACCAAGCTTGCTATATCTCTTGGAAATATTATTTTGAATTCTGAACCTGATTTTGTTGAATCAGTCTATAATATTTATTACTTTTCAAAAACACCATGGCCATACGTCTAAATTTCTCACTCTTTGATTAAATTTTCCTTAGTTAATTCATAATTGACATACTTTTTTTGAAAAAATGAAATAAATTCAACAGAAAAAATTTAAGCACGAGAACAACAGAGACCAAAGGTGTGAAGTATGGAATCGATCACATTCTTGAAGCCAAGAATACGGGAGAGATAAATGACGACAATGTCCTCTACATCGTAGAGAACATGAATGTTGCTGGTACGTATTAAATTTCAACTCTTTTTCCCCCAATAGTCACTATTCTCCGGTGCTATAACAGCTTATTTACCTTAACTAATACGTGTTTGAAATTTTATGATTAAATTAGAGATGCAAGAATTTTATTTTATTTTTGATTTGCCGAGCAGCAATCGAGACAACCATATGGGCACTAGAGTGGGCGGTCGGAGAACTGATCAACAACCCTCGAATCCAAACCAAACTCCGGGCTGAGATCGACACGGTGCTCGGACCGGATGTGCAGGTTACCGAGGCCAATGCCCTCAAGCTCCCCTATCTCCAGGCAGTAATAAAGGAGACTCTTCGCCTAAGGATGATCGTCCCTTGTTTGGTTCCACACCTGAACCTCCATGATGCTAATCTCAAGGACTTCACGATCCCCGGAGGAAGCCGAATCTTCATCAACGCCTGGTGGCTCGCGAACGACCCGGCTCACTGGAAAAAGCCAGAAGAATTCAGGCCCGAGAGATTCTTGGAGGAAGAGAGTAAGGTGGAAGCCAATGGCAATGACATGAAATTTATCCCCTTCGGGGTTGGCAGGAGGAGCTGCCCCGGAATCTTCATGGCGATGGCTGTTATCGGGATCACCTTGGGAAGGTTGGTCCAAAATTTCGAGCTTTTGCCTCCGCCGGGCCAATCGAAGGTTGATATGACAGAGAATAATGGACAATTCGCTACCCGCATTCTGAACCGCCATAAGATCGTGATGAAACCACGATCTTCCTGAAGAAAACTACTACTCTCCCCCCGCGTCACACCATATTTAAATGTGTGCGTAGTGTGTGTTTATGAAAATAAAAACAAAACATGTCTTGCATCGGCATGTATGCGCTCCCGTAAGATTTCAACCGTATCTTCGATGTTAATTATAGCAAATAAGACACATACGCACGTGCATATGTAATACATATGAAATACATGTATTTTGATATCTTTAAATTATCTGCAATTGATCCAGTTTGTTTAGGATTTGGTTTACCTTCATAATTAAAGCGAACTGAAAATTCGGTTTTAACCGAAAACCGAAACATTAACTCGATTCGAGTTAATGTTATTTTTGGATTTTTCGTTTTTTTTATCTCAGTTATCCGTACCAAACCGAAAACAAATTCTTTAATTTTTAAAATCATTTTTTAGTTTTAAAATCATTTTTTAATAATATTAAAAAAATATTAATATATTTATATATGTAATTAAAGTAATAATTTACGTTCAAAGATAATAATACAAATATTTATTATTTTACTACAGATAATTCATTAGAGAAATATAAATCTACAATAACATACACACAATCACTATGAACTATACAAGTATTTATAATTTGTAATAATGTATTACAATACTTTAAAAAATGTTAGATATCAGTAGTATAATTAAACTGTTTATCAACGTATTTATGAAAAACTAATGAAGGTAGAAAAAATAAATTTACCTAAATTAGTTTGAGTAAGTCTCATGCGAGATATTTTTTAAAAAAAATTCGCATGTGAGACGAGCTCACATATCTATATTTAATTAGACGAGTCGACTCGGTTCATATCTTGAGTGACAAATAATAATTTTGACATAAACAATATTTTTTCACAAGTCGGGTATGATAGAAGATGCGTTTCACAAATTAGCTCATGAGAAAGTCTTACAAGAGTTTTTATGAATTAATTTTAATATTTTTGTATATTTAATAAAATAAAAATGTATAAAAGACATTGTGTTTTATATTAATTTTTTAAAAATAATTTGAAGATATATTAGATATTTCAGAGTAAAGAAAAAAATATTAAGTGTATTTAAAAAAGCGAAGTGTAAATAACTTCTCTTAAATGTTTGCATTATTTGTATCGTTTCATTTAATTTCGATTACAGTTCTGAGTTTCTACTTTTATATATTTAGTTATCCATATTCTCTAAAGTATTAAATAAACTATTAATTTTGTTATATATAATATTACCTTTTTTTTAATTTTTCAGTGAAGAATGTTATTATGAATTTTTGATATATTGATTGTTGATACATCAATATTATGGCAAAAACTTGTGGGAGACGGTCTCACGGGTCAAATTTTGTGAGACGGATCTTTATTTGGGTAATCCATGAAATAGTATTGCTTTTTATGCTAAGAGTACTATTTTTTTGGTGAATATGGGTAGGGTTGACCCGTCTCACAGATTGATATCCGTGAGACGGTCTCACATGAGACCTACTCCAATATTATTATTATTTAATTATAACTTTAGTATAAATATTTTTTACAATGTTCAAAAAATAATTAAAATTTTAAACACATTTTTCATCTAATAACTAATATTTTTTTAAAAAATATTTATTAATTATTTAAAAATTGATTAAAAAAATAATATATATTTTAATATTTTTATTTTTTATTAATTACCTTACACTCGATCAATATATCAAATTCAATTATAAATAATTTAATTCGATAACATGACTGTTATTTAAACTAGTGTATCGATGCACACGTTGTTTGTTTGTACAATATTTTTTATAATTCATTTGATTTATTTTTAAATAAACATCAAAATATAATTATAAGAAAAAGTGAGGGATTGTACCGCAATTTTGATATATGAATTAAAAAAATATCTTTATGATTTATTTGGTTAATTTCCATTTCACATTTGAGTGTGTTCATTTTAGATTGGATGTTTATTTAGTTTGTTGCTTGAAGTAGTTTTGAAAATGAAAACCGTAAAAAATGGTGAAGAAGTTGAGAATTGCGAGTAAGATGATTTGTTGAGAGTTATTAGGTGTTGATGCATATTTCAGGTGTATAAAAAAAAAATTTGGTGGAAATTCATCATAACACTAAAAACAATTTGTATATCTAACTTTATAAGATAATAAAAGATATGATATCGGTATAAATTTTTTTATATAATAATTAAATATATTTATTTTATCAATATTTTAAAATAATTATTTAAATATCCATACTTAATGATTTTATTATTTGTATATTGCACGATACTATTTATTTTTTAAAATTTTCCACGTAAGCTGCTAGTTGATTGAGCTAAACAAAGCAGGATTCAATGACGAAACAATGAGCCCGTTTGGTATAAGAAGCTACAATTAAAAAAGTGTTTTTTTTTTAAAAAAATGCTTTTTTAATTTTTAACTTGTTTGGGTGGGCTTCTAATACTTAAAAAAGCACTTATTTAAGTTGAAAATAGAGCTTTTTTAAAAGCCCTATTTTAGAACTTTTTCCACTAGCTTTTTAATAACCTAAATTAATGAGTTAAAAAAATACTTTAATGATATGTATCCAAACAATTTATTAATTTAAAAAGTGCTTTTTATCTATTCATCCAAACACAATATTAACACAACTTTTATTTAAAAAAACATTTTTAAAAACCAACTTACAAAAACACTTTTTTTATCAAAAAATTTTTGATATCAAACGGGCTCAATGTGCGTATGGGTGGCTTAGCTATATAAAACTCCGGGACTCGTGCGTTCCCGCTATTCCTATCTCTACCTTGCGCTACTCTGAAGCCGCCGATCACTACGGACTACCGAAGAACATCGAATTCATCCGAAAACTCTACGCAATTCATCTCCATTTTCCGTCTGATCTAGGAACAGAGGTAGTAATTTCAAATGTTTTTGCTCTTTCCAAGTGCCTCTTTCCATTTACACCGTCGCTTTCCTTTTACGCTTTTTATGTTACCTTGTATCGAGAGTTTTGAGTGATGAATTTTCTGATTCTGAGTAATTAGGTATTATGTAGATGAGTTCGCGTTTTGATAAACCGTTATATGATCCTGTTAAGCAGTTAGAAGGTGAGACAACTCTACTTCACATGCATATGGTTTCATCATTTGTTTATTTGGTTTATTTTTGCCTATATATTCAATTAGATTCTAAAATTATAAAATTTTCATTTGTTTGATAGAACTCAAAGCGTATAAATGGTTTCATCACTCTCAAGTTATCTTCAATTTCTTACTTGCTGTTTATGCTGTGGTTGAATCATTAGTTTTACAATTTTTCGTGATATCGACCAAAATATAAGTTGTTCTTTCATTTTAATTATAGCGTTATGTTGAATAAAGTAAAATAATCTACAAAATCATGATGATGTTAATCAGTGTTATATCTATAGATTTGTCAGTTACGTTGTTTTTTGGACAGCATTATATCTGAATCCCTAGATGCAGGTAAGGTCAGCTTTTACCTCCTCAGATTGATGTTTCATGACATTATGTTTCTATGATGATTTGCATTGCTGATGACATTTTCTCTTTTTCTTTCTTTTTAATTGTTCTTTGGCTTAGTTGAGTCTGAGTGTATGGTACACAATGTTACAATGGATGGGTGGATCAAGGCGGAAAGTGGCAACTGTGAGTTTTGATCAGCTGACTTCTTTGCATTTAAGCTCACTATTTTGGGGACTCCTAGCTGCACTTACGAGTGTTTTTTTTTAAAAAACAATCATGACTATTTATTTAAGTAACAACCATTCATACAAGGTATATAAGTAATTTGTTTGAGATATTTTCATATTTGGTAATTTTACCTCATGTTAAGTTGGATAAGTGACTAGAACACTGCAATAACTGACGACATAAATTTATGTTCATGGTGACAAAAAGACCATCAAATCAAGGATTTATCATATAACAAATGCACAGAGTATGAAGGTCGGCCAATAGAGGTGGCCCCACTTTACAGGCTACTATTACTAGAGCCAAGTTTTGGTCATCAAAGCTTTGTCCAATCTGACAGTTTAAGCTCTCTCAATACTTGTTAGTTTAGTCTAGCCAGCATGAATGTTCCGTATCCTCTAAGAGGCACTTAGGGATAATTCTTTTCATTGCAATGAAGCACTTGCATAACTTTATATTGCTCTAACAGATGTTTTTAGTTCTCCTGTGCTATGCCTTTTTCTTCCTGTTGCTTAATTTACATGATAGATATTGATGCAATCCTTGCCTTATGTTGCAACTTTTGTATCGTAGTTTGTTTCATTGGTTGTGGTTAACATTAGCATTTGTTTCATGCGGGTGATTCATGGTGAAAAAATGCAGTCAAGAAATTCAATCCATAAAAGGTGCAAAATCTCTCTACAGCATATCGATTTCTTGTTCTCTCTTCATGCTCAGCAAATGAAATTCTCAGTACTTTCCATGTGGAGTGGAGTGAATATATTCTGTCCCAAATTGATCTTGACTTAAAAAATTACAGGCAAAGGCAGTATTTTGAACAAAGGAAACGACAGCAGCAGGCAGCAGGATCAGAAGGCTATGTTGATGGAAAACCTTCGTGCAGTCAAAATTATGAAAATAATAGATCACTTGACATACTTAGTTTGGTAAATGCATCATCTAGAGCTTACGAGAACGAGACCAGTAGCTTGAACGGTAATTTGCGATACTTTCGTTTTGTGCTTTTACATGCTTGATTTTCAGAGATTCTCATTATTTGGTGTCGATGAGGACCATTAGGAGTGTAACTCATAGTTATTTGTCACTTAAGTCAACAATTAGTTGAGTATTGACGTTACTTTTTTTATATAAAAAAAGTAGAAGTTATGTTTTGTTTTGTTTTCTTTTATCTACACTATGCTGCTGCTGACTAATAGTCTCCATTTTATTGTTGATTCTTTTTGGATTTATTTGGTTCGATGTATATATTTAGTTCCATGCTTCTGATACCATTTTTTTGGCAGTTGCATATGCAACCTGGCTTGCTTAAACATCATTGAATTTCATAAGCTGTACAACTATTTAAAAATGATTTTGACATTTTGGTTCATGACTGCGCTCTATGCACCCATATTTGATGATGCATTTATTGTTGGAATTTAGCAAGTGTCTTAATTTGTTACATAAAATTTTCACTGATATGTTTTAATTATTTCTTTCCGATCGTCAAAAGCAAGAGATAACTCAAATGACGATGATGGTTTCGAATTCCATCATCAGTACGCCCACCAGTTCCCAACTACTCACACTGGTAGAGACACTGTAAATCAATCTAAACCAAAAGAAGAAAGTATGCTTCTCATCCTAATTCGTTTTTTCTTTTCGTCCGACAAGGTCAAATGCTTTATTGTTTTATCGAGACTTTGTTTTTTGGGTAAGCGTCATTCTCTGTTGTTTCAGCCTCAGGAACATCAACTAGTCACTACTCAGATACTGGAAAATCAAAGAAGTGAGTGCGTTTAAATGTGAATCACATACATGCTTTGGAATTTGTTAATGAATTTGTTGCAATTTTAATAATTTATGTATCTATTAAATTATTACATCATAACAATGACTTGTTTACTTTATTATGTTGGTAGTCGACACAAATTTATGTGGAATATCATTTCTGTGGTTTCTGTGCTGCATCATGTTTTATGTTTCCTAACTATTGTTTGAAGAAAAATCCTCTTATCCAGAAGGAATTAACACCGAATTCTTCACAGGGTTCTGGCCCGTTTGACTGATCCAAAAGAACATTTAGCTGGGAATGACAACAAATTTGATCATTCCATATTGTCCCCTGCACAGCGTGAGCATCAATTGATCTGTGTTAGTTCCCATACTGTTTCCAAAGAACATATGTTGTTCCATGTTGGCTGTCAAACGAAAGTCATGTCTTTGTTGGAGAATCACTCTTAGGAGGGTGTTCATGCCTTTATCATCGATACTCTGTTTGCTGCAATATTGATGATAAAAATTTTATATGCGATACTCAGCTGGAATATATTTTCCATCTTGTTTGATGTTCCCAGAGATGTCAGTTATGGATTTGCTTGGCGATGGCGGAACAAACAGCAATGCAGAAGAAACTTCAGTGCATGAACAGGAAGCTCATGTTGCATTTTCAGTTGAAGGTTTGCTTTTATAATTTATTGAATAATAAAGTTCTTGTTTATCATTGAGTGAAATGCTATAAATTTTGTATCACGCTATCTGAAAATTTTGATACAGTATATATTTTTCGCCTCCCATTCCCGAGATAAAAAAATTTGTTTCATTTTGGCATTTTTGTCTACACATCGGAGAAATCATTCTCCAAAACTTCAGAGTTTTACCTTACAGGATTGTGTTATTGCAGATAAACTCACTTGTAATTCCAAATTATGAAGGAATCCTTTTTTTTATGAAAATTATATGATCTTTCGAATCGTTAGTGGGCCTTATAAATCTAGCATGCATTAATAACGATACATATCTTGTTCATTTCAGGTTTAGGGAAAGTGGAAGCACAAACTCCAGTTCAGTCACCAAAGACACCAGGGAGGTAATCTCGTGAAATTGCTGATGGAAGAGGTCATAACGGGGTGTAATTTAGGAATCAAGTCTAGATTTGATCTTCTAGCCATGGTTTCTGTGATCTAAATCCTGAGATTTCTAGGGCTACATACAGATTTTGTCGTGTGTGGATTCTGAAACCATAACATGAATTGATTTTTCCATTCTCGTATCTCTCAACTGATAAGCTCTTCACATGATTCCTCCACTGCACACTACTTAAGGAGTATTTGTTTGGAACCATAACATGAATTAATTTTTCCATTCTCGTACTTCTCCTTCACTGTATAATCATATACTGGCCTTTTACATCTCTTATAATAATTTCTTGCCTATAATCCATTTGATTATTACCCTCTTATCTTTTGCTGAATTTTACAGATTCTTTTTAAAGGGTTATTCTTCACCAAAAAAATCCTGGAAACAACCTACAACATCCAAACACATGGATTATAGTTTTGATGATCTTGGGTTCCAAATGGTGAGCATCTATATCTCCGATTTTCAGCTATATAAATAATTCTGGGGTCAAAATCGGATGTGCTTGTAGGTCCCATGTATAATCCTTGTGCAGGGCCGGATTCTTATTCTAAGCTATTTAGCATGCCCATAAAATTTATTGAATGCCATTTCCACTTGTGTTATTTAACCTGCACCTGCTAAGGTGCTCAACATGTGTTTACCAGCATGTATTAATTGGAGCTCCTGGTAAATACTTGATTATACTGTCAGCTAAAATTCTATGTCTTCAGCTATGCAGGAAAAAGTGAAGGATCGTATCCATATTCCTGGTTGTTAAGCAAACCGACAATTTAAATTTTGTTTTCATTATTTCAAAGCTCTTGTCTATATTATCTGGTTAGAAATTATATACACAATCGATTTCTTGTGAGTTAAACTTTGAGCCAAAATATGGTGAAATTTTATTCTAATAGGAAGCGAGAATTGGTCTAAGTTGTAATTGGCGAAATTTACTGCTTGACCAATGTTTGATTATTTCCAATTATTCAGGCCTCCTTAACTGCCACTTAGAAGAATCACTTCTTGGGTGAATGTACTTTATATACATTTGTATTTTGTCATTGATTTATCAAATGTTTGCAGTTGTTGACATTCTACATGTTACCTGCCAAGTTATTTTAACCCCAGTATTTCTGGGTATATTTATCACACTTTCAGACTAATGCATCAAATGGATAAACTACAGGACGTCATGATGCAAGATTCTGAATTTTCACCTTATGCCAGCTCTAGAAAATACCCTTTCTGCTCCACGGAGAAGGTGAATATAATTGGTGGTCCAAATCCAAAATTCTTAAATTTCAGAAAGTCCTCTCCATTCTATTCGAATGCAAGTGATTTGAAGGGTGTTTTTAGCAAGAATGAGCTTTTCTCCATTGGCCGAGAAAATGGCAAAATCATTTGGAATGGTAGTGTTTGTTGTTCAATATACCTCTTCATTTGTAACCAAATTTTCTTTCTTTTACTTATGATTTGAAGTCATATATGAGGAATTCTTGAGCATAAATCATCTGGTTTAATTTTTTCAGATCAAAAGAATCTAAAAGTTCGTATAGCCAAAAGGGGTAGTATTTGGGTCCATGGTTTATTTTTTGTGGACTCTATCAAACTTCTTGAGAGAAGTTGAATCTGCGTTTGTTGCACTTTGAATTGATAGTCGTATGCTTTTGGATCACCTGGAAATTTTTTGACCAACTTACCATGTATATAAGTGTACAGTGCTAATCATCTTTGACTCTAATTTAATGACATTTTCTTTATTATTTGAAACATGCTCTTTGAAATCAATTGTTACTGGTGAACTATCACACACCTTTAACTTGTAATTTTTTAAGGGGTTATTAACGACATTCTGCCTCTTAAGAAAGGCATCATCCTGACAATGGCGTTGCTACTAATATTTACTATCTGAAAATGGGGCTTCAGATTTTTTTCTTGTAATTATTTTGTTGAGTTGGGTCATTAGGTTGCTTAATGACTGAGGTTTTTCCTATGTCGTGTTATATTTTCTTCTATACGCAAAGAGTTGGTACAGATCATATTTTATTGGCCAAGCCAATTTCTCTTTGCTTGGGTAGGATTCACTATATTAAATGATATCACTGGGAACATTTGTTCTTTTTCCATTCAATAGGTCCAAACTTCTTAGATGCCGATGATGATGAATTGGGAGATTATGAATCATTTTGCGATAGTCGGGCAGATCCAAGTGACGTCAGTTTTAATGATCAATTCGATATTGAAAACCATTGGAAAAGAGATTTCAAATTTGAAGACTGGAATCTACAGACTAAAAGGTCCGCCTCATGTAATATTTTCTCCATTCTTCTCAAATATGTATTCTCCTGACAGGATTTCTTGTGACTTCAGGTTCAGTACCAAACAAAATCGAAGTTTTGATATGGCAGGTAATTTTTTCCCAATATTTTACCAATCAAAGAAGATTTATTAAATTTTGCGCGAGTTCTCTTCAGTTTCTGCATTATTTTGTAGATCTATGATACAAAATCACAGTAAGTCTGGTTTTTGGAAAAACAAAGGTTCTCTGTATGCTTTGGTCTAGTAAAATAGTTGCATTCCATCTCAGTTATTACTAAGCCTAAACATTTTTCCAGGGCAAAATTGAAGTACTGACTTTAATTAGGCTGCTATGGGGAAAACAAACAACATTTTTAACCACCAGCAAATTAATCCCAAGTTTCAGTTTCCTCATTCCTGCAGCAATCCTTTAGAAATTATATTTCCAATTCAACTCTATAGCGTTTTCGACTTCCTCCATTTTTTCTTAATTTCGATATCAAATGTTTCGTTCTTTTTCTAAAAAAAGCCATTCCCCTTCATTTCTCATTTTATGTTTATCAGCTTCTCCAGTAAGAATGCTAATTCTGGATACTATCTGATGCTGCTCTTTTTCCCCTTTGAAGTTGGTTAAAAAATTTATGTTTTCTTTTTCTCATTTAATCAGATACAATTCTTCCATATTCAAAGTACAAGATACCGGAAGACTATCCTGATTTCAAAATTTCAGATACAAGGTAGTATTCAAATTATCGGAAGAATTTTTACGTTAAACTTGTGCTCCCTAATTGTTTTGTTCTGCATAATGGCAGGTATACTACTTTTAAAATTGATGATGAAGATAAAGATACCTCTACCTGCTTTGCGAGCGAGGACACGAGAGAGATTAGTCGGCTGAGGTTTAACATTTGTCATTCATGTCCGACATATAAAAGATTTCATTTTATTCCCGTAAAACTTATTTAAATTTAATTTCTTCATGCACAGTGAAGAATCATGCTCTTCCACAGCAGGTTAGTTTCATTAATACACAATACTGAGTATTTGCAACACACACGCACACACACATGTATGTACATGTATATATTTCTTCTTTTAATTGTGAACTTTTCATTGTGATTAACTTTTTGCATTCAGTGAGGGGTGATGCAACCAAGAAATCTTGAAAAAACAGCATAGCGTGCCAGATGATGCCCCCTGGTATGCATTGACGATCACTGAAAACGATCAGTTCTGGATAAGAAATATTTCCAGAGAAATAGAGTTGAAGTTTTTTCTTCTGACAATCGGAAAAAATATATATATGCAATGCAACAGCATTATTTGATTTCCATCGTATTCAATGATTCACAGATTCTCTTCTTCTCGTAAACTCTTTTTGATTGATATCTTTTGTTATTTTTCTGCAAAGTTATTGATTTTGGGCATGAATTGATCTAGCAGATGGGTATATATCACATGAAAAAACTTGAAATTTTATGTATATTTTTTCTAAAATTCGGCATTTTTCCCTCCTTTTAACCATTCTAAAAAACAAGTACATTAAGCCACTCCCAGGGTTTTCTAGATCCGCCACCAGACTGGGTTAATTTTAGGCATATCTAATATTTTGTATAATAACATGATTTATTATTCATTACATTATGGTTGAAAAAGGTATTTGATAAGTAGATTCATCGTTTTTATCTTCGATAATATCTATCCATTGTATTACAATAATCATCATTGATATTTTTACAGATGGCAGTCTTGTTTGTAAAATAAAATACATGCATGCAATGCACATGTTGCCTAAGCTTTTTGTCACTAATTGCTGATTTCCAAGATAAATTTAATATATCATGGCAGTTTTGTGACCGCCCATGCCAGAGTGCTCGTGATCGACGCCATGCTGTAGAATCTTTATGCATAATTAATTCAAGGTCAATCATTGGATGCTCTTCCAAATTCTAATTATATACGTGACATTCTTCTTGTTGGGTCTTCGTCCCATCCCATACGCCCAAAGATTCCTGTTCAAGATACCTACAAACACATATTAGGCGGATCTAGGGTACGTGAGCTTCTTTCTTAAAAACATAGGGACTGTAATACATGTAAATTTTGTGTTGAGCGTTTTGCACAATCTCAATATTTTACAAGGGTGTTGGATGCATTTTACCCAACTGAAGTTGCTGAAATCCGAGATGATAGCCGAGAGGTTGGATCTTCACTTGAGAATCTCGGATCGGACCTTCGAAATCTGGAAGCACAAAGTCAAAGAATAGAAAACAGAGAGAATACTATATGAGTAGAGTGAGTGAGTATATTAATGAATAAACAATTAATGAAACCTGATATTTATAGGAGAACAAAATAGTCCTAATTTGGTATATTTAGATTCTCATAAGCGTGTACAAAATTAGGTTAAATCTTAATGGACTTTACATTTCTGGGTTTCATTTTTATGGGCTCCCTGTTAATGTCTGAATGTGAGCTCCCTAGGCAGGAGCTCGTCTATGGTCTGGACCCGGTGGGAGCTCGGCCGACACATATCCAACAATAAGATACCAAAATCTAGGAGGTCGGCGCGTGAGGTCGGCCATCACTTCCTGTGTTACGACCACGAGCATTTGGGAGGTCGGCAAAGATGACCTCCTAGATGCCCTCCTACCCACATCACACGTGAGAAGACTCCTGACTTTCTGAATACTGAGCCCCTGCTCTTCTGGGCTACCGAGAGTAGTCCGAACTTATCTCCGATCCGGAGGTATTACCAACCAATATGTGATGAGTAGTCGAAGTATTTAATAAAATAAGAGAACATTGCAATTTTTAGTAATTTAAATTAGCATGTTTCGGGTTTTGGTCATATAATTTGTTAATGTTTGGTTTTCATCAATTAACTTGGAGATTTTTTTTTTTTTTTTGGTCTTTTTTAACCAAAATTCACTAATTTTTTTCAATATTGTTTATCTGATATCGATATTTTTCTACGTAACCCATATAGCGAGAATAAACTCATATTATACACATCAAAATAAAACTAAACAACAAAAAATGATAAATTAAAGCAAAATGACATCAAATATTTTAAAATAAGAGAAAAAACTTGTCGTTTCCCTTTATTTTACATAGACAGATTTTCATGCATATAATATAGCTTCTATTCTTGTTATAAAGTCATGTAGTATGAGCGTATCAGTTTCAAGTAAGCCATATGTAATAGATTTATTGGTTTCGGATGAAAATTGACCAAAACAAAAAAAAAATTAAGTTAGTAGATGAAAATCTAACATTGACAAGTCACATGACTAAAAAAAATAATGTAAACTTGCAATATTAAAATCGAAATTGTCCCGTAAAATAATTAAATTTTAAGGAATACGGAAACGTTCGAAATCAATTTTGCGTTGGTAAATTTTTATATATCTTAAAATTTGATGAATGAAATTTAAACTAGTTTTCATTTGAGTTCCTGATCAACTAATATGCTTTTATTATTCGCTTTCTGGGAATTTAATTGAGGAAAATGGAAAAGGTCAGTCAATGAATCACTCAACCGTCGTTTATTTTTTATTGGGCAAGTATCTCTTAGTCGTTGTTTACAAATTCATATGATTCATTAAATAATTTCATTTTTTATGCTTGACGGGGAGTACAATGAATAAATTTCACGTCAATTTTTAAATCGAGCTAATGTATTTTATTCATTTTTATTTGGTCAAATACACTTCACCAAATTTCATTAAAATTATTTACATGTTTTCGGACAACTAATAATAAATATTTATTCTCTTGAAACTCAAATGCGTGCATAGATAAAATTTTATTTTTATAATAAAAAAATTGCATGTTATCCTTAAAACAATATTCTAACGTTGCGTTTGGTTGATAGGATTAAGTAGGTTTATTTTTTTTAAATCTATCTAATCACTCGTTTGGTACGTTTTTTATTTAACCAGGTCAATCCCTCCTATGAATGATTAAGTTATATTAAGTAGGTTAAAATAATACCTCCTCACTCTCTAGGATTATTTATCTCACTCTTAATTCATCATGCTTTTTCCAATTTTAGTACCCTTCTCCTAAATCCAAACTCCCCACCACTTCCTTCCACCGACCGCCGCCGCCTCCGACCGTCGCCGCTGACAACCGCTGCTTCCGCTGCCGGCAACCGCCGTCCGTCGACCTCCACCGCTTCCGCCGACGCCGCTTCTTCCGGCCGACCAGCGTCGCCGATTCTGTCCGACCATCGCCAGCCGATTCCGGCAGACCACCGCCAGCCGCCGCTTCCGGCCAACCACCGACCTGCCGCCGACCGTCGACCGTCGGACCGGGCCGTCGCCGGAGTAAAGAAAAAAAAAAGAAAAGGGAAATTTCGTCATTTTATCAAAAAATTCAAAATTATCCATACTTAAAAATCATACCAAACATAATACTATTTTACATCATATATTACATTTCTATCACAATCATTTTTTTTTATCATTTACATACTAATCATTAATTTATTTAATCCTTCCAACCAAACGTAGCCTAAGGACATGCGAGTGGGTTCGCGCGAAAATCGTTAACACGGTACTGAAGTCCACCTATTTTATTTTTTATTTTTTTTAACTGAAAATCTGGCTGTTATTGATTTTTAATAAACAAAAATCGATTAAATTTGTAAAATAAAAATAAATCAGAAAACATAAACTGTAATTTCTATTTGTGTTGGTTTTGCTCAAATCTGAATAATGAACATATCCGATTTAATTCTTATTTTCGTATTTTTGTTCAAGAAAATTTTAAAGACAATGAATAAATTGTTTAATTTTATTTTTAGTACTTAAACAATTTTTACTAGATAATTTCAGTTATCATCGTATATGATTCTAATTTTTATTTTATGTTTTAAATTGAATTGTTATTTCATTCATAAATAAATATATAGAACGGTCCTAGTAGTTAAGTTTTAATAAATCAACAAATTTTATTTAGATAATTTCATGTAAGTAAAAGTCTAAATATCATTCATCATATATATTTCTAATTATTTTTATATTTTAAAATAGATTTGTTATTTCATTTCATTAGAAAATGAATTGAACGAATAATAATTTATTAGACATGTTAAACATAAAAATATCATTATATTATCATATAATTTTTCGTTCTATTTTTATTCATTCCAATCATCATATAATAAATATTATCTCTTGTTAAACAATATTGTAGTCATAATTCTAAATTTTAACCATATTAAGTTCGATATTATTATCTTAAAATAATTATTAATATTGTTGAATGAATTATCGATTTAATATATAATTTTTTAATTAACCGTCATATTATATCATTCTAAAATTTAGATTTTAGTTTTGTTTATCAATATAAATTCATTATATTCTATTCTATTTAAAATATTATATTTTAAAATATCTTAGTTGTAGAAAATTTATAAATTTCAAGTAATTTATTGTAAATGGTTAATAAATCATATCAAGATTTTATTTACAATTTATTTGATTAATGATATGTCTAGTTTTATTAATCTAAACACTACAAGAAAAACACGGATTAGAGACCGATTAGCGACCGATTTTGTTGGTATCAATACCTTTAGTCGCTAATTTTGAGAGACCGATACAATTAAGCGGTCTCTAAATTAGAGACCACATTTACATGTTCGGTCTCTAAAATAGAGACCGATATTATATATGCGGTTTCTACTTTAGATACCGACTACGTACACGCAGTCTCTAATATAGAGACCGAATTATTATTCAGTCGCTATATTAGAGGCCAACACAACATAATCAGTCTCTAAGTTAGAGACTGAATGTAAGAAATCGGTCTCTAAATTAGATATTGTTTTTCCCACTCCAGCCTCTGTTATTTACCCCAATCCAAACACAACGCAATATGCATAATCAATCAATATAACCATCCAAAAAACACAACTCAGTAGTCAGTATTAACATCAATACAACTATTCCAAACCACAACTTATCAACACCAAAATCAATACAAATATTTATACCAACTATTCAAGTGTTAAATATCCAAAACAAATGGCAATTCATTCTACAAAATGTTCAACCACTTCCAAACATTTATATGTCAATCTAATCGAAACTCAAACTTTAACTACTAGGACGGTGTCTAAGGAGCTTGAGTCTCATCACAATCTATAATAGGTGAAGAAAAGTCTGGAAAAGCAGAAGGAGGTACTAGTGTTTGCGAAAGCTTTTTGTATAGTTGTTGACAATACAAATTCCATGTTGACTTAAATTGTTCCTCTTTCCCAGGTTGCCATGTATATATCTTCTGCAATGTTTAAACCAACATAAACAAAAAAAGTATAATTATTGTTTCTACTGTTATTATTAGTATTTAACTTCTTACCAAAAACTCTTTGTAGTAAAAATCTTTTCCTTCTTCATCTAAATGTCCCCATGTATGGCCAGATGCATACTGTCGTAGTTTGAACTTAGAAGTGATATATGCAGAAACCCTATGTCCATGAGGAACAAAACTGCAATAAAAAATTCATCAATATTTAAAACAGGCAAAAAATAAAATTGATTGAATATTATAAAGTTTAAAAATAATAAAATACTTATTGCTGATTTAAAAAAATACTTATTTATTACCCACTACTCTGAGCTCAATCCGATCACCAACATCTTCTTCTGCAATGTCAACCATGATGAAGACTGCAAAATCAAATCGTAACACAAACAATTTTGAAATATTACTCAATCACATAAAAAATAGATATCATGGCCTTTTAATATGAAAGTTGTTAAATATCATTGTTCTCATTCATACAATTCAATCTTCATCATAGTCTGTATAATCATCATCATTAATATCCAAGTTATCATAGTCTGACTCTATTACTACATCAATCTCATCATCGGTAGACATCTCTTCATCATCCAATTCCTCATAAGTAACGTTTACATCTACAAGTAACTGTGATGTAGTTTGAACTTGTGAATCAAGTGAATGTCCCCCCGCTTCCTCATTCTGAAAGGCATCGTGGTCCTCATGCGTGAGGGAAGTTGGCATTTCTATGGTTGATCGAGCCTTCATTTTACAAATTGCTATCCATTCACTAGGTCCTCTTCTTATCGTTGGATATTTAGCGTAGAATACTTGACCCGCTTGTACCGCAAAAATGAAAGGTTCAAATTTATTGAGTCTTCTATTTGCATTGACTTCAACTAACTTGTAGTTAGAATGTACTCTCGTACCAATCCTGGGCGTCGGATCATACCATGAACATTTGAATAATACTATCCTCTTTATAGGTAAAGCTGGATATTCCACCTCTTTGCAGGACTCCGTTTGGAATAAACATTATATATTTCTATCGATGTTAACTCATCCAACAGTGGATAAGCTTCAATCTCTAACTCTGCTGCCTGATCAATTCAATGAAGTACAAATCCATAATCAATACTTGAAGTACTTTTAAAAAAAATATGAACAGACATACAAATGTATATGTAAATCAATCTTGGGCTTAAGTTAGGCATGTCTCCATCGTTGTTTGCTTATTTTTGCAGGTTTGGTGGGCAACCGATGCATGTTTTAATTTGCTCAATGTTGGTGGTTTGGACCTCTCCAGTGGTGTTCATTAATGTTGTATGAAAAAATAATGAAAATATAATCCATATTGATGAGCTTAAGCATTCATAAGCCAACGAATTCACATTTATTAACTATCTCCTCCCTCTATTGCCATTAATTTATTATTAAAGTCAGAACATTAGTTCTCTTTAATCCAATTTCAACCTCTTTTCAATTCATATCGAATTTGAGCAGTAATTTTCATTATCTGTCCATTATTTCAACAGTTTTTCGTGGATTATAGTGCTTACCCTCAATTCAGTGTCAGAGAGTTTGGAGGATGCCTGGCTAAATTGAAGGACCAGAAGCCAGTCCCTCGTAGCTGGGGGACCTTTCGGCATCGATTACATCTCTGGAATAAAATCTTGTAGGAAAGTCGAGAACGTATATATGATTTCAATTATAATTTATACCGAAAATTGCAATTTGGATCATGTATGTTCGCTGTTTTGGGATTTTCAACAAAAGAATTTGTGTTTCAATTTCTCCCAAAAGAACTCAAAAGAGGTAGGAAAAAAAAACTTAACATTTAGAAAATTTGCTCGAATCAGAATATGGAGGAGCTATGGAAGATACCTTGTAGTCGGCGGCGGCAGTAGGTGGCGACAAGCGGCGATGGTGTTGGAAGAATAGAAAGCGCAAGTTTTGTAGGGTTTGAGAGATGACTGGAGCAGAGGAACGCGGGCAGTTTAAAAATATGAGTGAGTCTCATGTGAGACCGTCTCACGGATCATAATCTGTGAGACGGGTCAACCTTATCCATATTCACAATAAAAAGTAATACTCTTAGCATAAAAAGTGATACTTTTTCATGGGTGACCCAAATAAGAGATCCGTCTCACAAATAAGACCCGTGAGACCGTCTCACACAAGTTTTTGCCTAAAAATATTTGGGTTTTATTAGAGACCACCTTAATATTTCAGTCTCAAATTAGTGACGGCCTAAATATATCGGTCTCAAATTAGGGCGATCTCAATATATCGGTTGCAAATTAGAGACCGAGGTTATATATCGGTCTCCAATTAGAGACCTAAATAAAAATTCGGTCTTCGATTTGTGAGTAGAATAAAAAATCGAGGTACAAAAATAATATTAAATAAAAAACGTGACAAAAATATATTTAGTGACCGATATAACAATTTCGGTCTCAAATTAGACACCGAAATTTTTGGCGGTCTCTAATACGGTTACAAATCTCCGTTTCTTTTGTAGTGAAACCTATAAAATTATATTATGATTCTATGAATTCTCTTGATTATATGTAAGTATTTAATCAATTTTTATAGATATGCCAATGCAGCAATGCGATTATGAGATTTGGATCATATTTGTTTATTTATCATGCTTTAAAAAATATTTCATCATAATATATATATATATATATATATATATATATATATATATATATATACACACACACACACACACACTAGTTTATTCTATAAATGCAGGTTCATATTATTTTAACGTTTTCAATCTTTTTAAATGAATTAGTTGGTATGTTTTTGTTAAGATTTATTATTGATGATGCTAGTTTAGACGAGCATACACAAACACGTAGATGATCCAATCTCGAACCAAATAAACAAGGCAAACTTGAGCTCGAGCCTGCGAATCATATAAACAAACATTTTCGCGAAAAATAAACTACATGAGCTCGAGTTCGTGAGCCACATAAACGAGCCGAGTTTCAGCTCGCGCAAGTTCATGAGTTGAATATGCTTAAACTCAAGCTTGACTCGATAAGATTGTCGAACGATCTCAAACGAGTTTTTCACCGAACTAAATGCGAAAAACTCGCGAGTGTCTTGTTTCATTTGCATCATTAAATATGGACCCCAAGTATAAGGATACATATCAACCTTGAATGCATTATACAACGATAGCATCTCATAATATATTTATATCCCTAACTACGTTGTTCCTTCATAATATAATGCATTAGTACACAATTAAATTAAATCAAATCATATTATATTGTACACATGATAGGATAAATATGTGATATATAATATAATGATAAGTTAAGGATAAATAAGATGTAATATATTATATTTAATGTTTGGTATGATTTTAATAAGAGTGATTAAATTTATATATTAGATTGTAATGACAAAATTAACCTTATCATAATAAATTTTATAATTTCAAATTTGTTACTTGCGTTCATATTTCTTATTTGTTCATGCGTCGACAGTGTTTGCATGACTTATTTTTATTTTTCCTATTTTTATATATTATATAATATGATAATTGAGCCAAGTCAAATATAAATTTTTAAGGTTAATCGAGTAATACTGATAATTTTGTTGAGATTCATACAAATCATTTATATAATTATCTTGAGTTCATTTATATATTTATCATATTATATAATATATAAAAATAAATAAAAGTATTTATTTAATTTTAATCTACCTACAAGTAAAATGAGAGAACAATATGGTTTATGATTTTTATATATTGAGGCAATTAAGTCATTTGTGGTATTTTTATCATTAGATTTAAATTATCACATATCATAAAAGGGATACTTTATCTCTATATAAAATTATTTATCACGGGCTCATGACAATATCATGAGCTTTTTAAAAATATACCAAACATGAGATAAGAGATGATTATTTATCAATCATTCTCTTATCCCATGTAACAAACTATACCTTAGGCACCGTTTGGTTCGTGTGATAAGATAAGTAAATGATATATAATAATAGTGATTATAAAATAAAAAGTAAGGATACACAATACATTATGATAAATTATATGATGTTTGACATGAGTTCAACTTGCTTGATTATTTTTGTTAATTATTTACTAAAATGCCATCATCATATATTAGTTAGTATATATTCTTAAAATGATTGAATAAATAAATAAAATATTTAGATTTAATTGATTTAAAAAAATATAAATAAAATTTAAATATTATATTAATTATTAAATTTTCATTAATTCTAATTTTCGAAAAAAAAACTAAAAAACCTATTAATATCATAAAAAAAATTAAATTTTGATAATAATATAAATATGCATTTATTGTGATAATTAAAATATTAATACAAATTTGAATAATAAAAAATGCTTAATAAAAATTATAATATTATAGTTAAAAATAATATAATAATAAAAAATATGATCAATAATAATTAAATTATTTATAATATTAGCAAATTAAAAATTATATTTAAATATTATTAAATTTTTTGAATCTATAATTATTTTAAACTTCAGAATATTAAAGAAAATTTAAATTAATCAAACATAATTCCTTCTCCCTCAAAGGATTATATAATCACCCATATGAGGATAATAATGCATATAGTGCGGGTCGGGTGCGGGTTGAACAGGCCTATCACAATCTTAATCATGCACACCAAACACATGATAAGTGAAGGATTAACAATCAATCTCCCCTTATCATGCACACCAAACAATGCCTAAAAGTTAACATAATATTTACGTATATAATAAGTTCCACCGAACCCCACCTAAATCAATTGTATCGGGCATGGACCTCAAATTTGGTAGCATGACAGTTGTTGTTTTAATTGCCTAATAATTACAATTGTTGCCACGGCAATAATAGTTAAAACTCAATCATATTAGCATGTTTTCGAGAATTTTGTTTTTACGTGGACTCGATTATCTTATAATTCCAAATAGGGATGAGCATTCCCCGACCGAACCGAAGAGTAGGTCTCATGTGAGACCGTCTCACGGATCATAATCTGTGAGACGGGTCAACCCTACCCATATTCACAATAAAAAATAATACTTTTAGCATAAAAAGTAATACTTTTGCATGGGTGACCCAAATAAGAGATCCGTCTCACAGATACGACCCTTGAGACCGTCTCACACAAGTTTTTGCCCTGAACCGAATTAACCATGACCGAACTGAACCGAAATATTTAGCCATAAACGAACCGATCGAATTAATTTTCATAACCGGTGAAAACCCAACCAAATTTAAATTGGTGACCGAATTAACCGATTAATTTTTTTTAAAAAAAATTGATTTAACTTCAATTATATATATAATTTTTATCGACGGCGGATGAACTCAATAGTAGAGAATATAGACGTGGGAACGAGAAATTCGGTTAGCGAAGTGAGAACGAGATCGTAGATTAGAATTAGGGTTGATTTTAAAATAAAAAATTAAAAAATATATAAAAATTGATAAAAAAATTAAAAAAATATTAAATAATAGTATTTATTATATCGGTTAATTCGATTAACCGATTTAAAAATTTTGAAAACCGTAACCATTAACCGATATAACTGAATTTTTTTAGTTAGAAAACCGAATTTACGAAATAATCGAATCGAATTTCCGAATTGGCTCGATTCGGTCGATTAATTCGATTTAGCCGAAATCTTGCACACCCTTAATTCCAAACATGCATGCAATATATTTTCACTAAATAAACGTTAATGAATCGAATTTTATACCTATTTTTCGCTCGGAAACTCCGAACTTTGTCTGGAAATAAACCGTTCAAATAACCAAATATATAAAAAAAATAGAGAATTTTACAATTGTTTTTTTAAAAAAAAAACACGAATTTTTTTGTTTTTTATTTACAAATTTGGAAGCTTTAGATATGAAATTTAAAAATTCTTTATCTAGTTATCACGATATGTTTCGTTTCTTGACAGAGTATATTTCCTTTTTTCACCCCTTGATTTTCAAAATTGCATGCGAAATATATATATATATATATATATATATATATATATATATATATATATATTAATCTCGATTGATTATATGATTTTATCGCTTAATAATTATATTATTATGTTGTGGTGTTCTCCTCCAAAATTAGGCGTCACGTCTGTTACAATCATTTGATGTGAAAATGACACGTGTATAATCGGTGATCATGACAATTCGTTTGAAATTTAATATATCACTATTTAATTAAAAATTATCCCAATTAGATATTTTCGATCAATTTAGGTGAATGTATACCAAAATGATTTTTTATTTATTTATAAAATCATTATTAATATTCCATACAGATATACATAATATCTATGTTCACAGAATTGCTCAGTCTATAAAAAATATTATTTTTTATATTTTTTTATTGTTAGATCGAAAAAGAGATTTGTCTCACAAAATTATTAAAAATATCCATTGACTTTATTAAAAATATGATAAATTATGGATCCTCTATAATAAGGGTATGAGTGAGTCTCATGTGAGACCGTCTCACGGATCATAATCCGTGAGACGGGTCAACCCTACCCATTTCACAATAAAAAATAATACTCTTAGCATAAAAAGTAATATTTTTTCATGGGTGACCCAAATAAGAGATCCGTCTCACAACTACGACCCGTGAGACCGTCTCACATAAGTTTTTGCCTAAGGGTATTAAGGTATTACTTTTTATTGTGAATATGAGTAAGGTTGACCCGTCTCACAGATTAAGATCCGTGAGATGGTATCACATGAGACTCTTTCAGTTACAAATTTTTGATGTGTGTATAACATAACCGTGTATATATATACATATATATTATACATATGTGTATATAATTTTTTTTTAAAAGAAATTAAAAATTTCAATGCTAAAATTCATTGAGCCCATTAATAATATTTGGCAAAAACTTGTGTGAGACGGTCGCACGGGTATTATTTGTGAGACGGGTCTCTTATTTGGGTCACCCATGAAAAAGTATCATTTTTTATGCTAAGAGTATTACTTTTTATTGTGAATATGGGTAGGGTTTACCCGTCTCACAGATTATGATCCGTGAGACGGTCTCACATGAGACTCACTCATAATATTTTGACCTTACATAAAAAAATTGATTATCAAATGATAATACAATCTATTTACCAGAAATTATAATAATAATAAATATTCAAAAGCACAAATTACAGGGCTCCTTCCAGCCACGAGGATGGATCGATCAATCTCGAATTAGGGTCGCAAGTATGTCAAAACGAGCTAAACACACAAAATCTGTTTAACGAACAAAATTGGTCTCACCACTGGTAGAATGTTTTATATTTCATTGAATATAAATTTGGAGAAAATATTTCTTATTGGGAAAACAAATAAGACCTAATTCTTAAATAATACATTATTCATCTAAAGATATATCAAGGCAATATTTTTTAGATATATTACTTATAGATTTTTTTATGTTATAACGAGCCAGTTTTTTTATTTGGGTCAACTATAAATTTTTTTTATCATGATAAATATGAACATAATTCACTCGTCAAACAGATTATATATATATTGTAGATTTGAAATCATGAAAGTAAATATATTTTTATTCAATTATATATGTATGTATATATATATATATATATATATACGCATTATATAGTGTAAATGCGATACGTTGACAACGTGGGAATCTAAGATACATAAGCGACGGGAAATTCATCGTATCGCTTGTCTGAAATCCTCGAAACAGTAAAAACCCCGAAATTAATTAATTAATTAATTAATATTATCAATTATGAAAACATATTAATTCATACATAATTTTTTTGAAAGGAGAAGAAATTGGGTGTGCGAATTAAAAAGCATTCACTCAGTGCATCTGCCTTCAAGTGTCGTGCATGCATTTTGTGCATCTGTTCCCTTTTGCATGCCCGGCCGCCCGCTTTTTTTCTCTCTCTATCCTCCTCTATTTCTCTTTCTACGCACACGCTAACGCTACATACACGTCTATGTATCTACACTACTACACACATCTCTATGCCTAATCCGTTTGTTTATCTATTTTTGTTTTTTGTTTTAATTAATTTGATTTGATTTTGGCACATCAAGAATCAGTAGTACCACCGACGGGGATACCGGCGCCTGCCCCCGTTTTGACTTTTTTTTTTGAATCTCAGATTTAATCTTCGATTTCCAGTTTGTGATTTAGAAGATTGGTGACGTGGGTTTTTGATTCGGCCTGCAGATGTTTACGTGCATTTGATTGATTTGGACAAGGTGAGTGGAACATGATTTTTTCTGAAAAATTAAGGTACATGGGACTGTTCCTCGTTTTTCTTTCGATATGGCGATTTGCTGGAAGAGTTCTCCGTTTTGTCCATATGGGTCAGCAAGATTTCATTTTTGACGGGGTTCTAGGGTTTTGATTTCCATGTTTTATGTTTGGGTTTAATAGGGATTTTTAGTTGGGGAGTTGAAATTTGCGAGAAATGGGGTCAAAGAATTGCATGAATGAGGCGTGCCGTACTACGACGTCGTCTGAGTGGAAGAAAGGTTGGAGCTTGAAATCAGGAGGATTCGCCACGCTTTGTTACAACTGCGGGTAATTTCTGAATACCAAATTTGACCCTTCTCAATTTTGCATACAGTTTATCGCCTCCACCGTGTCTGATTTCAGTTCTTGGGGGGTAATCTGGGGATGTGAGATATTAATTCCTAAAATATCGTTCCGCTGTAGAGTTTTTCTTGTTCTGCTGGTATCAGTATTTTCTTTTCTTTTCTTTTCTTTGTCATTGACATTCGTGTGTTTCCTATTTTTAGAATTTTTCTTCTATTTTCTGCGCCGTTTTTGGTTCCCTTGCCTTCTCCCAATTTTTTTGCAGTTTTTCCTCGTGGTTTTTTTGTGATTGTTCATTTTATTTTGAATTTTGCAAATAAAAAATTTATTATTTTATAATATGTATTTAAATTGGCTGAGAAGCTTTGAAAGATCAAAGTTTCATCCATATACATACTTCACTGGCTGTGCTCGAGTTCTTGTGTATGATGACTATATCCTGTATCTATTTGTTATGTTCGACTAAATATTTTCTGGGAATCAAAGAAGTTTCTCTTCACTTAATCAGTTAGTTGATTTGTGTGGTCTGCTCGTGTTGTGATATGGCCTAATGTGGATTCAGATTATCGTATGATAATTCAGTCTTCTGTGAGACATTCCACTTTAAGGAATCTGGTTGGCGGGAATGCAGACTATGTGGGAAGGTAATAATAATATTCAGTTTTTTAAAGAAGTTCTTATGTGTTAATTAATTTTATTTATTATTTTTTTAATCTTTGTGTGTGTATCTTTTTGTTGTTTGGCATGACAGATCATCCATTGCGGGTGTGCCGCTTCAAGGTATCAGTACGAATACATGGATTTTGGAGGTATCAGTTGCCTAAGCTGTGCAAAGCATTTGGAAATTCAACCTGTGCAACCAGTTCAGGTTTTTGTTGCTTTAACATGGCTAAAAATGCAAGAACTAAAATGCACTTATTTTGAGAGGTCAATCTGGTGGGTATGGATATGCAGATTTTTTTAATTTTTGATATTTTTCTGAGATTGCTATTTTCATTCCATCTCACCCTGTCCTCTTCGAATTCCTGAATAATGGACTGCTTGTATTCTGAATTGTCATTTTATAAATAAACCGTTTCTCTTGTATCAATAACCTTAACATTATGTGTGTTCACATTTTATAGAGATTCTTGTCTTGTTCGTAGTTCATGAATTTGTTCCTTTGAAAGCCTCTGAAGTTGAATCCTGTTTAATTGTGATCCATGATCTGATTAATTTTGAATATTTTCTCTCTTATGAGATAATAGGATGATTCCATGGTGCTTATGCGTGAATCGTTCATGCAGACTCCTGGTGATCTTCCCAGTGGCCCATTCATTACAAATGGTGTAAAAGATGTGTATCCTCTAGTTACCGAGAATAAAGGAAATGACAACAAATTTAGTAACGAGAGGCTTCTTCATTTGACGAAGGCTGTGGGAGCAAATGACGTGATTTCGAAGCTCGAGCAACTTAGACGAGAAGAATCCATGTTGAAAACCGTGGATGCCCAAAAATGCATATCAAATCTCAGACCGCAGTGTTCTTCATCTTCTTTTCTCAAACCAGATATCGGTCGACCAAAACAAGAAGTTAAAGATACATTTGAGTCTCTGGCTCAGCAGTCCCTAAACTTCGCTTTGGCAACTCCTTTAGGTAGTTCAAGTTCAGTTCTGCCTTTTCGTGGAGAGATTATTGAAGGGGTTGAACAGAGCAAAAGTTCTTTCCAACATGGGAAAAGTACAAAGCAAACATTGTCAAAGCCAGTCAAGCATAGCCCCGCAGCTGGTTCAGAGACAAATAAAGCCAATATCACACAAAAACGTTTTGCTAGGACTCCAGCTGATGTGCGTGGTCGGACTCAGCTGCTTCCTCGGTACTGGCCTAAGATCACTGATCAAGAATTGCAGCAATTATCCGGAGAGTATCCTCTATAATTTATTTTTTTCTTATTTTATTCGTGAATCATATTTTCTTTGTGAAGAAAAAAAAAGTCTGAAGAGTTTCCTTAACAGTAGATTTTCAGCTTGAAATCCTCGATTGTACCATTGTTTGAGAAGATCCTGAGTGCAAGTGATGCTGGCCGAATTGGTCGCTTGGTCCTTCCTAAAGCCTGTGCTGAAGTTAGTCTTGTGTTTTTGCTTAGTGTTTTCCGCATCTAGTGACAAAACCTCGGTAATTACCATCACAATAATCTTCGCTGCAGGCATATTTTCCTCCTATTAATCAATCAGAAGGCATACCTATAAGGATTCAGGACATTAAAGGAAAGCATTGGACATTTCAATTTAGATTTTGGCCTAATAATAACAGCCGGATGTATGTATTGGAGGGTGTTACCCCTTGCATCCAAAATATGCAAGTACAAGCCGGTGACATAGGTATATCCTCGGATAATTATATATATATTTTTTAATTACTAAATAGTATTTACCATCCATGATTATTTGTCAAACTGTTTGATGGAGACAAATTTATATTACTGTGCATTGTTTGTGTTTTGAGTAGTGACATTTAGTCGGATAGATCCCGGGGGTCAGCTCGTGATAGGATGTCGGAAGGCGACAAATAACGGTGATGTGCTGGTAAGCATTTTATGCATGACCCTGTTGATTCTTTTAAATTGCTGACATGTAATGTTGTTGCGAAACAAGTAGGATTCCCAAGCGACCATCCTTCCAAATGGTAATTCTCCTAGAGAAACGTCGTATTCTGGTGTTACTGACACCTTGCTTCCTGTAAGTTATTACTTGCTTTTTTCCTCGATTCGATTGATTTTACGCCTATGATAATGACATGATCTTGTTTCCCAAAATTTGGAAGACTGGAGGCCGAACATCTGATGATTCCATGCAGCAGAGTAATCCTATGTCTGAGAAGAAGTTGAGAAACATAAAAAATAAACGGCTTCTTATGCACAATGATGATGCTCTGGAGCTGAGAATTACTTGGGAAGAAGCACAAGAATTGCTTCGTCCCTCACCATCTGCCAAGCCAACAATTGTCTTGGTTGAGGACCTTGAATTTGAAGAATTTGATGTAAGAAAAGTTTCATGTATTCATCCTATATGTTCTTTTAGTAAATGGTGCTCATGTCTTGAGGTGTAACTTGTAAGATTATGAAACTTTTATTTTGCTATGGTTGTGGTGTTTCAGACTTCACTTTGGATTCTTTTGTATTGCATCAATGCTCCCGTTATTTTGTATATCTATTAACATGGCACAACAATTGAAACATGATGTTTCGGCTGTTTCACTTCCAAATTATTGAGTTATACTTTTATCATCTATAATTTTTGGTGCAAGTGTTGATGTTAGGTGGTTCAGCTTCTTGTTTTTACTTCGGTAATAGTTTGTACTGATTATTTTTCTGTTGCTTAGGAACCACCAATTTTTGGAAAGAGGACAATTTTCACTTCTCGACTTTCGGGGTAAAAATTTAAGGATTTTTTTATTCCGTAAGAGTGAGACTCAAATTTAAGTGTCTGCAGAAAACTTTTTGTTCTTGCACGTTTATTAATAACAATGTTGGATAATCTTATCAGAGAGCAGGAACAACTTGCACAATGCGACATTTGCTCAAAATGGCGAAGGTTACCCGTTCATGCTCTTCTTTCTGCCAAGTGGACGTGTTCAGATAATATATGGGACTCGAATAGGTTAGTACCTTGAGAGGTTCGATATAGATAAAAATATTGAATTTAACTTTTGAGCATGTATTCTTGAACCTTCAGAGTGCATCCATAAATTTTCGGGACCATATTTGAATAAATCTATACTAGAAATGTTTAAGGCCAATGCGGAGCTGTTCTTTTTTTTTTTAGTTAAATGTTTTTTTAGTTTTTTGAAATTGAATGGCTATACCTAAAACGTGAAGCATCAACAAAAAAGGACGCTAAAGGCAAAAAAAATCAAATTTGTGTATCGTTCGGCTTCTTGTTCACGACACTAGAATGGGATTAAGTGATTCAGTCCAACCTTAACATGAAAAACTCTTAAGATTGTACAATTCTGATCCCCAGTTCCGTACCCTTAGACTTCTGTATGAATCATCTAAGTCATTCAAGTTATTAATACCTTTTTTTGTTTCTATATGTTTCTAAGTCTGTCAGAGCAGTAATTTTGAGCCTTTACTGTTCCATCAGAGGTGGAGCAAAGGGAAACTTATCGATGAACTGTTTATTTGCTTCAGGTGTTCATGTTCAGCTGCAGACGATGTAAGTCCACGGGATCTGGAAGCTCTCTTTACCTGTAACAATGGTATGAATTATAAGCTTGCTTCCATGGAAAAATCCCTCCTTTGTGGTCGTTTAAACCTTGCAATGAAGTAATCGGACAAATTTTCTATTTTGTTAATCTGTATGTCTATATGTAGGTGTAAACCATTTTTTATATGTTTACTTCACCAAATAATTTTTCTCGAGTACGATTCTGAATTGTTAGTGCATAATTTCCAGAGTTCAAGAGGAGAAAAATTTCAGATAATGTGTCAAAAGAAGGGGAACCATCTGGCTTAGATGCGTTGGCTACCATTGCAGTTCTAGGAGACAACATTGGTGACATGGGAGAGTCTTCAGCTGGAGCCACCACAAGACATCCTCGACACCGGCCAGGATGCTCTTGCATCGTTTGCATCCAGCCTCCGAGTGGGAAAGGAAAGCATGAGCCTACGTGTAAATGCAATGTCTGTTCAACTGTAAAACGTCGGTTCAAGACTCTAATGATGCGTAAGAAGAAGAGACAATCAGAACGTGAAGCTGAGCTTGCCCACGAGAAAGATAAGCCCGCTCTTGCCAAAATTTGTTTCGAGAAGGAAGAAGAAGAAGACGACATGGCTGGAAATGCACTTCTAAATATGAACCATCATCAGGAAAATGAAGATGGAAATCGAATGCCTACGGAAGAGGCAAAAAAGGGAAGATTGGATTTGAACTGCGATCCGTACCGCGAAGAGGATGTTATTGCCGAGGAGAATGGGATGAGCTTGACAACGTTGATGAACGTTGCTACTCTTCCTTTCGATATGTTTCTGGAGAAGCCGAACGACTTGCCGAGCCTCGAAGCATCTATGATTGAGGATAATGTTGCTGGTGAAGGAGCCATGCTGCTTCCTGGGGTTTCGGGACAAGAAAATAATCCCGAAGATGGGTAGGGGCATAAATTTTGGGTGATATATTTATTTATTTGATGTTATTTTTGTGACCACAGTCTTGTTTTCTTGGATGCATATACTTTGTTTCTAGCTAAGTAGTCATACAAGGAATAGAGTTGAGTGAGTGATTTGTTTCCTTTAATTGTGGTTTACTGTTAAAAAAATATCCCGAGGGAACCAAACTCGTTGAGACTAAATCAAGTTTCAATACTTCCACATTTCTTGAAAGTATTTATTGAAAGTATTTAATGTCCTCCATCTCTAATCCCTTGAGCATTTAAAAAATAAGAAATTAATGTCATTAGTTTTAAAAAAAAATCGAAAATTTTCATGCAGTTATAGTGGGTTGCTATACATTTTGAATGTAACAATGCTATTACATGCACAAACTCATAAGGGTGGGTTTCTTGTGAGATGTTTCACAAATTTTTATCTATGAGATAAGTTAATTCTACCGATATTCACAATAAAAAGTAATATTCTTAGTATAAAAAATTTAATATTCTTAGTATAAAAAATAATATTTTCTCATAGATGACTCAATAAGATATCTGTCTCACAAAATACGACTCGTGAGACCGTCTCACAAGTTTTTGCCAACTCATAAATATCATGCACAAATCGTAATCATAATTATCAAATTCAATATATTTTCCCAAAAAAAATCTTGAGATGCAACACTTAATAACAATGTTACTGCACAATTAATTTTTTTTTGACCGATTTCAAAAAATTAGAGTAAGATTTGAAATAAATGAGTTGAAGATGAATATTTCATTTGGTGTAGAAACTACATTATTTAAAAATAGAGTTGTTTTAAAATAGAGTTTTGAGCTGAAGATTACTTAAATATTACATGTCTCAAATTTTGCCATCTTGTTTCATATTGTTTTACCAAAACAGCTTCCAAGTAACAGGGCTCGGGTAGTAAAACAATATATATATATATATATATATATATATATATATATATATATATATATATATATATATATATATATATATAAGGCAATCTTCTATTAATTATTGTAAAGTCCTTCACGAGGCAATGATACTATTGAGGCCGGACGTCTTTTCAACTGGCTCCAGCTAGTGTGCAAAGAATGTTTTCAAATGACCAATTTCTTATCCATACGTTACTGTCACCCACCTAATTATTATTATTATTATTATTATCATATTTGGAAAGGGCCTAATTATTTTTAAATCACACCGAAAAGTAGAAAACTATGGTGAATGAGCAGGCAGCAGCCAATGTAAACATTAGGCCTGCAAGCCATTTTTTTAATAATAAAAAAATTAATCTACCCTCCCTCTTCAACAAAATCAATGTCATCTTAAAAAACCTAATCGAGAACCAAAAGAATATGAGACAATCATCCAAGTATTAAATTGTCCATGAATTTTAGATTTCAAAATAAATAATTGGTCTGAATACATAATTGATTTTTGTTATATATTCAATTATTCATACTCGAATAGTTGCTTGTGAATACTTTGAATGTTAATTTCATTATTATGTAAATGATATCTAGATAAGATCTTATCTATCGAGTTTTAGTCGGAATAATTCTCTGGATCCCAAAACCATTAGATCACGTCAGTCTTTGGAAGTTGACATCATGTGTCGACGATCAAAAGATTAAAATTTCCACACATCACCACAGGCGAATCCCCTCACGTACGGGTTCAACTTTGTTTCCTTTCTCTTGTATTCTACGTACAGACACTAAAACGCGTGACCGGCCGGCCTAACATTTTGGCCCCTTGCAATGCCTCCTCGTCCCTTACATTGCGCCTGTTCGATATATTCCCACCAACTACACATTTACTTCATTTCACAGTTCTCTCAATTACGAAGAGAATTTTCTCAGTTAATGGGGGACAGAGCAACGCTAGAGAAAGCAAGAAAAGAGCTTGAGGATTTCTATCTCGGAGTTCCAGATGATTCAGTAAACCTCACTTTCCAAGACTTGGCTCAAGTGAGGCAACAGCATGCACCAGACAAGAAAAAAGCCATTGTGTCGGAGTCGAGCCCGGAAACGCGGTTAGCCAAAATCCCTAGCCTAGACTTCACCAAAGGCTTAGAAGCATCTTTTCAACCCACTAATAATCACCATAATAATAGTCACCATGGTGATCACCATAGATCTAACGAGGATGATTTTCGGGAGGCCCTGGGGATTATGCATGGCCATGATCACCACCACCACCATCGTCATCATGCGAATGCGAATAGTCATGACCATCTTCATGGATTAAGCTTACATGGTGGTGATCATGGGGTTGGGAGTTTTCAGAGGAGCGTTGTTTATGACGATGATATAAGCCATGTCAGTGGCATGAGTGTGGCCTACGGCCGCGGAGAGATAGGCGGCGGGAGGCCGCGCCCCGGGATTCCGCACTCCAATATCTGTACCGTATGCAGCAATTATATCTACCTTTTCCGATACCGTTGTTTAGTAAGTAACTAGCTAATTAGTTTGTCAAAAAGTTTAAATGGACGCGCATAGATTTTGATCAAACATTTTTACATTTATTATGCGTGTTTATTATAGGTGTGTGGAAGGGCGTACTGCAGGCAATGTGTGAGCATCGGAATGGGAGTGATGACCGAAGGTAGAAAGTGCATTGAGTGTTTGGGAAGAAGATTCAGCCAAAGGTACAAAAACGACATGATCCAATTGCCGGGGCTAGCTAGAAAGAATTTTCAACTTTATTTTAAAAATTTGTATTCTTAGTGCTAACATATGGTATGATATATGCATGATGTTGTTTGACAGATATATAAAAGAAGCTGGAAAGACAGGGTGCTGTATGGGATATTCGTCTTTGGTGAAACAGCAAGAGCTCAAATGGGCAGAGAGAGGACCTCGAAGAAGTGGCGAAAATCGATACGCTCGTAGCATGATGGTATCAAGATCAAGAAGTCCGGTGACTCCAAGAACGCCGAATAGGCCACATTCTCCTACTAATCACCATTCATTCCCGGTTACTCCAAGAACACCAACAAGGACACATTCTCCGCACAATCCCCCTTCATTTGTCGCGCCCTATTCGCCTTATTCATCAGCTCACCACCATCCATTGCCTTTCTAGTGCTGTTGAAAAAATTATTTGGTTTTCGTTTATAATCCATTGCTTTATCTCCTGTTATTTGAGGATTAAAGGTAATTTTTTGAAGTGTTATTTTCGTTATGATCGAAGGGATGCTGGCTTTATTGGATGGACATAAGTGACTCGACCGGCTGGGAGAATAATGGTGCATTTTAGAACAATGTTATATGTGTCCAATGTTGTTCAAATTTAAATGTTTACGTCCAAGTTTTAATAATTAATTGGAATTCTACAATCATTTTACTCATAATAAAATATATTTAAATTTCAAGCCATTTTAAATAAAAAATTTAATAAACTTTTAAATAACTATAATATTTCATAATTTCCAATTTGATTCAATAACATCCTAGATTCTCATAATTGATATACTTGAATGAAATAACGTGAGAATAAAATCGACTTTAGAATGAAATGAAAATTTGAATCAAATGATATATTTATTTTATTCAAATTATTGGTAAAAAAATAAAAAATGAATGAAATAAAATTATTTTTAATTATCATTTATTATTATGAAGATATAGACTTATACTTTGTTAAGCTAAGTAGGGAAAACATTTCATAAATATATAAAATAAGAAGTAAGAATGATTATTTTCATTCAAAATGAATAAAATGACTATTTGAAAATTATATTATAATTAATTATTATTATTCAAAAAATATTATGAAACATAAAAAAAACATTTAATATTGTTTTCAAAATAAAAATGGAAAATCATTTTTTTTTCAAAAAACAAAACAAAAGGTAAAAAAAATGACGTGACTATATTTGTTATGAATAATGAAGCTGGTATCCTCGCTGAGCTACTGTCCTATACGCCGCATCACAGACTCCCAAAGACTCGCTTGCATCAAATACCTTCGCAGGACTTCTGCGTCTCTCCCCAAACCAAAAATCAACCGCTTCGCCTCTCACTCTCGATCTCTATTGGTAACAATGGCGGTCGGTGGCGGTGCTATATCCTCCGACGACGTCGTGATGAAGTCCCCCACGGACAGGCGGCTTTACAGATACATTCAGCTCGCTAACGGTCTCTGTGCTTTGCTTGTTCACGATCCAGAGATTTACTCCGACCAGCCTCACGGGGAGAGAAAGCTTGGTGACAGTGAGGAAGACGAGGACGAGGATGAAGATGATGAAGAAGAAGACGACGAGGATTTTGGAGAAGGAGATGGTGGAGAGGAAGATGAAGAAGAGGAGGAGGAGGAGGGAGAGGAAAAAGGATTCAAAGGCTCGTTGCAGAAGAAGGTTGGCATCAAATTATGGGGATTCAATTACATCAATTTGGGTTTGTTTAATTCATTCAGTTCGATAGAGCTTTGTGATATTTGAGAACGAAGTTTTCCTCGTTTTCTATTTTTGATACAGGCTGCGGCGGCAATGTGTGTGGGAATGGGCAGTTTTAAGGATCCTTATGAAGCCCAGGGCCTGGCACACTTTCTAGGTTTAATTTGACCCCTCTTGTTTGACTATGAAATGCTACTCCTTTCATTTGAGCATTGCGAGTTGTCGACTGAGTTTCCCTAGGATGAGATAGTGTGGAGATATAGGATAAATAACTACAATCGCAGGCTGAGCTACTAAGATCATACTTTTCGTTGCATGATATATTTCAAGGAATGCTCTTGATCTTACCGGGCGTGAGAACATTATGGGGCAACGGGTCATTCCTTATAAAGTAAATATAATTTAAATTTTCTGTTATTTAAACATTCTATCTTGAAACTTTCAATGCAGAGCACATGCTTTTCATGGGAAGTGCTGATTTTCCAGATGAAAATGAGGTTTGTTGATCAAAATTGTTTCCTCCTTGTAGCTTTAAATGTTTGATTAGATGCTGGTGGAACTTTGTAGTATAGCAACTTACCCATGTTTTCTTTGATCTGGCAAAATAAACATGGTGGAGGGCCGAGGGTAGTTTGCAAATGATTGAACTCGAGCCGCCCTAATATGAAAGTTTGAGTTGAGGGATAGGTAAGTTGTGAATGTCGAGGTAGGAGAGAGACGAACGAAAGTAAAATTAATATGTAAATGTTATGGCATAAAAAATGTAGAAAATAATTTTAACATTAGAACTCAACCAAAACTGTCCTAATTCCTAAATGTCATGATTTGTTCGAATGTTGAAGTCCAGAGCTCCTGGTGTGGAACACACTTCCTTTTGTCATTATCTTGTGATTTGGTAGAGGTCGTCAAAAAATTTTATTATGTCTATTATGTAATAGTCTTTTTTTTTTTTGTTTCTAGTACGATAGTTATTTATCTAAGCATGGAGGATCATCAAATGCGTACACAGAAACTGAGCATACCTGCTACCACTTTGAAGTAAAAAGGGAGTTTCTCAAGGGTGCCTTGACAAGGTAAACGAAGGGTTCTTTTGCAGGATGGAAACTTCATTGATTTGATTTCTTTTTTCAGCCTCTAGGCATTCTCTTGAGGCAACCTGTTACTAAGTTTTTTGTTGATCCAATCTGTTTTTCTCGTGTTTTAGTTACCATTGATATTCTTTTGACTGGTATTGGAAATCATAATATCTTTGCCATACTGATTTTCTTGAACATCGTTTAGCCCGTAGAGAAATGAGCTAACTCAAATAAATGGTATTATTTTCCCCGAGCTTTATAACCGCACACATACTTTTATATACACTTTATGTTTTGTTTATTTACCCTTAATGCTCACTTCATGACTGTATTGAACCGTATTTTGCAGCTCTTTTACTGTGCCTCATGTGAGTGCTTAAATATATCTTTGTTTATTCACTAATGTTTATATGTGAAATTGTTTATACATTTACATTTACTTACGTTCACATCACCAGTTCTTTATTTTGAAGAAACTAGAATGTTATATTTTTTTGTTATGGTTTCTTTTTATTGTGTTTCTGTCCAAGCATAGTAATTTTAGCTACTATATATAACTTTGACACTTGAAATCATATCTGTCTATGCTTAATAAAACTCTTTATAATCTTTATAATTGTGTAAGATGTTGCTAATTATTCATGGTTACATCAAGTGAACAACCGTTTTATGGTTTTTTGGAGAACATATAAGATTTGGTCTTGTGGTGGACAAAGGCAAAATTATGTCAGTTCTTCAAAATTTTGGACTTAATAGAATATGAAGGTGCAAATGGTTCTAGTGATGCTGATTGATATGAAGGGTAATGTAACATGAATTGCATGGGTTCTGTTAGATGCAGCATATGTTGTACTATAATATTGATATCTTTTCATCGTGTGATGTGTGGTTATGCACTTCATGATTTCGTTTTGCAATCATGGAAGTTGCTTCTTGTTTGTGATTTGCTTGTGCCTTGTATGCAAGATTATGTGAATGCTTATTCTTGATGTTCAATTTTTCAGATTTGCTCAATTTTTCATCTCGCCTTTAGTTAAGGCTGAAGCCATGGAACGGGAGGTATTGGCCGTGGATTCGGGTAGCTCAAGTTTTATTGTTTCTGTCCTCATGCAGTGTCATAAAAGATCATACTTATTTAGATTTGTTGTTTTCTGCTTCTGTTAACACTTGGAAACTCAATGTTCCTTTTTTTATCACATGGCAATCTGGGTTACAGAATTTAATCAGGCTTTACAAAATGATTCCTGTCGGCTCCAACAACTACAGTGCTATACATCTGCATGCGATCATCCTTTTAACCGATTCTTTTGGGGTATTTTGCATTTCTATCACCTTCATTTTGTGTTCTTGCCGGTAAGTTGTGGTTACTATAAACTTCCCCTTTGGATTATTGTAGGGAATAAAAAGAGCCTGGCTGATGCAGTGGAAAATGGAATAAATTTACGGGATCATATTTTGAAGCTGTACAATGATTATTATTATGGTGGATCAATGAAGTTAGTTATTATAGGGGGCGGTAAGTTTTTCAAATGTGTACAAGCAGTAAGTAGTAAAATTGAGTTGACGTGAAGGTTTTTAGTTTGTTTAACTGGTCCTGATGAATTTTGAGTTTTTAATTGGATTCCTGTTATTGAGTATTTAAATGGCTATTTAGGTAAGATTCTGGGGCAAAACACGTACAATAAATTAGCTGTCTTGAAAAAGAAATGTGTATCACATGTCTTAGAAAAGAAAGGCAGCAGCTAGGGGCATGTTTATAGTTCACCAACCTCCCCAATTGACCGAGAGAATAGCACTGCAAAAATTGGGTTACCTCTTACCTGTAAAATTTCTAATTTTGCTTTCGGTAAAGGCAATCAAGCAATCTGGGTTGAGATGGGCCCCAACCTGTATAAATTCATTTAATTTAAATACATGAGGTCATCTTTGTCAACTGAAGATTTTAGCGCACCACTAAACATTGTAACCACCCTTCACAACCCTCATGTTAGCATAGTGGTCGAAAAATAAATATACTCTGCATATCTGATGCAACAATCCCATGATGAAATTAATTGTAATTCATGATGTTTGGGGATATGGTTTTTGCTCTTACGCTGGATTTGCGTAAAATTCCATAGGGGTTTGGAAAAAAGGTACCTGTAAGTGTGGTCTAGGTAATAGTGATGATTAAAAGGTACTCTCTTGGCTCAGGTGGTAATATAAGAATCTACTGGCTCTTTAGTAGTGTTTCATCTTGTTACTTTCACGGCCTACCCATAGAAAGACATGATCTGTCTTATCCTTTTGTTATTATTTAACTGCTGAATTTAATTTTTGCAGAGACTCTTGAAGTTCTTGAAAGTTGGGCCCTCGAATTATTTAGCAATGTCAGGAAAGGCCTTTCGGTTAAGCCAGAGATTGGATTGAACGTTCCTATTTGGAAGGCAGGCAAACTTTATTGGTTAGAGGCAGTTAAAGATGTTCATATCCTTGATTTGTCATGGACATTACCTTCACTGCGAAAAGATTATTTGAAGAAGGCTGAAGATTACCTGGCTCATCTCCTTGGACACGGTGAGATTGCTGCTATTACAACTTCTTCCTTATGTTGGTTAGTTGCTCTCTAATAGCATAACAAAATACATATGCTACAAGCAAGAAATAATATGTTTCTGCTTTTATTTTTGTATTTAGCTCTTCTTGATAGTTTGCATCTGGATTTGGGAAAAAGCTACTTCATGTATACTCTCTGTAAATGACGCAACTTGAAAATCGAAAACACATGGTGCAAAATTCTGTTTCTTGTAATATATTTATTTATATATTTATTTTCGTTCTTGTGTTTGCTTTTCACTCTTGAGATTAGTGGGAGGATTTGAAGTAATTAGTGTATAAGACCACCCTTTTTCGCCATGGTTTACTTATATCTGAAATGTTTCTATCTTTTGGATTTCTTGCTCATCTCTAAAATGCCTTACTCTGTTTTCAGGCACTTTTTAGAATTATGAACTACAGTGCATACTTATGGGTTTTCCTGGCTTCTAAATGTTTGTTCCGTTATTTCCAGTCTTGTCAAGTTGTTAAATCATCTCTTGCATTTACTCGTTATAATCCTTACTTGTGTGTCTCAACATTTGTAAAATAATATTTATATCCTATCAGTGATTTTAGCCCAGACGAATGGGTCTACTTCGTTCTTTTTTTTAAATAAACTCTCTAGCTTTTGAATATATATAAATCTCAAACTCCAAAAAACGCGAGCTGAGTAGAGCGGTTTGCGACAATATTCTCATTTTACACCCATAGACTTTTACCTCATTCATCACCTTACGTCATTTTCTGGAACATTGGCCACTCAAAACTTGTTTGATATGGGCTTATCTTATGTTTCTTCATCATTGATTTCTGCCTTATGTTTCTTCATTGGTCATTCATTCTATTCGAAGGAACAATCTTTTGATGGTATGGATTAGATCTGGTAGCTTAGGACTTCAAAATTACTTTTTGTCATCTTCGAAATTATAAATTGTGTTTGCCTATATTTTTATGAAACGAGTGTGCTTGTATCTGAGAATTTAAATTTTGATGGAGAGAAACATTAACATTGATTCCAGAGGGCAAGGGGAGCTTGCATTTTTTCCTGAAAGCTAAAGGCTGGATAACTTCTATATCTGCTGGCGTTGGCGATGAAGGGATGTCTCGCTCTTCAATAGCTTACATTTTCGGCATGTCTCTACACCTCACGGACTCTGGCTTAGAGAAGGTAACACTTTCCTGCTCCTTCTGTAGGTTACTAATAGAAATAAAGTATTATCCGTTAGATTACCTTCCTTGAAGAAGCAACTTAGTACTTTGAATAAGTAATTTCCCTCTTATGCACAGAGTAATTTTGTGTAAATATTATTGCCATTTGTCGGCAGATTTATTTACTTCAATAGTGAATTGACGAGCTCACAACCTTCATGGGATGTCGCAAGAAAAAAATATCCATTGTTTTAAGGTAGTATTGTTTTGATACATGCAGCTGTGAAATTGCATGATGTGATAGCTAGGGTTTGTAGCTCTTTGTTATCAGCTTGAAAATAGATGTAATGTGCTCTCTGATATCCATTTTTTAGACTTTAGAAAAGCAGCATCTTTATTGGACACAAATTAGGGTTCATGTCTGAATTATTCGGTCTTGCAACATGGCTTCAAGGGCCCAAGGCACTTTTTTGTCCGATCCTTTCTGTTTGGTTTTTTTTTTTTTTTTGCTTTTTTTTTTTGTTTTGCTTACTTATGAACTTTTTCCACCATTGCCGATTGCTAATTTATTTACTGCTCTGTCCATGGGATTCATGGATGTTCAAGAGCTTTGGTCTGCCATTCTTTCTCCTTTTAACTTATTGACTGATGATGCAGATTTTTGAAATAATTGGCTTTGTTTATCAATATCTCAAACTGTTGCGTCAAAATCCTCCTCAAGAATGGATTTTTAAGGAACTCCAAGATATCGGAAATATGGAGTTTAGATTTGCTGAGGAACAGCCTGCAGATGATTATGCTGCAGAACTTGCTGGTATTTTATATATCACATTACTACTTTCCTGTTTATATTCATTGGTTCCAAATGTCATAATCCATCAATTTTGCTTTAATATCTCTCTCATCAAACCAGCATGTAGCAATACCACTCATCTCATTTGGCTTGAGACCTTGTGAAATTTTCTTATTATTGAATTTCCCCTTTTTTCATCGAGGCATTTTAATTACAGTTAGCCTAGGTATTATATTCCTATAAACTGACTTAGTGTTTTAGTTATTAACAATAAATTATAGTATGCAGCAAGACTGTCTTATGACCAACTTGATGAGCAGAAAAATCTCTATGATAACCCATCGACAGAAAAATCCATGTATAGCAGATTGATTCTATTTGCTTCTAATAGCTAACTACTGCTGTTTATCCAAGAGAACTCATGAGATGATCCATCCAAAAGAGATTTCATTAAAAAAAATCATCATGATCTATCCAGATAATCTTTTCGAGGAACTGTTTTGTTGCTAAAACCTCTATTATCTGTTAGCCATACCTGTGCGCATCTGATGTTGATATCTATAAATGCCTTTATAATGTGTTTAACAGGAGAGATTGAGGAGGGTTTGATAATAAATATTATCTATTTGGGAAACAATCCATTCGTTGTGTTGGTAGGAAGAACAAGTGGGAAGAGAGAAGAGCGAAGGGTTGGCCATCCATTATCCTTCAAAATCTTTTAACCCTGCGATGACAAACAAACCTTTAGAGTTGGCACAACAATGAGCCCATTTTCTACGCTGAATCTTTTTATGTCCCACAACAATTGTGGCATTAGTTTTCAACATTCTTTTAGAATCGAAGGATGTTCATAAAAAATTTTCCAGAAATTTTAATGTCATTGGAATAAGAATAATTTACTTTTGTCATTTAAAATGATGCAGATCCCGAGTTATTTGGTTTGTCTTGCTGAATATTCATTTGACTTGTAATAGAAGATGGTTTGAAATGGTTACTTAAACATAACTGTAGTTCTGGTGTTTGACAGATTATGAATGTCGACAAGACATGTGATGAAAGGGGTATATAAATTAAAAAACGAAAGACAAAGAAATTTTTTTCTGAGGCTTTCTTGGGTATAAATTCCATTGTTGTCTTTGCTTATATTTAATAAGGCATATTAAGTCACTGATGTTCAATTGCAGGAAACCTCCTGGTTTATCCTCCAGAACATGTTATCTATGGTGACTATTCATATGAAGTCTGGGATGAGGAGATGATCAAATATCTTCTGAATTTCTTCGGGCCTGCAAACATGAGAGTCGACATAATAACCAAGTCTTTTAACAAGTCATATGGTGATTTTTGCTTACTATTTATTTATTGTTTTATTTTGTTAGCTTGTAGTCACGTGCTGGACTTCTCCTTAAATAACATAAGTGTGTAGGATATGAAAAGTGATTGATTGAGGTTCTCCAAAATATCCTGTTGTTTTAGGAATATCAGCCATGATATCTGTATGCATTTTCTCGTGTCTCTAGGTTAAAATATTTAACCGCAAAGATCACATTCTATAAAGTTTACTATTTTGTGTGAAAAAAGTGGAAATACGTTCCTGTTCAACTGGTTTACCTAGGAACTGAATTGGTGACGATGGTTTGTCCAACCTTCATAATTCATATTTGTATGTCTTTGATTACTATGGTTCATTACCTTAATAAATTGAAGACTGAACCATCTTTGTGGCTTTTTTTTTAGTTGCTGAATCATCTATCATCGCTTCTTGCTATTGTTTTTGGTTCACGCTGACAAACTCTTGTTCAACTCGAGTGTCAATAGAAAAATATCTTTGGAATATTCATCATTTCTATGATGAGATTTATCCCGATTAACGGTTCAGCCTTTTGTCTACATGATACCAAATGATCGTTGAATGTTGGTCCTCTTACCCCCTTGCATGATTTTCAGATGTTCAGCATGAGCCATGGTTCAAATCACGATATGTTGAGGAAGATATACCGTCTTCTCTGATGGAGTTATGGAAGGATACTCCAGAAATAAATTCCTCTTTACATCTGCCATCAAAGAATCACTTTATCCCACGTGATTTTTCCATAAGGGCCGACAAGGCACCGTGTGATGTTGCAGATGCATCATCTCCAATCTGTATACTTGATGAACCTCATATGAAGTTGTGGTACATGCTTGACAGTACTTTTAGACTTCCTCGCGCTAATACATATTTCCGGATATCACTAAAAGGAGGATACAGTAATTTAAGAAATGCAGTCCTGACTGAAATATATATATTGCTCCTGAAGGATGAACTCAATGAGATTATTTATCAGGTTATCACTCTTCTGCTGTTTTCTGTGATCTTGATCTGCTATTTGCGTGCTGATCCCGATGAAGTATGCTGATATTTTTATAAATATTATGCATCTTATTATATTTACTGCAGGCGAGTGTGGCAAAACTGGAAAGTTCTGTTTCTCTTTATGGCGATAAGTTAGAGCTGAAGCTTTATGGTTTTAATGATAAGCTTTCAGTTCTCTTGGATAAAGTTCTGGGAATAGCTAAGTTATTCTTGCCAAAGGATGATCGTTTCAAGGTATGTAACGTTCTTATTATTAAATGGAAGATGAAAGCAGGAGCATCATTTAGAACTAAGAGTGGTTGTGAGGATGAGTTTAACTTGACATTGAACAAAACCACAGATAAAATGGTATCTTTATACAATTTAGGCGTTACTGTAACCATTGCGCTGTTTCATATTTTCACTTCCTTATTAGTTATTTCATTGTTAATAATTTTTCCTTGCAAAAAGAACAAAAAAGGGTTTCTGCATCTTGCATGTAGGATTTTCTGCTCCTCTAGTTGCATTCGACATGAGATAAGAACTGTATATAGTTGGTATTGATCTATGAGCAATTCAAGTAAGTACATTGTCGAGTGAACCATCGATTTTTTTTCATGCAACGAGCAGCAAAGTCAATGATCAGGTTATTTAATTTATTTTATGATAGGTGTGTCCATTTTTTGAATATTTCTTTCAAGGGGTGACAAATGTATATGTCATTCATTCCATTCTAAAATGATTTTGGTAAATTTTTCTCACGATGATTTTGAACTCTTTTAAAATGTTTCCATGTTTGGCAGGTTGTTAAAGAAGATATGGAGAGAACTTTGAGAAACACCAACATGAAGCCTCTAAATCATTCTTCCTATTTAAGGCTGCAAGTTTTGTGCCAAGGTTTCTGGGATGTGGAAGAAAAGTTGTGCTTGTTAAGTGATTTGTCTCTAGCAGATTTAAGGGCTTTTGTTCCGGATCTTTTATCCCAGGTTTTAACTAGTTATAATTTTGTTGCTCAGTTATATTTAGCTGTTGAAATTCTGTAAAGCGATAGAGATGAGTAGTCCCGGATAATAGAATTTAGATAATGATAACATTCTTATTTATGAAACAAAATGATGTTGAATGGGCATAAAGTTATTCCTTTATATGATTTATATGTGGCAGTCATGTTGAGTTCCTTTGTGAATGTAAAACCATTAGACACTAGTCATAGCATTTCACAAATCGAGGTAAAAATGTACAACTAATGATGGCTAGTACAAATTTATAACTGAATAAGCTTTATCAACTTTTTCTGATAAACCTAGAGTATTTCTCTTGTAATACTAATACTTAATTAATTTTTTTTAATTTTAATTCAGTTCATTTTGCTGTGAATTTGTAGTAGCTTTTGTACAGAACCGTTTCCTAGCATTTGCAGTGACTTGTATTGATGTTTTTTAATCATGTTACTCTGCTTTTCCATCTATTGTTTTACAGTTGTATATTGAGGGCCTTTGCCATGGGAATTTACTGGACGAGGAAGCTCTTTACATATCAGATATATTTAGAAGTAACCTATCTGTACAGCCCCTTCCAATTGAGCTGAGACACAGGGAGTTTGTGATGTGCCTATCTCCAGGTGCTGACCTTGTCAGAGATGTCCGAGTGAAAAATAAACTAGAAACAAACTCCGTGGTGGAGGTGATCTAAAAAATATTTTTAACGAGGTTTGTTGGTTCTTGTGGCTGAAAACACCCAATTTTACTTTGGTTTTTGTGTTGGTTTATTTGCAGCTTTATTTTCAGATTGAACCAGAAGGTGTCGATTTGACTAAATTAAAGGCTTTAACTGACTTGTTTGATGAAATAGTGGAAGAACCACTTTTTAATCAGCTCAGGTATTTCATGTTTAGTTGAATTGAACATAAAGGATTTGAAAATTCTGGTTCATATTCTTTATATTTTAAATTTTTTTGGAGGATAAAACGAGAAGGATGATATTAGTTCTTCGCCCTCTCTCATAAATCACAGTCCAACACACTTCTGCAGTCATGTATCAAAACATGATCACATGTTGTGTGTCCACACAGCTGTGCTAAATAAATGATATTTGTAATTTGTTGTTCGTTATAGGACGAAGGAGCAGCTAGGGTATGTTGTTGACTGCAGCGCACGGGTAACCTATCGCATATTAGGATTCTGTTTCCGTGTTCAATCTTCTGAGCACGATCCGGTCTACTTACAAGGCAGGATTGAAAACTTCATCAATGGCTTAGAAAAAACATTGGTAAGTGTGGATTTATGAAACCTGTTATAAATTCTCAATCATATTTGTTAGTTGTTTTCTTTCTTATTTGTATTCGTGTCTGGAGACTGTAGTTTGAGTGTGTTGCGGGTAAAATTAGACCATTCCATAAATCATTTTCTTGTATGCCCTGTTTTCTTTTGGCCCTAATTTTCCAATTTCTGTCATTGGCCGAAGAAAGGGCAACATTCTGTATGTTTGGTTGTTTTATCGTGTCCATTAATGTCGTATTCAAGTTTCATAAAACAAAATAGATTGACAACTTGATTGAAGTTGAATTGTTTACTTCCTTGATATGTGTTTTCCTAATGAAATACCTGTCGGTGCAGGACAAACTCGACTCTGAAACATTTGAGAATTACAAAAATGGTTTAATGGGGAAGCTTCTCGAGAAAGATCCATCTCTTTTGTATGAAACAAATCGTTTTTGGGGTCAAATTGTCGATAAAAGGTAATTCATTTTGTTCCAGAAAAGGTATTTTACTGTCTGAGTTCGATTTGAAAGACGGATTATACTTGAATTAAGATCGTTAAACCAACAATTGTTTAGTACTTCCCTTCCTGGGATGTCCTCCAGTTTTAGGTATATGTTCAACAAGTTTTAGGTGAAAATCGAATCTGATTTGTTGCATAAAATTAAATTGGTTTCAGGTATATGTTTGACATGTCGAAGAAGGAAGCGGAGGAGCTTAATGGTGTCCAAAAGAAAGATATCGTGGATTGGTATCGCACATATTTGAGGCAGTCCTCTCCAAAGTGTCGGAGGCTTGCAATTCGTGTGTGGGGTTGCAATACTGACTTGAGCAATGCCCAAGTAACATCTGCGCAGGTCATTAGTGACCTCGAAGAATTTAAGAAGAATTCCAAGTTCTATCCCAGCTTTTGTTGAAACAGAAACTAATTAAAATGTTTCATTCAATGTGACGATGAATTGGAAATTATTATTAAATCACCGGAACTAGATCATACGAAGGTGAATGAAGGTCCACAAATAAAGAACAACTGACATGTATTCTATTCATTTTATCTGTTTATTTTTCCCCTTCGAGAAAAAATGTAGTTTTTTTTTTGTATGCACGAGGCGCTCCGAGTCCCTGTCATGCGGAAAAATCATTTGGTTTCATTATGTGTCTGATTTAATGTTATTATTGGGTTAATTACTCGTTTTTTGTTTGTGTAGTAGCAATTACGTAATTGGGAATTGTTAGGCGCTTAATTGGGTCTTTTTTGTAGTCCCTAAGGTCAACTGTATTCATGAAAAAAAGAAAACGGGGTTTAAAAAAAGCTAATTTTGGGATTTTAATAATTACATTAAGATATTATTTTATCTTTATTATGACTTAAATATTATTTATGGTATATATAATGTTATAAAAAAATAAAAAATTAAATTTCAAAAATTTAAAAAAAATTAATTTTTTATGACTTTTGATTAGTTTTTTAGATAATTAATTGTGAGTGTGTGTAAAATAATAATAAAACTAGAATTGGAAAAATTAATTAAAGTAAATAAAGAAATTTGTGGAATTAATTAAAGTAAATAGGGTATTTGAGGTATATTAAAAATTATAGCATGAATCCAAGTTTTTTGTCTTATTATGCCCAGGTTTTGTGAAATATTTTCTCAAACTCTTAATATTCGACGCATGTAATTTTTTTATTAGTTGTTTTTACATTTTTAATTAATATCACAAAGATGAGATAATAATATTCATATCTTTTTCAATCATTTGAATAATAATAATAATAATAATAATAATAATAATAATAATAATAATAATAATAATAACTATTTTCTTGTTATAAAACTATCAACTACCAAATAATAAAATAAAAACGTATATCTAAAAAAAATGACTAGTTTTACAAATTTCTGGAGAAGTTCCATTATGGGAGAAGCGTATGACCCCCGGCCCTTTATTATTCATTAATCTTGTAAAATATAAATATAAAATGTTTAAAATAAAATTTAGTTTAGGCTGTTTATTCAAGAATTTTTTTAAAAAAATTAAAATGCAATTAATTTCAAAATAGAAATAAAATTAAAACTAAAGCTTTACAAACTTCAGATACGTGTTGAGCAAAATAAATAATAAATAAATAAAATTACGTAAAAGTCCAACTCTCATGACCAAGTGCAAGTCCAAAAAAATATATATTTATCTCTGGTCCCTTTATTGGGCCTAAAATAAATCGATCCAAGCTATCATTTTGGGCCTAACAGATCTAGGGTTTCGCGTATAATACTCTCCCTCTCTCCTGTAACTGAAACGAGGCACTTTTGCGCTGTGAACTTGCGTCTTCACGTCCAGATATCAAGAACTATCGATCCGCTATGGTGAGAAATAAAACCAAATTTTGTTTTAGATTATCCACTATTTGATCCTGAGTTTTATACTTGCAATTTTCCTGGAGAGCTGATTTTTTTTCCTCTGCGTTTGGTTTCTCAGACCTTCAAGAGAAGGAATGGAGGCCGCAACAAGCATGGTCGTGGCCATGTCAACTTCATTCGCTGCTCCAACTGTGGGAAATGCTGCCCCAAGGTTTCTTTTGGTTGTTTTCATTAGCTTTTTGTTGAATAAATCTTTTTCTTCAATATAATTTACTTGTGCCTTCCCTGTATGCTTAGATCTGTATATTTTGTTGATTTGATGTTATTTTTGAAATTAGTCTGTTAGGTGGTGAGAAATTGAATACGTTGATATTATTCTTTTAAGTGAATATAAGGTTATACTTATCTTTAACGCTGTATTGAACTCGCTTTATTGGTTAGGATATGTGTGTATTTGGTCAAATATTGTATTGTGGTTGGAATTTAAAAAATCAGCTCCTTCTCGGATTGAAACTCTGTTTGTAGGATGCCACTGCTTTTCAATGTTGAAGAAATTCGAAATTTCTTGCTATTGCGGATGGGAATCTTTAAATTATCATGATTTTGCTTGCAATGGTGCATGAAAATTGATATTGCGTCCCTAGGCGTCATTAGTTCTGCTCATAGTTATTAAAGGTTAGCCTGGTGCGCATAAAGATCGGGTGCATCTGATGCAACTGCAGGCACAGCCAGGTGTGGCAATGAAGCAAAGCTTGTAGCCTGGCACCTTTAAAGCCTATAAAGATAGGGTGCATCTGATGCACCTGCAGGCACAGCTAGGTGTGGCAATGAAGCAAAGCTTTTAGCCTGAAACCTATGAAAAAATGTAGCATGCGTGTGGTTCTTTAAGAAAATTTGTACCCTTGCTAATCATGTTTCTGCTACAAAATATTTTCTCTATGCTATTTCAATCTTCTTAAATACATTTTATGAGCTTTAATTATTGGCTTCTTTAAAATGTGTGATGCTGCCCCTAGGTTGAAGTAATCTAATGAGCATGAGTGAGACACTGCTGATTAATTTTTCCATCATCGTTTTACTTTTACTTTTTTGGGCAGGACAAGGCAATCAAAAGGTTTCTGGTGAGAAACATTGTTGAGCAAGCTGCTGTGAGGGATGTTCAGGAAGCTTGCGCTTTTGATAGTGAGCTTCCTTTGTTTTAGTTTTACACGTCACTCACCTATCATTGTAGTTGTAATCTTTCCTCGTAAATAAATCTATACAATCTCATAGATATCTTTGTATCTCTATAGTGTACACCCTTCCAAAACTGTACGTGAAGATGCAGTACTGTGTTTCATGTGCCATTCACTCCAAAGTGGTGAGGGTCCGTTCTCGTACTGATAGGAGGAACCGTGAGCCTCCACAGCGCTTCAGACGGCCAAGGGTTAGTATTCTTTTGCCTTTTATATTTTGCAGTTTGGTCTTTATCTTTTGTCTATTGATGATTGTCACTTCTCTCAACTGAACATGCAATTATTTTTCACCTTTCTATCAAACACCTTTTCCTCAATGTACATTTCAATGTAGAACATTCATGATCCTCGTCCTCGCCCTCGCCTCTCTTGTGGGCACAGAGTCAAACTTACCTTTCGAGGGGTTGTCTCATCTCATGTATAGAATGTTGAGTGTGTAATCAATATGCCAGATAAGTCCGGAAATAAAAACTTTTGAAATTACTGCTTTATATGGTAGATGTTTGCAACGAGAACTATATAAAGTCTGAAAAAGTAGGTTAAGTAGTTTCAAGTCTTTAATAACCATGAAACCTAGGAAGATTCTCTCAAGTCTTCATGCTGCAACCACTAGCAAGTTTCAGAGTTTCTATGTTCTCCTTGTTTTCCCAGTGGGCCATGAACTAAAACAAAAGGGAATTTCTCTTGTGTATACAATCTTCTAGAGTATTTCGAGTTTAATGACTATATGCCTGTTTGCTCACATGTTTTTACGGATTTGAAATTTACTGTTTTAATAAATAATATTTGGAATGAATATGCATTGGTCACTTGATATCTTTTCATCTGTTTCTGTGGACATTTTTTCTCTTACGTATATAATTATGATTACATTTTTTTACTGTCAGTTTCTTTTCCACATTTACAGGATGATATGCCAAAGCCTGGTCAACCTCCCCGTGTTGGTGGAGCTCCTGCTGCCGCACGGCCATAATATATTTTGGTTGAACATTTGCTACTAGTCTCGCTGAAGTAATACTATGGATTTTGCATTTCCTGTTTTTTGAGCATCATCAACTTGAATGGAACAATGCTTTCATTTCTAATGCACAAACGCATCTCCTGAATATAGTCAAGGGGTTTCTTATCGTTTGTTGGTTTCCATTTGAAAAAAAGTTAGTATTTCTTGAATACATTCTCTCTTTACGAATGTGAATTGACGTTTCAATGTTACCTGATTTTTTCAAAGGTCTACTTCTATTTCTCCAGAGTTCCAAACATAAGGCCAAGCGAGTATACAAAACTGAACAAAAACTTGGATGGAACAAATATGGCCCGTAAAAGTCAAGGATACTGTTCTAGTATTTCGACGTGAATTCTCGACCACGAGCTAGTTCCCATTCTTCTGGCTTTACTCTCAGTAGCCCTTGCGATCCATAGCTAGTTTGAATTTCATAAACCCTAAACCTTTGGAATCCAAGAATTCTTGACCACGAGCTAGTTCACATTCTTCTGGGTTTACTCTCGGTAAGCCCTTGTGATCCATAGTAAGTTTGAATGCCATAGACCTAAACCCTTAGAGTTGACACGAAATAAGATTTGAATACCTTATCGAAGCTACCATCCTATCCTTATTTTTACATTATGTTAAAAGAGTGAGTCTCATGTGAGACCGTCTCATAGATCATAATCTGTGAGACGGGTCAATCTTATCCATATTAATAATAAAAAATAATACTCTTAGTATAAAAAGTAATACAGTTTCATGGGTGACCCAAATAAGAGATCCGTCTCATAAATACGACCCGTGAGACCGTCTCATACAAGTTTTTGTCTCGTTAAAATTAAGTGGTCATGTCATGCGTATGTCGCGTTGTATTCATGACCTATCTTATACACGGTACATAACGGCAGGTACGTATTTTTAAATAACATAATTTTGTCTGTAAATTTCTCTTAATTGAAATATTTTTTAAAAAAGTTACGATGTTTTATATTTTCTTCAAAAAAAATTAATTCGACTTTTTATGCGTCTTACCTTAGATCCGCCTTGTAGTACTCGAGTTTAGGTGTGCATGTATCAACGTAAGTGACGTATATTCTGTAAGAGCACGTGTAGAATGTGGAGAAATAAGAGCCAATCAATTGCTAGGAAGTGTGACCCACAATATCCAAGCATTTGACCAACAAAGGTACTGTGCGGGATTTTCTTTACACTGATACATGATCATCCATCCTGTGAGTACTTTAAAATTTAGATGTTTTCATGGGTGTGGTTATTTTACTCACAACCTTGGAATAATGTGGCCCCACATGAAAATAGCACAATAGATGAGTTATATATGAGAATAAAGATAAAACTAGGGATAATTTTTTTTAAGAATTCGCAAAGAAGAAACATCATTTTTTTTATTTTGTTATCGCGATGTGTTTGATATACTTGAAGATAATAATCATACAAAGTGTTAATTGAACAATTGTTTTGTTGCTCTAAATTTCGACAACACAAATTTTCATTCTCTAATTTTGGTTATTTTTGTTATTGATATTTTATGGTACAATTTACTTCATTGTCTTGTTAAAGAACATTTATTCACTAATATTAGTTTTGTAAACTAGATTTCTTTCCTGGTGATATATTTATGAAGCTTTAAAAGATGAGTTTTGGATCAACGCAATACTTGATGAGCTTGAACAATTTGTCCGAAATGATGTATGGTACTTAGTTCCACTTTCTGAACACGATAACATCATCGGAACCAAATGGATTTTTAAAAATCAAACCGACGAGTCAGGAAACAACGTTAGGAATAAGACATGTTGGTTGCTCAAGGGTATGTACATGTAGATGAGGTTTATTTTGATTAGACATGTGGTCTGTATTGAGTCAATCCGACTGTTGCTTGTCATTGTATGCCATATGAGAATTAAAATCTATAAAATGAATATGAAAAGTGTGTTTTTAAATGATATCTCAAGTGAAGAAGTTTATATGAGACAACCAAAGGGCTTTGATGATCCACAACACTTGGACAATGTCCATAAGTTGAAGAAAACATTCTATGTATTGAATCAAGCTTCACTTATATGGTATGGTATGTTGACTGAGTACCTACTCAAAACTAACTTCAAACGAGGTAAGGTCGACAAAATTTTCTTTATTTAAAGGTCGAAAGATGATATACTCATTTGTCAAATCTATATGGATGACATTATTTTTTGTGATTCTTCACAAAATCATGTAAATAATTTTGTTGAATGCATGTCTTCAACATTCGAAATGAGAATGATAGAAGAGTTAAATATCTTTCTTGGGTTAAAAATGGAGCAAATATATAATGATATTTTCTGTGTCAAAGCAAGTATTCAAATAAGCTAGTAAAAATAATTTGCAATAATAACACTAAACATATGAAAACTCCCATGAAATCTAGTGGATAACTATTGATTTTATTTTATCTGCTCTGAGTTTGTTTGTTTATAAGCGCTTTTATATTTCTTAAGTTTTTGTTAATCCATTAGGTGTTAAAAGTGTTCTTAATGCAATACTTTTTACTAGTATTAAGTGATAAATGTTTACGTCACAGTCTTGTCAACATTTATAACAACATCCAAGCCAACATGTTCAAATTCACGGAGAGATATGTTCTTAGATTCAGGGAGAGTTAAATGGAGTTTCTTAGAGTTGAATCAACTTGCGTAGACTTTTTTGTCCTCATTTTGTCCAGAAAAACCCAAAAAAGTTATTGACGAAAAACTCCTAAATTCCTAAATTCTTTTTTTTTTGATAATATTTTGTATAAGAATTTTGTCTCTCTATAATATCGAGTTTTTTAAACGGTAGATTTGATATTTAATATTTAAAAGATTTTGTTTCGTAATGAAAGACTAATTTCTTTATCTTGTAGAAATCTATTTAAGGAACCATATCAAAATGAAAATAAGTCTATATATATTCAAGAATAATCATTGCATAATACGCAACGAGATACGAGAGAACATTGATAAAGCTCAGAAGAATTTTTTGAAGACCTCGCAAACACGAAGCATCAGTGTTTCAATGTGTTGTTGTGACGTGTTGAAGACACTTGTAGTCAATACCCATACAAAGTGTTGATTGAATGATTATTTTGTTGTTCCAAATTTTGGCTACATAGATTTGCATTCTTGAGTTTAGGTTATTTTTATTATTGATATTTTATGGTGCAATGTACTTACTTGACTTGTTAACGAAAATAGTTTTTCATTTCTTCACTTACATAGATTTTGTAAACTCGATTTCTTTTCTACTGATTATTTTGTCATGAGACATCGCACAAGTGTATTCACTTGTATATAATTATGTATGTGTTACTTTTAATTAAGTTATTTATTTTTGTATTATATTATTCCGCTGCATGTTGCCACAATACGTTACAATATCCGAGACAATACTTATATCTGATAAACACAATCTTTATTATCATGTTAAACAAAATAATTTCAGAATTTTCAATCTAATGGATCTCTAATTGAATTTATAAAGCATAAAAATGGATGTCCTTAAAATTGTTTTCATTTATGTTACATCAAAATGTAATTAATGTAGAATTCTTACCTCAATCTTGATATACATAGATGCAGTTTTCTATCACTTACAAGTTATACAGGACACTCGATGTTTAACCATTATGGACTTGTTTCCTTGAAATTGTTGTCATTTAGTTTAAGAAGAATAAGCCGACGAATTTGTAACTCATTTGGTATCAAGATCACAAATTTATCACGAGATCTCAAGTTTGAGACTCAATTATTATATTTATCTTCCTAGCTAAAAAAAAATGGTGGAATAAATCGAAAGTAAATTTTTTTTCTAATAATTAATATAACACTATCTATCAACTTGTTTAGACTTTGTCCCCTTATTTAGAAATAGGTCCTAGGACAAGGAGATTTTATAGCACGATTCATCTCCCTAATTCCAAATTATTTAGAATTAAATTTTCGAATAAATTAATGCAGGCCTAAGAAAAATGAAGCCTTCAAGTGGTATAGTGGAATTATGCCACTCATCTCATTATACCATATAGATATAGGATCGATTTTCATAAATATTTGCAATGTATCACAAGTTCATAGTTTTCTTGATTTAATCGAACTACACTCGTTGTATTCAATGCGTTTATAGAAAATTGTTTCTTTCTTATATAGTTTTGATATATTTCCCACTAACCGTGTCCACCTCTGTACTCATCTCACATTACATATACATGTACATCTGCTAGGTGGACATAGAAGTGAGCACGGTTGGTGAACGACATCAAAATTATATATACGCGACGCATTTTTAAGATTTAAATTTAATTTCTCGTTCAAAAGCTAAACGATTTTTTTAAAAAAATATGTATCAAATAGTAAAATTATATCTGCCTTTTTAAAACACTTATTAAATTATTATTATGCGACTGTAATATTCAAACGAAGTCATTAACTAAGATGGAATGAATGGTAATTGAAATTAGGCCTGGTTGGGACTTTGGGTCCAATTTTAACCTACTTGGAAGTTGGATCAATCAAGTTGACGATATTATTGTCAGATTTTAGAACCTAATTGAGTTGACTTGAAAGTTGAAATTATTAAGAGTAATCCGGATTGAAATGGGTAATTATTTTTTTTAAAATATAAATAAAAAAATTATCGACACTTTGACAAAAAATTAGCAATTATTTAAGAATCTATAAATAACAATATTATGAAAAAAATTCGCATGGACAACTAATAATACAAGTAAAAAGACTATACATAAATATAATTTTGGTTTAAAAACTACTCAATATTGATAATAGATTACAATTTGACATTTTAAAATATAAGTTTATATATATATATTTAAAGAATTACATATAAAATCTAACTTCGTTCTTGCTAGATATAATTCTAAGTTTGTAGCAGTGCATACCCCTACTAATGTTATGGGAAAAAACCCATTATTATTGTTGTTCCAATGGTCAAAAAAGTTGGAAATTTTTTTTTTTAATAAAGTTTTATAAATTGGATTACAATATGAGGATTGGATAAATATTTTGTTTTGTTTTTTTTAAAAAAGAATTAGTGAGAAAGGTCAGCATTATTCCTTTAACTGTTGCAAGGTAGGAGGCAATTAATGAGATTACACACACAATTTTTTTTAGTAGGTTTTTTGTTAGACGGTTTCATAAATCTTTATCCGTGAGATGAATAAACTATGTTCACATTTAGAATAATAAGTAATACATGTGACATAAAAAGTAACTTTTTCATGTGTAACTTAAAAATGAGATCGATCTCATAAAATTGATTCGTGATACCATCTCACAAAAATTGCTACCATTTTTTGTTAGGTGAAATCAATAACAATGAAATGAGTGGGACAATGCTTTTGCAAACTTTTAAATTTAGTCTTTCGAATAAAAAAATTATTTCCACTCCATATTTTTGACAAAATATTTCAAAATTAAAATCGGTAAAATGCATACTTCATTGTAATACATATTCGAAAAAAATCACCCATGTTTATTCACTTGTAAATTTCTTTTAAAAAATATTACAAACATTAGATTTTAGGAAATCAAGATATATAACTATGATTATTGCATACTTAATGTACCTGCTCAGTTACCATTTTATATAAAAATCCATGGAGTAGGTCTCATGTGAGACCGTCTCACGGATCTCAATCTGTGAGACGGGTCAACCCTACTCATATTCACCATAAAAAGTAGTACTCTTAGCATAAAAAACAATACTATTTCATGGATTACCCATATAAAGATCCGTCTCACAAAATTTAACCCGTGAGACCGTCTCACACAAGTTTTTGCCAAATCCATGATAGCTAGGTTTTTTTTTTTTCAATTAGAAAACAGTAATAATTTTGAGTTTTTCCATCTAATTTTCTTGGTTGATGTGAATTGGAGTTGATATTACAATAAAATGACATATTATAATTGGGGATTTATTTCCTTAGTAGGCGAAATTATTCATGTATAGCGATACATGAATAATTTCGAACTCTCGATTAATAAATGAATTGAGTCGAATATGAGTTATAATAAAATTGAATTCTAATTTTTAAAATTAGGATATAATTTGATACTAAACATGAACGCATATAGATTCTATGACTCATTCGCATATGATCTGATCGAATCCGGTATAATGTAAAGTTTCGGTGACTTCAGTTTGAGTTTTGACTAGGAAAAATTCGATATCCAAGTACTATTAATATCGAGTAAACTTCGAATCTTGACCGTTATCTGCATTTTTCGAAGTAATTTACGCGAACGAACTCTAAATTTAATGGATAATGTGATAAAATGTTGTAGGTAATCGACATTTTTATAGTTTTATATATATTATTTTTTAAGCTAACAAAACTATACTCTCGATTATTATAGTGAACAAAATAATAATTACCTCAATTTTTTATTTATGAAAAATTTATAATTATCCTCAGTGACAAAAGATGTTTGATCATATATATATTTGAATTTAGTTTCAAATAACTAATATTATAATTTATTCATAAAAAAACCCTAGTTCATTTATCAAAACGACACAGTTTGCCCCTCAAATGTATCCAAACGTCACCGTTTTGGTTTCGCCGCGGAAAATTTCACCAAACGAAAGCAAAATTTTAAAAAAGAATCTGACAACATATACGTATATATGTGTGTATGTATATATTATGTGTGTGTGTGTGTAGGAGACCGGGTGTGGGTATGCAATGTAGAGAGAGGAGGCGGGTGAGGGAGGAGCAAGATAAACGAGGTTGATTTTGTCTTCTCTGCATATAACTGAAAAAAAGGATGGGGCTTCGGAGAAGACGAAAGCAAACAAAAAGCAAAATTTTTATTACAATTTTGTCGTCCATTCCGAATTTTGGGTGCCCTTTAATTTTTTTCCCTTTTGGACCATTGTTTTTGAAAAACCCTTCTTGTCAATATATATGTGTGTGTGCGGGGCTATGTATATGTGTAAGCATCAATGAGATTACTAGAATTGAATTAAATTCTCAACAAACCCCAAATTTTGAACCCATCTATTTCAGAATTCTCTGCTTTTTGTGTAACGAGAAAACATTGTGAACATCTTTTCTCAAGATTGAAACAATTCTTAAAACCAGGGATTACTCTGGTTTTGCTTCCAGTTCATTGTTTTTTCATTAAAAAAGGTGAACAAACAAAGATGTCTGAACTTGAGGTGGGTTCTGCCGCTAAGGTTTTGAAGGAGGAGCGTGAAGTTTTGCATCTGGGGAGGATGTCTCCTAGGCCTGATCCGGCGTCGCTTGCTACAGAGTATTTATCTGTGGCAGAGGAAGCATCTCAGGAAGTGTTGAATTGCATTCACCCTACACTCGACTCCGAGGAGGAGAGAAGTGATGTCATTGATCATCTTCAGAGGCTCATCAAAACTCACGTTAATTGTGATGTGGGTCTTTTTTTCCTTCCCGAAATTTTTGAATGCATGCCTTTTGCTCTGTATATGAATTATGATGGATTGAGTTTATCTTAGGTGATCTTTATTTTCTCTCTTTAATTTTCATGTGTTAATTATATCTATATGTCTGTCTTGCATCATTTCGAAACAAATTAGGTTTGATGTGTTTTTTGTTGCTTTTTTTCTTTATCAGTTTGTGATTTTTTTGAAGGATTTGGAGGCTATATTTTTTTGTAAAGAAAAGTGTATGATCAATTGACTTATAAGATTTGTTAGATTCCATGTTGTTTGCATTGAGTTATGCCAGATACGGTTGTCGGTACTTATACAAACATTCGACATTTGAAAGACCGTTATGTGTGAGCTACGATTTTTTAAACTGATTTTTCGATTTCATAGAACTTTTATTGTCGATTCCAAATGAAATTTGCCACGTATCTCTTTCCTTGTGGATGAGATGGGGTTTTTTTTATCAACAAAACTTTCGTTGCTACTTACTAAATAATCTAGGATCGAGTCTCTTGCATTAAGTGTTTCATGGTATAGCTCCAAATCACATGTTACACTACTATCGCAATTAGTAAGCTTATTTGTTCATCATTTATGGCGTCTAGTTTTCGAGCATTCTAAATCTTGGAGTTCAAACCTCACAGGTTTTTCCTTATGGGTCGGTGCCGCTCAAGACTTACCTACCTGATGGAGATATTGATTTGACTGTCCTTAGAGATCCCGGTGCATGCGAATCTTTAGCCGATGATGTTCTTGCAATTCTACGTGGGGAAGAGCAGAATGGAAATTCGGAGTACCAAATCAATGGTATCCAATTTATTGGTGCTGAGGTAATCTTCATTTATAGAGAGTTTGAGGCAACTCTGTTTCTGACTGTGAGCATGTACTATTTATGATAGCTTTTTCCTTGCATTATACATGTGTCATTGTGGATGTTTGTTGTATGTGAAATATGATAATGATCGTGTTGCTGTATTTGTTTTCAGCCATTTATGGATAGTCTGGATATTGCAGATGCTTCTGTTGTTGCTCCACCTTCTCCCTTGTTGCTTTAATTTTTTAAGTTTCAATCTGTTTACTTGTTTATAGCTTAAAGTAATTTGGATCTGATTATAGCTGTCAAATTTGATATATCAGCGAATTGGAATTGCGATTATTCTATTAGATCTGAATTTTAACTATGCTGTCAGTTTGAGGAGCGTAACTGAGTGATTGCGCTGGTTTGGATTATTAATGTCATTCTAAACAAGCTGGCAATTGTGTGCTCGTTTATTAGTTTCTAATTTGTGCACTTTCTTGTTATTAGTTTCTAATTTGTTCACTTTCTTGGTATATACGGTCATTTTATTTATTTCGAACTATTTTTTGTTTGAGACTGCAGGTTAAACTTGTGAAATGCATAGTGCGAAATATATTGGTAGACATATCTTTCAATCAGCTTGGTGGACTTTCTACACTCTGTTTCCTCGAGCGGGTAATAACGACCGCTTCTGAAAAAATTGTCTGGGGTGCTTTTGCCATTTATGTGACAGAATATTGCTGGTCGATGTGCTCAATCGGTTATCAAAATATCATTTGTTTATAACTGCTGAATTTTCATGCCACTCTCAGTTTGCTTACGATAATATATTGTGAATCTTGTTTTTCAATGCAGGTCGATCGCCTAGTTGGGAGAAATCATCTTTTTAAGCGAAGCGTTATCCTGATTAAAACCTGGTGCTTTTATGAGAGTCGCATTCTTGGTGCCACTCATGGTTTAATTTCGACATATGCTTTGGAAACACTTATCCTGTACATTTTCCAGCTGTTCCATTCTGCTATAAGTGGTCCTTTAGTGGTAATACCTATTGATATGCTATAGTAACTCTAATGAAATATGTGCAAATCATCCTTGAGTCATTTTGTTTGTTTTTCTCTTATATCTAGGCCCTATGTATGTTCTTGGATTACTACAGTCAATTTGATTGGGACAACTATTGCATAAGTTTGAAGGGGCCAGTTTGTAAATCATCCCTTCCTAATATAGAGGGTAAGAAATGATCTTTGATTGTGTAAAGGTGGTTCAAAATCCTTATTTTTCTCATCTTTTTGACTGTTTTTTTTGTTAACATCTTTTCAGTGAAGATGCCAGATAGTGGATTAAATGACCTTTTACTTGATGAAGAATTCATAGAGAACTGCATGGACATGTTTTCTGTTCCCTTTAAACGGCTTGAAGCAAACCAAAAGCCATTTCAACCAAAACATCTTAATATTATTGACCCACTAAAGGAAAATAATAACCTTGGACGCAGTGTGAACAGAGGTAATGGACATTGGCAGAAATTGTTCATTTCGTTGATTTATCTCCAAATTGAGCCTGCTCGAGTCAAGTCACTATTTCTATATTTTTTCTCTTCCAAGCTTAAATGTTGAAAAATAACGTCAAACACGTTGCTAAATTGGCTTCGAACTTGCAGAATTTGGTATGGTGTCTTATCACAAAATCTTATGGTTCTCTCTCTCTCTCTCTCTCTCTCTCTCTCTCTCTCTCTCTCTGTTAATCAACCCTGAATGACAGTTCAGAAAATATTTTTAAGTGCTTTTTTTATGGGTCACACATCTGCAGATTCCTTTATAGGATGAATGAATGAATGCTAAACTGTATCTGTAATATGTTTTGACAAGAAGTGTTTCTAATTGCATGAATGTGAAATACTTTCTGTTCTTGATTTATAGGCAATTTCTTCCGTATAAGGAGTGCTATCAAATTTGGAGCTCGCAAGTTGGGTCATGTTCTGTCCCTACCAAGTGACCAAGTTGCTGACGGGATCAATAAATATTTTGCCAATGCCCTTTCAAGGCATCGAAAGCACTCAAGAAGCAAAGTCGAATATTTGAACTCAGAAGTTGGTGATGAAGCATCTATGACTGCATCTTCATCGTCCCAGTCCGAATCGTCTTCTATTTATGACATGCTTCTAGAATCATCTTCCAGTGATTCTGATAATGATAGCATTGGGGTGGAAGTGAACTCGATTTCCTCGTCGGAGAATGAGCCCGACAGATGTTTGGCTGAAGAATTTTCTTCCAATAAGGCATCTGAATCAGGTTGTTCTACTAATCGGGTAATTGTTTCAGGAAACGCTTCCACCGGGGATGTATACAACTTTGAGACAACTAATTTAATTTCGAGAAGTAGTGCGTCCAGTTATTTATCGAACAGAAAGCTTGGTTCTTCTCTCTATCGGAACGTTAAATCAACTTCCAAAACTGAGAGCCTACCACCAAAACAATTTCATAGAGTGGATTTTGCACGTGATGCATCACAGAAAGATGTTTCTTCTTCTGAGATTGTTTTGGAATCAGAAGTTGTCGATTGTCTGGCAGACCTCTCTGGAGATTATGACAGTCATCTTAGGAGTTTTCTTTGTGGTCAGTTAACCATTGGATTTTCTTCATCCGCACGTGCACTGTCCAACCCCACATCGTCAACTTCTAGGATTCAAACCATGCAACATTCTGTCTCTCTTAGTCAGAGTCATGGTTTTCAGGTGAATCCATCTGCATTCTCCACGGGACAAACCATGTATTCTGCTGCTGACTATACCCTGCCAGCCACTGGGTTTTATACTGAAGGGAGGCCCAATACTCGAGGAACTGGCACTTACATTCCATATGTGGTGGTAAATTTTTCTACACTTATTGTGCACGTCTCATTTTCTATTTGTATTTGTCATAATTTACATGCGTTCTTACAAACCCTTTGTTTTGCAGAGTGGTTCCTATAGGTCTCCACAAAGAAGGGGCAGGGGTAAGGTGCCAATGAGTCACAATCATTCGCACAGGTACCCCTACAGTAGTGGCTCACACCCAGCTGTCATCAGCAGGGTGAATTCATCTGGACAGGGATCTCATGGGCAATGGAGATCTGATGCCCAGATGAATTCTCCGTGCAGGATAGAGTTTGGTTCCATTGGGAACCTGGCAGAAGAGGCGATTTCTGCCTATACTCAAGCTAGGGGCTCAAGTCAAAGGAAACCCGAAGCACAACCGTAACAAATAGTGAAGGTATGAAAATTTCCTTCTAGTATCCTTAAAGTGCATATCAGGCTACATCTAAATACAGTGTGTTTTGGGTGTTGCAGGTTTCCCTACCCCGTCCATTTAGTGCAGTAGAGAGGAAGATTTACTTGTACAAAAGAGCTAGGGACATAGAGTAGGTGCTAACAGACATCTTCATGAATTTTTTTGTTCATTTTTTGTCGCCCTTTCAGCTGTTTGGTTTTGTAGTGCTGCTATTCTCCTTCCCCACTTTCTGCATAAATGAAAAAATATTTTTGACTCCTGATATTTGATGTGCTATACTTGTGCGCCGCACGTGCGTGCGTTTGATCCTGCTCAAAATTTTAAAATAATTTTCGACTCTTTTGATATTTGATGTGCTATACTTGTGCGTCGCACGTGCAACTAAAGTGAAAAATATTCGTAAAATTAGCAATTAATTGTTGACATTTTGAAGTTATTGGGATTTTATTAAGATATAATCACAATTATTATTTGTAATAATATTATGAACTTTTGACCCTAAAAAACCAATTACATTGAAAATGTGATACATACTAGTTTTTTTAAATATGATTGGATTATTTAGAAAACACAACAAAATTTGTGAGACAATATTACAAGTTAATTTTGTGAGACATATATTTTATTTGGGTTATCCATGGAAAATATTACTTTTTATATCAAAGTATTACTAATTATTATAAATATAGACAATGTTGATCTGTCTTACAATTAAAGATTCGTGAGATCCTCTTAAAATGATATACTACTAAAAAAAATATTGTTATACTGTGATATTATAGTAGTTGATCATATCAATTTTGTCCACGATCAACAATAATTATTTTCCTGTTTTTAAATCGATTATGGATTTTATTTTCCCTAAATTGTTTTTAAATTTTTTTCTCAACCCCTTGGTTGGTCTCGTTCTCGAACATTTTCCAAGTTTGGTTTGTTAACAAAATGCCTCTACATTTTTTTTACCCATAAAACACGTTTTAAATTCAGGATGGTTTTGTATATTTTTTCAAGTCTTTCCAATTTCATAAATGTTATTTATTCTAACGAAAGATAAACACTTCCATTGATATTCATTTAAAGAAATTTATAACCCAAAATATATGGATTTATTTAAGATGATTATGATGAAAAAAAATTGGAAATAGTAATAATAATTGAGACTCTCCCATTTCTACGGTCCATTTTTGGACTTGAAATTGAGGTTCTATCTGCCTACCTAGTAAATTGATTTTTACCATATTTCATATCACTGCCAAACAAAACATGGACTGAACTTGTCAATGAATATACTTTTTTCCCTATCTCCAAATTATAGTTTCCACTTTTTTTTAGGTTCATTTCATCATAAAATCGATTATTTTTTATAAAACTTTTTTATGTTTATCACATCCAATAAGTAAGTGTCACATCATCGATGTTCACGTAATTATATACGATGGATATACATCACATCAAAACTATATGTGTGTGTGTGGCTATTTGTATGTCCACTTAATGGATGTACATACATATATAATGTGAAATGAACACATGTTGATAACATATAAAAACTGATGTGTGTGTGTCCATTTTGTCCACTTAGTAGATATATATACACACACATATATATATATATATATATATATATATATATATACATACATATATCTACATTATTTATATATATATGTATGTATTAATATGAAGTTGACATAGCGGTGTATAACATATAAAAAATAATATATATATGTATGTATACATGTGTATCTTTTAAGTATTATTTACTAATACACCTATGTAGAGTATATATAAATAAACGAGTAGATATTTTGTAAGATAGTCTCACAAAACAATATTCGTGAAACGGGTCAATATAATTTATAGTTGGACATAAATATAAAGTAGCCAACAAAAGATATTGCTGTTGTGAAAAAGTAAAAATTTATGGTAAAAAGTAAAAATCTCAAACTCTCAAAATTTACCAAACTACACACTTTATAATATTTTTCTCTTTACTCAATTGTGATTTTCTTCACAAATGAGAGATCTATTTATAGAGTTTCATTACACATAATCCAAAAATAAAATACATCATTACCTACATCATCACACACAAATTTCTAACTTTACAACTCTTATTTTCAACATTCAAATATTCAACTATTACTTTTCCATATTAAAATATATTATTTCAACACTCCCCCTTGTGATGATGATCATGATACGATGATGTCTTCATTACGTGTTTTGTACTGCCTCGTTAAAAACCTTACTTGGAAAAATCCATTGGGATAAAAACCATAGTAAGGGAAAAAGAGTGCAGTCACGTAAACTCCCCCTGATGTTGACATGAACAATTCTTCACAAATTTCGTAGATTGCGCATCCCAATATTATATATATGCTTTCTGAATATTGACGTAGGAAGTGCCTTTGTGAAGAGATCTGATGAGTTTTCACTTGATTGAATGTGACGAACATCAATACATTTATTCTTCTCAAGTTCCTTAGTGAATGCGAAAAACTTAGGAGGAATATGTTTAGTTCTGTCGCTTTTTATGTATCCTTCTTTCATTTGAGCAACACATGCAGCATTATCTTCATATAGTATCACAGGCTTCTCATCGAATGATAATTCGTATGAAATTTGGATATGTTGGGTCATTGATTTTAACCACACACATTCACGACTTGCTTCATGTAGTGCAATAATCTCGGCATGATTTGAAGAAGTTGTTACGAGCGTTTGTTTCTGTGAACGCCAAGATATTGCAGTGCCTCCACGAGTAAATACATATCCAGTTTGGGAACGTGCCTTGTGTGGATCAGATAAGTATCCAGCATCAGCATAACCAATTATACTTGGATTAGCATCTTTTGAATACAAAAGTCTCAAGTCTGTCGTTCCTCGTAGATAACGGAATATATGTTTAATTCCATTCCAGTGTCTCTTTGTTGGATATGAGCTAAATCTTGCCAACAGATTCACGGCAAAAGATATATCAGGCCTTGTACAATTTGTAAGGTACATAAGGGCACCGATGGCACTTAGATATGGTACTTCTGGACCAAGAATATCTTCATCATCTTCACATGGACGGAATGGATCCTTTTCTATGTTTAATGATCTAACAACCATTGGAGTACTTAAAGGATTTGCTTTATCCATATTAAAACGTTTAAGGATCTTTTCTGTATAATTTGTCTGGTGAACAAACATTCCACATTCTTTTTGTTCAATTTGTAAACCCAGACAATACTTGGTTTTTCCAAGATCCTTCATTTCAAATTCTTCCTTCAAGTATGACACAACTTCTTGAATTTCCTTATTCGTTCCAATGATGTTTAAATCATCAACATATACAGCAATAATTACGCATCCGGATGTTGTTTTCTTAATGAAAACACAAGGGCATATTGAATTATTTACATATCTCTTTTTCATCAAGTGATCACTTAGTCGATTATACCACATTCGACCTGATTACTTTAACCCATATAATGATCTTTGTAATTTCACAGAATAACATTCCCTGGGTTTTGAACTTTGTGCTTCAGGCATCTTAAATCCTTCAGGGATTTTCATATATATATTACTATCAAGTGATCCATATAAGTAAGCTGTAACAACATCCATAAGACGCATTTCTAAATTTTCAGATACCGCCAAGCTAATCAAATACCGAAACGTAATTGCATCCATCACAGGAGAATACGTTTCTTCATAATCAATTCCAGGCCTTTGAGAAAAACCCTGTGCAACAAGTCGAGCTTTATATCTTACTATTTCATTTTTCTCATTTCGCTTTCGAATAAAAACCCATTTGTATCCAACAGGTTTTACACCTTCAGGTGTAAGGACTATAGGTCCAAAAACATTACGTTTATTTAGCGAATCCAATTCAACCTGGATGGCTTCTTTCCATTTTATCCAGTCCTGCCGATTTTTACATTCACCAAAAGATTTTGGTTCATGATCTTCATTATCATTTATGATGTCGATTGCCACATTATAAGAAAATATATTATCAATTTCATCTATATCTTTTCGGTTCCATATTTTTCCAGTATTAATGTAACTGATAGAGATTTCATGATTCTCGTCAGTTTGTGGTTCTGACAGAACATTTTCATCATCATGTGTTTCTTCAGGAACAACATTCTCTATTTTGTGATCATCATGTTTCTCTATGAATTTTCTTTTTCGAGGATTTTTATTCTTGGAACCGACTGGCCTTCCACGCTTCAGGCGTTTAATGACATCATGAGTATCTTCCATTTGTTTCTTTGGAATTTCAATTCGAGCAGGGGCATTTGCAGCATGTATATATGATTTAGTTACCCCTTTTGTGTCTGCAAATGCATCTGGTATTTGATTTGCTATTCTTTGCAAGTGTACAATTTGTTGTACATCTTTTTCACATTGTTTTGTTCTTGGATCCAGATGTAACAATGATGATACATACCATGTAATTTCTTTTTCGGTATATTTTGTTCTCCCCCTAACATTGGGAAGATTTCCTCATTAAAATGACAATCAGCAAAACGTGCTGTGAACACATCTCCTGTCTGAGGTTCAAGATATCGAATGATTGATGGACTATCATAACCGATATAAATTCCAACCTTTCTTTGAGGTCCCATTTTCTTTCGTTGTGATGGTGCAATAGGCACATACACCATACATCCAAAAATTCTCAGATGAGAAATGTCTGGTTCTTTACCAAATGCAAGCTGCAATGGGGAGTATTTATGATATGCACTTGGTCTGATGCGAATTAATGAAGCAGCGTGTAAAATTGCATGTCCCCATATATAAATATGGAGCTTTGTTTTCATAATCATTGGTCTAGCAATCATTTGCAGACGTTTAATCAATGATTCAGCCAATCCATTCTGTGTATGTACATGAGCAACAGGATGCTCAACAATGATTCCCATAGACATACAATAATCATTGAAAGTCTGGGAAGTAAATTCACCAGCATTATCAAGTCTAATTTTCTTGATTGTATAATCGAGAAATTGATTCCTCAATTTTATTATTTGAGCAAGTAATCTTGCAAAAGCAACATTTCGAGTTGACAATAAACATACATGTGACCATCTGCTGGAGGCATCAATCAATACCATAAAGTATCTGAATGGTCCACATGGTGGATGGATTGGTCCACAAATATCACCCTGAATACGTTCAAGAAACATTGGTGATTCAGTTTGGATTTTGACTGGTGATGGTTTATAATAAGTTTTTCAAGAGAACATGCTTTACATTGAAACTTATTATTCTGAAAGATCTTCTGGTCTTTCAGTGGATGACCATGTGTATTTTCTATAATTCTTCGCATCATTGTTGAACCAGGATGTCCCAATCGATCATGCCAATTGGTTAATATCGAGGAATTATCAACTACCATGTTTGATTCAATGGGACTTATATGTGTATAATGCAATCCAGTAGGGAGCATTGATAGTTTTTCAATCACATATTTCTTTCCTGATTTATATGTGATAAGACACATATATTTCTCATTCCCTTCATTCATTGTTTGAGTATCATACCCATGGGAATATATATCATTAAAACTCAACAAATTTCTTTTCGATTGTGGTGAATATAAAGCATCATTGATCAAAAATTTTGTACCAATAGGTAACAAAAATTGTGCTTTACCACATCCTTTAATCAAGTCTACAGGACCTGATATTGTGTTCACCGTTGTTTTTGTTGGTTTTAGTTCCAAGAAATATCTTTTATCTCGGAGGATAGTGTGCGTTGTACCACTATCGGGTATGCAAACTTCAGCTTTGCTCATAGCATTTTCCATATTTGAACTTCAAAAAAATATGCAATGAAATAAAATTACTGACAATACATATATAAATATAACACATATCATAATTGTACAATAAAACATTATTATATGAATACATGAAAAACAAATTATTGTACATTTATATTCTACCACTATATTGTTCATTTTCAGAAAAATCATTGAGAAAATCTGCAGCATCAAAATTGTTCATTTCTATCCCACCAACATGTTGATCATTTCCAGAGAAATCATTCATAAAATCACCAGCATCAAGATGAGTTGAATCACTCAAACGGTCACTGCGTTCAGTGAAGTTGGTCTCCTTTTCTTTCCCCTTTAATGATTCTTTATAAAGTTTACAAAGGTGCTCAGGGGCTCGACAAACTTTGGACCAATGTCCTGGAGTACCACATCTGTAACAAGAACTTTCATATCTTTTTGAGTGATTCTCATTAACACTTGTATTCTCATGATGTCTTTTCTGTGGATGGTTTGGGACGCTCTTTTGAGATGAGTTATAACTATCTCTATTATTTTCAAAACCACGGCCGCGTCCACGACCACGACCAATTCCACGTCCACGTCCACGTCCACGACCTCGACCTCGACCTCGACCTCGACCAAAACCTTGTCTTTGAAATTGATTTTGGTTTCCAGGTATAAATTCATTTTTACTTACAGCATTTACTTCTGGAAATGCTGTTGATCCAGTGGGTCGGGACTGATGATTTCTCATTAATAGCTCGTTGTTCTTTTCCGCCACAAGAAGACAGACGATGAGCTCAGAATATCTCGCAAATCCACGTACTCTATATTGTTGCTGTAGAGTAATATTTGATGCATGAAATGTGGAAAATGTTTTTTCAAGCATCTCAGATTCTGTGACCTCATGTCCACAAAATTTTAATTGCGAGATTATTCTATACATCGCCGAATTGTAATCACTGACTTTTTTAAAATCTTGGAATCTCAGTGTGTTCCATTCATCCCGGGCGGTCGGAAGTATAACTTCCCTTATATGTTCAAATCTTTCTTTTAATCCCTTCCACAAAGCCATGGGATTTTTTTCAGTCAGATATTCACATTTCAATCCATCGTCGAGATGTCGACGCAAAAATATCATGGCTCTTGCCTTTTCTTGTGACGTGCATATGCCATTTTCTTTAATGGTCTCGCTTAGACCCAATGACTCAAGATGCATTTCTACATCTAGAGTCCATGGCATATAATTCTTTCCCGTGATGTCGAGCGCAATAAATTCGAGCTTTGTTAAATTTGACATGGTGGTACTAAAAAAAATTACGATGCATTTTATTAGTTAATAAATATTGCAATACAAAGTAACGGATAAACAACAAGTACAAGTATTTGTAAAAATAAAGAAAACGCACGAGGAGGATATTCTCCGATAAATACAAGACTCGTGAGTATGATAACCAAAATAATTAAAAATATCCTTGAAAAAGCCATCTTCTTTTTTCTTCGAAAAATTTGATGATGAATAATTTTTAGAGAAGAAGAGAAAATTGGAGTGATTGAATGTGTTTGTGAGATGATATTTATAGGACAAAAACTAGCCGTTTGTTACCGTTTATGACCGTTGGTGTACAAAAAATAAATGTATGTATTTGTATAATTTTATGGTAATAATATGATGTATATAATATTAGACATGTTTAAATAATTATGTATATCATATCATAATATTATAATGAGTGTCATAATTTATTTTGTTTAAAAACCTTATAGGCTTTTATACTTGTCGTATCCCTTACCGGGAGTGTGGGATGTCGTCTTAACATCCTCCCAGGATTTATAACAAGTTTATGAAAAATTTATTTTTATTATTTCTAATAATAACATTATATTGTATATTAAATAAATACAGTAAAATAAATATTATTACTTTTTGTTTAAAAACCTTATAGGCTTTTATACTTGTCGTATCCCTTACCGGGAGTGTGGGATGTCGTCTTAACATCCTCCCAGGATTTATAACAAGTTTATGAAAAATTTATTTTTATTATTTCTAATAATAACATTATATTGTATATTAAATAAATACACAATAAATAAATAACAGTAAAATAAATATTACTACTTTTGTTACCTTTTTCTTCTGTTTGGAGCTTGGAAAAGTATGTAGGACTTTTAGAGTTTCGTGTTGATAACGTGTTGTGAAAAAGTAAAAATTTATGGTAAAAAGTAAAAATCTCAAACTCTCAAAATTTACCAAACTACACACTTTATAATATTTTTCTCTCTACTCAATTGTGATTTTCTTCACAAATGAGAGATCTATTTATAGAGTTTCATTACACATAATCCAAAAATAAAATACATCATTACCTACATCATCACACACAAATTTCTAACTTTACAACTCTTATTTTCAACATTCAAATATTCAACTATTACTTTTCCATATTAAAATATATTATTTCAACAATTGCACGTTATTGCAGGTTCATTTTCATTATGAGAATTACCCACACAACTTAATAATTCTTCCTACAACATGTTTCTGCCTCCTGCGCCTTTCAGCACATAATAACCCGTTTGTAAAACAATTTATGCATACTTTTTTAAAAAAAATTCGATGAGAATTATTACTTAAAATTCATATGTTTCAATTAAAATGTGAGTTTAAATTTGTATATAAATTTTTTATAAAAATGTACGTGCATATTTTGTGGCTTTTTTTGATAAAAATGATTAAGATTTAGTTTGGATACCAACTCAAAAGTGGCTTTACTTGGTCTACATGCCTTATCGTGATGTACAAAAAATTGTGGACATTATTTCTTTGTAGTGCTATCATCATTTAAAAAAAATAAAAAATCAAACACTAAATAAGAGAGCAAATTTCTTCTGTTTATTCGCATGATTCTCCGACATTAATTCAGTACTTAGGACACCTAAATAATTAAATCTTTTGAAAATAGAATACTAGAGATCAATTAGAAGACAACAAGATCCAGAGAAAATTTGATGTTTTGTGTGTCTCTATCTGTGTGTGTGTGTGAGCGATTTCAGTATATATAATCCGTAACAATCGATTGAAATTACGATGACAAATTTTATCATTGCCCAAAATATTTAACTATGGGTGACAACTGAAGATGTCGATTATACGTAAAGGGGACTTGTAACCTCTTGATTTTTAATGTTATAATACTCAAAACTTAAAAACATGTAGTATTTGTTTACATCTAATAAATTTCATACTTGAGATTTGTGAAGGTGTTGTGTTGAGAAACACGGGTAATCTTGATTTTGATGATGACAACACTTGTTATTGTGTTTTTAACATATTTATTCAATTGTGAAGTTGTCATATCGAGCTGGAAGCTGAAACTCGAAATCAACCAAGCTGAAAATCTGACGACCTACAGTATTTTGATGTTATCTCATAACTCGGTAATACAAATGACAAGTAGCCAAAACGACTGAATAGAATCTCAATTTTACACAAATCATATTCCATGATAGCTCAGTTAGTTCGGATGTTATCTAGGTGAAGTATTAGTCATAAAATCAAACTGACGGAAACGGAAACAAAAAACAATCAGCACAGTCTGATCAGTTGTGATGTATTGGTCATATCTCTCAACTCGATTATTCAAATGGAACAATTCAATATGTGCTATGAAGATAAGCGAATGATCAACAAATCATGTTCACAAGTCAAAGTCTTAATCGGAAGAGAAGAATTTGATACACCATGATGAAGTTGCTAGTTATGCACTTAATAACAAGTTCCATATTACCAGCAGTCTGATTTGTGGAGCATATCTCTTTCATACAAATTGTGAACTGAGTTATTCTTAATTATATGAAAATTTAAAAGAAGAGCTACAAATGTTATATTTATCTCTTTGTCCAGAAATCGATTAATCAAGAGTTATAATAAAAAGAATATAACAACTCGAATTGATCATCTTGACTTGGTTCAGGTCAAGTAAGAGCAAATAGATATGACCAGATTATACCAAGATGATTTGATGGCAGATGAGATCACATAAGACCATCAACAACCCAATTTTACAAAATGGCCAGAAATACGAATTTGATTGTTGCAATGTCAGAATATGTACACAACTTTTCCAAGTAGTTATATATAACATCTGTATCATTCTTGAAAGTCATAAGTACAACATACTGATGATCAAATACAAGTTTTAGAAATGGATTCAAAACATGAGCAACGTACGTGAAGAAATTAGCTAGAATGACATCAAACTTAAGTGTGATTATGCATTTTATATATACATACACTATAAAATTCTTCACACACAATCATTTACAAATATATATCAGAGTTGAGTTTTAAAGTTTACATGATCGAGTCTTCACATGAAGACATTAAAGATTATGTTTGTAGTCTTGACATAAGAGACATTAAATATTATGCAAATATCGAGTGTGCTAAGAGTTTCAATTAGGTAATAGATAAGTCCTAAGTTGAAATGATTTTGTACAAAGATTTATATAAATTAAAGCTTTCAATTGAATCCTTAATAAGAGATAGAATATGTGACGTAAAAGTTGTTAATATCTGAATATCTATAAAAAAAATTGTGTCTATTTATTTATTGTATTTAAATATGGCTAATATTTTTAAGATGAATTGTTGAAATATTTTAGGTGCTCTCAACTACCCAAAACATTATATATCAAGTGTTTCATAAAATCTTTCATCAAAAAACGTTTTTACACATTCAACTTGTATATTCTTTAAATATTTTTCAAAATATTTAATACAAGATATTATTTTCAAGATATATTTCAAACTCGATTTAATTTCTCAATATTTAATATTTGAAGAACTGAGTTGTTGTACCTCAATATTTTTCATCCAATCGATCATATCAAAATAGATTCTATGTATGCCTTACGTGCTCCATAGGATTCCAAAACTATGTTTAAATTCAATGTACAACGGAAAGAAGAAAAAAAGAGAACGGAAAAGGTAATGAGCATTAAATAAATTGAAAGAGAAGACGAAAAGTTTGCACCACACACTCCTGGTGTGAATTAGTAGCGGTAATTCAATATATATTATATAATGTATAACAATCATATTTACCAATATCGACACCGTGATAGTACATATCTATTGGACGTGATGAAATATATTAAAATTATATATTTACTAAGTAAGTGTCACATCAAAAAATGACACAAAAGTGAACACAATTGGTCACAGCGCTTCTTTTACTTGTAAGTAAAAAATCACGAATCTAGCCTATATAAATACCTTTGTTTGATGCAAGATAATTGAAATGGAGTACTGTAATTTTTTTGTGCCGAAGCTATGGCATCTACTATAGTATCGTGTTTCATTTCTCACAAATTTAAGAGGTGGCCGAAAATAGTTGTATCCCGACATTAATATAAACTCAACTGTCGATAATTTTTTCTAAAAATATCAATGTACTGAAACACAGTTGATTTTCATATGATTATCTACCATGAATTCTAAAACTGCACAAATTGATAAAAAAAATACAATAAAAAATATTGATACTGATGTTTAACTAGATATGGGCATGGTGAACCAGATTTGCTCGAAGGCCTTGATGATGAGATCATGATACTGGCTCGAATTCAACGACAGGTAACAAGCAAGAAGCTCTTCAAGTTCCCTCGAAGCCCGGATGTTGTTCTCCACGATCATCTCCTTCATTGAATCCCCGAAGTCTTTTTCAGGATCGAATGATGCCTTAACCATCGCAAAGCTCTCAGAATAAAAACACTTGTAGGCCTTCTTTTCGTCACTGAAGCTCTTTCTCGCCCCACAGGTTTCGATTTTCCGGTTCTTGATCTTCAGTCTCCTGGATCGCGAGACTGATTTTCGGGTGCCGGGGCGGTTTGTTTTTGTTTTTGTTGTTTTCTTTGGCTGGACGCTGAAATTTTCAGTTGGAGAATCGACAGATGAATTGATCTTGTTCTCGGAGTTGGGTGATGCTGCTGGCGTGATCTGTCTTGCGGGCTTAGTCAGGATTCGAGGGAGTTTTGGCTCTGATATCATATCGAATTCCACCACCTTTTCGATTTTTGGGGAAGTTTCTTCCCTGCTGAAGATGATCGAGTAGGAGTCGAGCTTGTCGTCGAATGATTGATCATAGGAGAAGTGATCGAAATAATCGACGCACTCGAATTCTGAAGAGGGAGATTCTAGAAATGCATCTTGAAAACAGGCGTGAACTTGAACAACCGTTTCAGGCTCCAAAATACAATTGAAATCATCTGAAACAGAAGGGATTATTAGCTTAGGAGATGGCCGGTAGATGCTCTTTCTCTTGGGTTTCTTCTTAGACGATTTTGTTGGAGAATCATCAATCTTTGTTAAATTGTAAAGAGTGTCCAGTGAGACTGATTCTGGGGTGTATTTGTAGGAATTTGTTGGGATTTGAGTTGGGGGAGGAAGCTTTTTCTTGATCATGGTATGAAAAGGGATTTGATTTCTGGTCTTGTTCATGTCTCTCAGCTTGTAAAACCAGGCATTTGGCATCATATCTGCCAATCTGAACTTGTGATTTCTCATAGAAAAATACTCTCTGTCTCTGTGGTTTAATAAACTTTATGATTATAAAAATGATGGAAGAATATAACACGAGCAGACCAGGGGAAGCTTTATATACACGAGCATACGAAGTAGATGCAAATTTTTAACCATGGTTACCCTGTTGTTGCACCTGGTTAACTTCATCCTCATGATATATATACTATGTCAATGTGTAGCAGCATAAATTTGGCCAAAATAAACCAAATATAATACAATTAATGATTGTATTTATATATAATATCATACTACCTGTTAAAAGTTAACCATGGTAAGGGTTTAGATAGTTTTGTTTTGCATGAGTCGAGTTTGAGTAAGAGATACCTAAACATATATTTAGCCTGCATGAAAGCTAAATAATGAAAAAAAGAGTAGAAAGTAAAACAGCCGAAACCCCATTGACAGCAAATGGATGCAGGCTAACAAGAGGCCAAGATTGCTTTTGGCCTTTCCTTTTCTAACCACAACCACAAGCTATTAAGGTCTGAACATATATCTGTCCAGGGCAAATGGAGCCCCGTTTGCATGGGTTGAATTACCATATTATTTAGATATGTATCTATTCTCTTCTCTCTCTTTTTTTTTTAAAAAAAGAAAATTATGAATATTTCAAGAATTTATATCAAAGGTGCAGCTGTTGTTAGTACAAAAAGGGGTGCGACGTTACATGACCACGTTGACGTATGTAAATGTCAAATCAACATTCATGATAATAATGACTAAAATGGTAAAAATTGGAAAGATAAAAAACTGATAACAAGATTTGATACTGTAACAGATCAAAATTGCAAAGAAATAAATATATATGACCAAAATCGTAATTTTTTATTTCCCTTCGTATGCAATTGTGCAACTCAAAGCCATAATTTATAAATTGAAAATCAAATGTTTCACGCTGAATAAATTGATCGATCGCTGAATAATACATATAATATGCACATTTGGTATTCTGGGATATATACGATCATTAAAATGATCATTTTACTTATTTTATGATCGAGTTGGGGTTGGAGATGTCCTTATAATGGATTTCGACTTTATATTGCTAAAAACTAAGGCCCATATGTCTAAGATTTTTCCATTATTTTGCGATTGAGAAAATGATTGCACACTCCACTGATCTTTTTCAAGTGTCTAAAATGTTGATGATTAACTGTAATTATTCGCGTGCTAGCTCATTCATATGATTCCTGGTCTGCCTTTTCATAAACATTTTTCTATCGTATCATATATGAATAATGTTAAAAATACAAAAAATTATCGTTTATATCGTAAAATTTTGTTATTGTCTCACAAGATTTTATATTGAATTTATTACAAGATTTTGATAAATCGAATTTTTTTTTGAATTTTTTGTATTGTACAAATCTCGTTGTACTTGTAACATGACTAATTATATATATTCTTCAATCACAAGATATAAATAGGATAATTAATGTTTCCTTTTAGGAAAAAAAAATATGGATTTTTGAAGTATAAAAATTTAGCTACTCAATTTTAAGTTTAGTGCTTCATGTACTGTACAATTTGTATTTAATTTTGTACATCTTAAATCGACTAAAATCTTGTGCGTGTACAGCCTGTTTTTAGTGGTGCATTTCAAGGAAGCAATATTTCAAGGTTTCGGGAAAAGATGTTTGCCATTAATTTGAAAAAATTGCAATCATCACACATTAATCTATCTTTTTATCACACAAGACACACTCTCGTAGACAAGATTCTAAAAAGTGTGAAGCATATTGAAGCGTGAGAGTAACACTTCAATTATAACGCCCGTAATTTTTTATGAAAATAACGCGAGGATTTTTTAGAAAATGGCTGAAACTGGCCGAATTCAAGCTAGCCAAAACCACCAAAAATTTCAGCACTTTATAAAAATAACGCCTTAATCAATAAACCATTATCCTGTTATTAGCAATACTCGTACTTTCAATAATATACTTATTTCGTTTATTACTTTATCTTTACGAGTTTTCTTCTGTTATTCTATTATTAGCAATTTCGCTAACAGTGCTCTCCACCCCAGAGCTTCTTTCCTCGTCGACCTGTAAAACGTCAGTGTTCCTCATGACCCGCATCACAAAATCTAGTAATGTTATACAAAATGTATGGAATAAACAGAAAGGTATACTAAAACCAACGAACTAGTAGTATGAACAAAACAGTAGCACAATGCTTAAAATAAATCAAACCGAGGCCTGTATGAAAATACAGTGTCCTTAAAACAGATTCGTCCCCTCCGGGATATGCTTCGAGGATGAACTTGGACGTCTGTTTTCCAGGATACAACAGAACAACCAGCAGTGACTTAGCACGAGACACTACTACGACGAACTGAAAGCGTATCTTTACTTTATCACCGAGATTTAACGGAGGCCAAAAGAAAAGCTAACAATATGAAATGCAAGAGAATACTTGAAAGAGAAAAGATTTTCATGCACTTTGAAATGGGGAAATGAGCACACTATTTATAAGCCCCCAAAAAGCATACCAAGAGTCATGCAAGATTAATTAACTCAATTAATCTTCCCATTAACTCAAGAATATGAAGAGCCACAAGTTTTCAAGTAACTCAAGAATGTGGAAAGTCAAAAGACATTCCACAATAATGAGCCACAACCAACTCAAGAATGTGGAGAACCAGAAGGCACTCCCACATTCATGACATATAATTTTTATTCCAATTTCCAACAATCCCCCACATGAATGAAAATTGATATAAATCTCGGTGAAAAAGTTCTACAGTTGAATCCTGCATAGGATAGGTAGGTGTTATCCTTTGAACCTTCCCTCATGAAATATATTTGCTTTACTAGCTGACCAGTAGACATGATGTCCTTGAACTGTTCTGCCGTTTATGTAAATTAAGATATATTTCACACAAGACTCTCCCTGATACTATTCAGTTCTCATGATTGTGTTCGTTTTGGCCATGAACATACGCCTGGTTCTGCGAGAGGGTCTAGAATTGAGCCTTGCAATTCCTTCGAAGCGGCCCCACTTCTCTCTCACATAGGTGATTCTATATTCTTCTCATCAGAATCATTAAAAGCCGTAAGCTTATCCTCAACATTCACTGTTTCATAATAGGAATGGACTAGGGATAGCCCCCACAGTGATTCTCCAAATTAATGCGATTAGGTTGTCCCATTGAACCTAGTTCTTGGGATCTCCAGTCAGCGTAGGTTGGGTTTTCCTTCGCACCAATTTATTCTATAGGCTTGAGCCCCATTCCCCTTGACATTTTCGCAACTAACTCTCTGTTTAACCCTTTGGTTAGCGGATCCGCTATATTATCCTTTGACTTTACATAGTCCACAGAGATAACTCCAGTTGAGAGTAGTTGTCTAATGGTATTATGTCTACGACGTATATGCCTAGACTTACCATTATACATATTATTTTGTGCCCTTCCAATCGCAGATTGGCTATCACAATGTATGCATATAGCCGGCACAGGTTTTTCCCATCCTGGAACATCTTCTAAGAAGTGACGCAGCCATTCAGCCTCTTCACCACACTTGTCAAGAGCTATAAACTCAGATTCCATTGTGGATCTGGCTATTACAGTTTGTTTAGAAGATTTCCACGCAATTGCTGCACCTCCTAAAGTGAATACGAATCCACTTGTAGATTTTGAATCTTTTATATCAGATATCCAATTAGCATCACTGTATCCTTCAATAACAGCAGGATATCTTGTATAGTGCAGCCCACGATCACGAGTGTACCTTAAGTATCTTAGCAATCTGATAATTGCTTTCCAGTGTTCAACTCCTGGATTACTCGTGAATCTACTCAATTTGCTCACTGCATAGGCTATGTCTGGTCTTGTACAACTCATCAAGTACATCAGACTTCCAATGACTCGAAAGTATTCTAATGGAGACATACTCTCACCTCGATTATTTGAAAGATGTTGACTGGTATCTATCGGGTTTCTAGCCAATGCAGAGTCATCGTTATTGAATTTCTCAAGTATTTTTTCAACATAATGTGACTGACTTAGGACTATCCCTTCTGATGTTCTATGTATTTTAATTCCAAGGATTACATCAGCTAAGCCCAAATCTTTCATGTCAAATCTTGAGTTCAATAATTTTTTTGTGGATTTAATCATCTTATCATTACTACCAATGATAAGTATGTCATCTACGTAAAGACATAAAATGATATATCCATTTTCAGTGTTTTTTATGTATACACATTTGTCAGATTCACTGAATTTAAATCCACTTTCCATCATGGCTTTATCAAATTTTTCGTGCCATTGCTTTGGTGCTTGTTTTAAGCCATATAGAGACTTCACCAGTTTACAAACCTTATTTTCTTGCCCAGTCGCAGAAAATCCCTCAGGTTGTTCCATGTAAATTTCCTCTTCTAAATCCCCATTTAGAAAAGCAGTCCTTACGTCCATTTGGTGTACTTCAAGATTCCGCAAGGCGGCAATCGCAAGTATCACTCGAATAGAGGTTATTCTCGATACAGGAGAATATGTGTCAAAGTAATCAAACCCCTCACGTTGATGGTAACCTTTAATTACCAATCTAGCTTTATACTTATCTATTGTTCCATCTGATTTCCTTTTCCTTTTGAAAACCCATTTACAGCCTAGTGGTTTGCTTCCCGGAGGAAGATTTACTAATTCCCACGTATGGTTTTGTAAAATGGATTCCATTTCGGAATTGATAGCCTCTTTCCATAGAGGTCCCTCAGATGAACTAATTGCTTCCTTGAAGCTTTGAGGTTCACTTTCCATCATGAAAGTGATGAAATCCGGACCAAATGATTTCTTAGTCCTAGCTCTCTTGCTACGTCTAGGTTCAATGTCTTGATCAAGCTCTTGTTCTTCATCAATTTTTTCATACAATCTTTTGGATGAACTTGGTTCTTCCTTAGATTTATATGGAAACATGTGTTCAAAGAACGAAGCATTTCTTGATTCCATTATCGTATTCTTGTGAATATCAGGTATTTGAGATTCATGTACAAGAAAACGATACGCACTACTATTTTGAGCATATCCAATGAAAATGCAATCCACAGTTTTTGGTCCTATCTTTACCTTCTTTGGAGTGGGTACTGCTACCTTGGCAAGGCACCCCCACACCGCAAGTATTGGTAAGAAGGACTTCTACCTTTCCATAACTCGTATGGGCTTTTATCTAGCTTCTTTCGGGGCACCTTATTTAAAAGGTAATTTGCTGTTAGAACAGCTTCCCCCCACATGTTCTGTGGTAAACCAGAACTTAATAGCAACGCATTCATCATTTCTTTCAATGTGCGACTCTTTCTCTCTGCAATGCCATTTTGCTGAGGAGAATAAGGTGCAGTTCTTTCGTGTTTGATACCATGTTGAGCACAAAACTCAGCAAACGGTGATTCATATTCACCTCCACGATCACTTCTTAGCACCTTAATTTTCTTGCTAAGTTGATTTTCAACTTCACTCTTATATTGGACAAATTTGTCAATAACTTCATCCTTACTTTTGAGGAGATACACATAACAAAATTTTGTGCTATCGTCAACAAAAGTAATGAAGTATTTATTTCCACCACGAGTTTGTACACCTTTTAAATCACATACATCACTGTGAATTATATCAAGTGGTTCACTATTTCTTTCAATAGTTCGAAAAGATGATCTCGTTAGTTTTGCCTCAACACAAGTTTCACATTTGTGCTGTTTATCAATTTGGAATGCAGGAATGCTTTTCATGTTAATTAATCTACGAATTGTATCATAATTAACGTGTCCAAGTCTACCATGCCATAAACAAGAAGACTCAAGCAAGTAAGCAAAAGTGTTAACTTTATTCATCACGGGCTTAATAGCCATTACATTTAGTTTGAATAAACCATTACAAACATAACCTTTGCCAACAAACATTCCACTCTTTGACAAAACCACCTTATCTGACTCGAAGACAATGCGGAAACCGTGCTTGTTAAGAAGCGACCCGGACACCAAGTTCTTGCGAATGTCCGGTACATACAACACATTGTTTAGAGTCAGTTCTTTTCCAGATGTCATCTTCAGAACAACTTTCCCTTGACCCTTGATTTCAGAAGTGGCGGAATTTTCCATGAATAGTTTTTCACCATTCTCAGATTCCTCAAGAGTAGCAAACATCTCCTTGTCGGAGCAAACATGGCGAGTGGCACCAGTGTCGATCCACCACTCCCTGGTGTTCGAACCCACCATATTAACCTCTGATATTACAGCACAGAGATTCATGTTCGAAACCTCATGAGCAATGTTCTCTACCACATTCGCCTCTCGGTTTCTCTTCGGCTTCTTACATTCAGATGCCTTGTGACCCATACCATCACAGTTGTAGCATTTTCCGGAGAACTTTTTCTTTGACACGCCTCCTTTGGGTCCCATGTTCAACCTTTTGTTGGAGGAGGAAAATGTTCTCTTTTTCGAGCTTTGGCCATGCTCGACAACATTTGCCTTAGCGGCAACAGGAGAAAATAATCGTCTTTCCGAACTCTTGTTGTCTTCCTCGATGCGAAGTCGAACAATGAGCTCTTCAACATTCATCTCCTTTCGCTTGTGCTTCAAGTAGTTCTTGAAATCCTTCCAAGCTGGTGGTAGCTTCTCAACAATAGCAGCCACTTGGAATGATTCGCTCAAAGTCATCCCCTCACCGTGAATCTCGTGAAGAATCACTTGGAGTTCTTGAACTTGGCTTATAACCGACTTTGAATCCACCATTTTAAAGTCCAGAAAGCGACCAACAAGAAACTTCTTGGCCCCGGCATCCTCGGTTTTGTACTTTCTGTCAAGGGATTCCCACAGCTCTTTAGCCGTTTTCTTTTCGCAAAACACGTTGTAGAGCGAATCTGCTAATCCGTTTAGTATATAGTTTCGGCACAAGAAATCAGAATGATTCCATGCCTCAACCGCACTAACAGATTCAACATCTCCCTCACCCTCGTTGAGTTTAGGAGCATTCTCCGTGAGGAATCTAGCCAGGTTCAGCATCGTCAAGTAAAACAACATCTTCTGCTGCCACCTTTTGAAGTCCACACCAGTAAACTTCTCGGGTTTTTCACCGTGACTTGCTGGAACAACAACCGCAGTAGCACGTGGGGTACCATGAGGGACAACTTGAGGAGGGACAACATGAACAGTTTCCCTTTGCACGTTAGTTTCAGTAGCCATAACTGAAACAACACGTAATGAGTAATCTGTTTTAAGATTGTTATACAAAATGTATGGAATAAACAGAAAGGTATACTAAAACCAATGAACTAGTAGTATGAACAAAACAGTAGCACAATGCTTAAAATAAATCAAACCGAGGCCTGTATGAAAATACAGTGTCCCTAAAACAGATTCGTCCCCTCCGGGATGTGCTTCGAGGATGAACTTGGACGTCTGTTTCCCAGGATACAACGGAACAACCAGCAGTGACTTAGCACGAGACACTACTACGACGAACTGAAAGCGTACCTTTTCTTTATCACCGAGATTTAACGGAGGCCAAAAGAAAAGCTAACAATATGAAATGCAAGAGAATACTTGCAAGAGAAAAGATTTTCATGCACTTTGAAATGGGGAAATGAGCACACTATTTATAAGCCCCCAAAAAGCATACCAAGAGTCATGCAAGATTAATTAACTCAATTAATCTTCCCATTAACTCAAGAATATGAAGAGCCACAAGTTTTCAAGTAACTCAAAAATGTGGAAAGTCAAAAGACATTCCACAATAATGAGCCACAACCAACTCAAGAATGTGGAGAACCAAAAAGCACTCCCACATTCATGACATATAATTTTTATTCAAATTTCCAACAAGTCTATGATCTTAACAAGTTCTTCCGGATATAAAGAATAATAAATAATAAAAACTGACATGCACTAAACTTCTTTTCCGTCGAAACCATTTAACATGAAGGCATACATATGTATATACAATTTTCGAAAACTGCAAGTAATAAGACTCGCGACTGGCGATACGGCACGGCCCGGGATCGAGCACGAGCCAACACACACATGCTGCACGTACGGGCATTGCACGCCCAAGCACGGGCAGTCACAACAGAGACATCAATTCCTTGCTCGTACATCTACGCACGCAATCCCATCTTCGAACACCACGCAGCATGCCTTCGAACCCTCACCAACGAACACTACGCAAGTGTAATACTCCTTCATGCACGACCGAATCCTAGTTGGGTAGACACCTAGACCACCTCCATATGACACCATAAATTCTCAAGAACTCCATGAAACATTCAACACAATCATACATAATCTTCAATAATAACATAAAAAATAAAAACTCAATATGATTTCATGATAGCAGAATCGACTTGCCTTGTTTTACCTCGAGCAACGCGTGAAATCGTTCAAGAACGAGGTTTTGATCGTAAAATTTCGGCTTTTCCCTTAGAACCCTAGCAGTGACTCTTCCTCTCTCTTTTCTCTTGAATTTTGTTGTCAAAATGAGTTGGAGAAAGGGAGAAGGTGACCTTTATTTTTCAGAAAATCAAATGCGAAAGTTGGTTTTACAAGTGCTAAACAATTTTTAAAAGTTGATTTCTTAATTAATAAAAATTAAGCTGAAAGTTAAACCTTATATTGTCAAGTTGTATTCTATTGTTTAAAAATAATATCTTGCATTTTCCTTCCCTAAAATGAAGTGGCCGAAACTTTCAAAAATAAAAATAAAGAATTCTTTTCACGTTAGATAACCAATTAAATAAGTCAAAAACTTATGTGAGATGGTCTCACAGATCGTATTTTGTGAGATGGATTTCTTATTTGAGACATCCATGAAAAAATATTACATTTTATGTTAAGAGTATTACTTTTTATTGTGAATATTTGTAGAGTTGATCCGTATCATATATAGTTACATATTCGTGAAACCGTCTTACAAGAGACCTAAGAATTAAATAATAAAATCACACAGTCTTGGTGGACAATTTTCGAACTCCACATCAAGCTTGTTAAGCTTCAGTGGGGTTAATGCGAGTTTAAGCTTAAAAGGTATTTTAGACAATGTTTAAGCTTAAAAGGTATTTTAGACTATAATTTCAGTCATCTCAAACTACTAAATAGAGTAAATAATGCATAAATATTATAAAATTAAGTATAATGTATTAATTTTTTTGTTAGGAATCTATTATATCATTCATTTTATTTCTCGTTTCATCAAATAAAAACTCAAATTAATTAGATTTCTTTAAAACATTAGCATTAATATCATTTTCACAATAACTCTTGTGAGATGGTCTCATAGCTTAATTTTGTTTGTTTACCTATGAAAAATATTACTTTTTAAGTCAAAAGTACTACTTTTTATTGTAAATATGAGCAGGGTTGATCAGTCTCAAAAATAAAGATCCGTAAAACCTTCTCGCAAAAGACCTAGCTATTATATGATTTTAGGTTGTAAAATCAATATTTATTATATATTCTTTATCGTTATAATTAACTATCCAATATTGTATATTTCTATTTTATGTTTTCTTCTTCTTGTTTATCAATCTTGCTTTAGAAAAAATTCTTACTTAAACATTATTAAACACGATTGTATATTGCTACCATAACTTGCTATTATTATCAATGTACAAAATGGTATCGCTAACAAGGAACATAACCACGCAAGAAGGGCCTCCAAATCCTCCATCTCTTTAACCACGGCTTTATAATTCAGCAATCTTGTTTTCTATCAACTTCTAATTTCTATAACATTTATTCTTTTATTGTAATAATAGTTCATAAAATATTTGTATTTCTGAGTTCAGACATTTTCCTGGGTTAATGATATATAACTTTTTAGAAATAAATTGAAGAAATAAAAGTAGGTTAATTTATTTTGTTTCTTTTGAATAATAACTCATTGTATAGAAATATAACTCCAAACTCGTGACTAATTTTTTTAAAAAAACTCATCGGTAGGGTCTAATTATAACAGGGTATGGTTATTGGAAAAAGTTTGTCTGTCTCACGTGTTCGTATTTTGTGAGACGGATCTCTTATTTGGGTTATTCGTGAAAAAAATATGGCTTTTTATGCTAAGAGTATTATTTTTTACTGTGAATACCGTTAGGGTTGACTCGTCTCGCAGATAAAGATTCGTGAGACCGTCTCACAAGAGAGAGACCTACTCTTGATTATTTGGTTAAGGCAACATCGATCAAACCTCAAAATTTTGACACCTATTCGTGTTTCCATGTGAATCAACAGAATTATTACAAATTCCATTTTCAATGTATTGTCATTGTCTAAGATTCCCGATTTGATATTATTTCATCCTTCTTCACGTATCCCTCCCACAGTTTCTCTCTGCTGACGTAATAGTCATGATACTTGATACTGGAATATATTTATATATGTGATTCTGTTTAATTTTTAACTAAATAATTACATGTCATTCCGAGTACTCAACGTTAATTAAACAATAAACAAAAAAACATGTGAAGAATTTGAAAAATGTTCATTAATTTTTAATCCATATTCAACTCAGCTCCCTCATGTCACTATACTCTCAATATTCCGTAACATTAATTATAATAGTTTATTCGCCTTTTGATATGGTTGGAGCGATCCACATGTGATGTATGAATTATTGTACGATTTAAAAAATTGAGTTACACTGTTACTACAAATTATAATTTTTCTTATAAACGGTGATCATTGTAGGTTTTTTTTTTTATGGCGTTTCTTACTTTAATAATGAAGGAATACAATAATTTTAATTAAATGTTTAATAGTATCAACTTTTATGTGCATATTTAATTAAGATATTCAGTCATGTGTGTGTGTGTTTTCTGGACTTCAGAAATAGATCATGTTTCACGAACTTACATTTCATGGTTTTATGCACTTTTTAATTAGTGACAATAAATATTAAATAAAATATTAATTAGTTGAAATCGGGATTAAATAACTAATTCTTGGAAAGAATATACAATATAGTTCTCAGTTTCATATAATTAATATAAATGATTATACGGTGCATGACCATAAGAAAATGGGTGAGTTAATTATGGAGAAAAAAATTGCATATACCTCAAAACTGGCCAGCGAGACGACCTGACCACCCGAACCTATAAGCGATTCATGAATATTTTGTGCAAAAAGATGATTTACCAACTTGATTTTAGAATGTTGAGATCACCACTCACTTTTAATTTTTTTTTTGACAACACACATCTGACATAAAATACATTAATTTTAGAATATGCATGTGATTTAATATTGAAAGAAAAATACATTGGTCATAATTTTCATTGATCTGGCCTTGCTAGTTTTGAAAAGTTGATCAATATGCTGATTAGTTATGAAGCCACGTTTAAGAAGGAAAAGCCTATTATTCTTAGTGGATTTTTTATCTGGGACGAAGAAAGAGCTAAAAGGGAAAGCTATAAGAAGTGTTCCATCTATAAACAATATGAAATGAAATTAATAATTCTCTAAGAAAAGTATGCATGAAATAATGCATTAATCTGGACCGGGCGTGAACCGAATTGATATAATACGAACTAGGTTGGTATTAAGTTTCGAGTCCCCTCCCATTTGTAATAAAAAAATAATAATGCATTCTTGAAAATGACAGTGTTAGAATAAATTCAAGTCATGTAGAATAATAATGGAAGTGAGGTTCTTGTCACTCGTGTGGATTTGTACGACTATGCATTAATCATATATTCTCCAAACGGCCCCCCTTGCACTTCTAGAATTCTCCTTTTATAAAAATAATGTATACAATTCAAAGATTTTCAATTATAAAATAATGTATAATTTGTGCTATCATAATTATATGTTCTCGAAAATAATTCATACTTGCAAACGTTTAAATAAGGATTCCTAACCTACCATTTCAGCAAATCAAAGACTTTACGTTCTTGTTTCATTTACATTTGAGTTTTTGTTAAAAATAATTATGTCATTCATATCTTTCAATTTATTTATTAGTAATATATATATTATAACTCTCGTTATCATTTCGTCCTACTAGATGACTAGCGGTCGATTACTCCAAGCCACGCGCACATGTCTTACCAAAGAAATTGATAGAGATGAGTCGATGTTAGATGTGGTTCGTGCATACTGTCATTCATGCTCTCCTCGATGTGACTTTTTAAATATATATATATATATATATATATATATAGTTTTGATATCATGCACACTTTTGTGCGCACTGATGAGGTGTCACTCACTCATTGGATGCACAATTTTTCTATATTTCATCACATCCAATAGGTGAGTGACAACTCATCGGTGTTCACAAGAGTGTGCACGGTAGGTGTGCAAGATATCAAAACTATATATATATATATATATATATATATATATATATATATATATATATATATATATATATATATATAATATATATATATATATATAGTTTTGATATCATGCACACTTTTGTGCGCACTGATGAGGTGTCACTCACTCATTGGATGTACAATTTTTCTATATTTCATCACATCCAATAGGTGAGTGACAACTCATCGGTGTTCACAAGAGTGTGCACGGTAGGTGTGCAAGATATCAAAACTATATATATATATATATATATATATATATAAACTCGTCAGTTTCTATTCTAATAATTCTTCGTACGACATGACACTCAACATGTCATGTGATTGCAATTTGGACTTGATAAAATAATAACATAAAATAGACCTCTCCACTTATACTTGATAAGCTTAAATAATATTTAAGCCACATACATCGAATTTTTTAATGCAAATAGTTGTTAGAGTTAATTACGATATTTATTTTATCTCCTCCAATAATTGTAGCGGTCTTTACCCGAGCCACCTAAGCTAACGGAAATAGCATGCATGATAAAATCTTAAATAAATCATATTTAAACCATCCTTTATTCCAAAGAGAAAATGGGTCATTACTACAATAATATATATATAGATGTTTTATATGAGTAGGTATAATGTTGAACATACGAGGTACATGTCATGTAAAGCAATGAAAAGGGTTTGGACGAAGTTTCCTTTGCAAGCATATATGTACTGTGGAAGCACAGGAAATATAATTAAAACCTCTCATAATTTGGTGCACCAAAAAAAACATATGAAATAGGTTTTGTATCCTTAGTTTTAAATGTCTTGTCCGCTTCTCTTTGCCTTTGGAATCCAACAAAGTGATGGATGGGAAAGGCCAAGGGGAATGGACTTTTCTATTTAAGCGCCCATATTTATTTTAATTTATTCACAAATCTTAGTTATGTAATAGAAATTGGCGTTTCATTCAATCCATATTGGGGTCTAGGAATTTGAAATAATATTTAAAGTTTTAATAGAATCGGAGTGATTTATGTGATATTCATATATCGAGATCGCATTTTCGGCGAACTTAATGTGAGTGAATTATACTTATGCATTTTAAGATAATTTAAATAACATGATCCGTTATCTAAACAATGTAAAAGTGAATGTATGAAGTCGGGGACACCCACACATGGAAAAGGAGGAGGTATGGGGTTACTCGTTGGAATGGTAGAAAGTCTGAGCGCAAATCTACCTCAAACATAGCAAGCCAGGAATCGCCCCGATTCCATTCCTCGCAATAGATGTACGAAGTCTGCCATTCTATAAAATAACTCACTTTAAGAGTGATTTATGGCCGATATTAAAGTATATTAAAGATTTAGTATAAATCTGACACAATAATTAAATTAAAAATATTTTTTTTTTATTCAAACAACAAAAGAACAAAAAACAATATACTATGTGTAAAACCTTTAAAGTGTTATCATAAACATTCTCGATTCAAAACAAATTTGAATAAGAAGACGGCCGACGCAATCAGCAATTGTACATTGAATACCACGGGGAAATTTAGGGTTCGATTCCAGTAAGTGTCACTAATCCAAATGCAGATTTCGAATTTGCCCTGAGCCTGAAATCACGAAGAAGAACGTTAGAAGGGGGTCGGGAGGGTGTCCCGACGTAGCCCCTCCGATGCTCAAGTCAAAGAGTGAGGATATAGGGGGAGCAGCTAAGGTACTGCTAAAAAATAATATATTGAATTAATTATCATATATTTATAGAAGAATATATGGACCTTTGATGAGCCTGTTTTCATTTGGGCTAGAGATGAGTCAGGAGTAGTGGCCCATCCCTGAGGTATCTATCATATATAATTCATATATGTTTTAGATGTAACACTATAAATATTCGTGTTACACAAATACGTGAAACATAAATAAAAAAAAAAAAGACATTAATTTAAGAGCTATATGTATACATGTATATGAAACGGAAGTAACATATACATAATGCTTTCTCACTCATGCCACATTCCCATTTCTTCGTCCACAAAAAATTCATGTGAGAGCATGTCAACTTTATAAGACAAATCTCTTATTTGGGTTACCTATTAAAAAAATTATTTTTTAAATATTACTTATTATTGTAAATATAGATAAAATTGAGTAGTCTCATACATAGAGATTTGTGAGAATGTCTCACAAGAGACCTACTAATCCAACAACGCAACTTGATCATCTTATACATATACATCGATCCTTTCACAAATAAGTTGTTCCATCTTCATTTCGATCCGTGTAAACCATTTAAATGCAACAATCCTAGCTAGCTAGCTAGCTCCAAACATTTACACACACAATCCCACCATTACTTATAAAGTTTACTGTTGCATGGGGTATATATGATCAGATGTCGGAACCCAGCGAGACGTGAGACGTCATCTTTGCTCCGATTTTTTTCGGGTTTTAAATAGTATAATTCTTGCCATAGTTTCTTGTTGTAAATGGCGCACTTGCTAATGTGCATAAACACAAAGAGATCAAATGGGTTCAAGAAATGGAAGACACAGGACACCAGTTGTTGTAGTTTATGCTGTCGCGATCTTCTGCGTCTTCGGCTTCTGCATTTATGGAAGGACGAATATAATCTCCTCATATTCTTCTTCGGGTGAGTTTCAAAATTAAAACAAACCCATTCTCTAAACTTTATTGATAAAGAAGATGGAACTTGTATTTTCTTGAATCAACTTGGTTATCTGTTTGTCATAGTTTTGGATCCATTCTTTTGCAGAATACAAGAGGATGGTGTTGTCTCTTAAAGCTAATGAGGATTACTTGCAACAGGTTAGACCATATATATACACACACATATTATATACATACATACATACATACATATATATTATATATGAGATCGTTGTAATCGATCTCCAACTCGAGAATTCGTTCCAAACATTACAGGTTATTGCATAGTGGATCGGAATATTAAGGCCCAGTTGAATTTTTTGGTCGATTTAGGGCCCATTTAGATTTTCAGAATCACAGCACGTGTGGGAGAAGCGCAATTTATCAAGTCATGCGTTTGATTGGATTTTGAGCACAGTGTCCTCTACTGGAAATTGAATTTTATCTTGTTTTTTTTTCAAAATAAGTCATAGAAAGTGTGATAATTTATTGTTCATATTCTGGCAAGAAAAAGATAAAATGTTTGAAACCTCGGAAAGCCCCAAAGCATTTGGTTTCATTTTATGTAATTTTGATGGTATACTAATTAAGGAATTTTAACGTTTGTTTATGTGAACCTTCGAAACATTACAGAGTTATGATAAAAACAAGATTTGGAAGTTCGTCAACATGACCAGAATAGACATCGTAGGAGCAAGACGACTCCTAAGTGGCCCAGGATCATCGCCCCCTCGTTGCACTTCAAAATGTAGTATATGCGTACCGTGCAAGCCCATTCGCATCACGGTGCCACCGGAGACTACAGAGTACTACCCCGAAGCTTGGAGGTGCCAATGCCGCAACAAACTGTACATGCCATAGTCAATTTTTAAGCTTACTACTTGCTATATTCACTTGGCAGGCATGTAATTGTTGTCTATAGGCAGTGAACCCACTTTGAGCATAATTGGTTTGATTTAGTTAATTAAATACTTATATTTGGTATAGTTTCGTGTCAATGGATACCTAGGCAGAAGTTGATCAAGCTCCAATGGCCTCAATCCCAGCAACCAAATTGGATGTTTTGATTTTATACATATATAACCAGCTAACTGGATATAACTCGTCGAAGTACGAATCGAATTAGTTAGGTCAGTCTTTCATTTAAAATAGACGAGTTAAGTTGATAATTTATCATTTCATCAAAAAGGTAATGGCGGAGTACAATAGGTTGCAGGTCGGGCGACCTCCTCGATCCGTTTTGACATATTTAGTTTTTTGTTATAAGTAAACATATATTTTTAAAAATAAAAGCATTGTTTAAAATCATTGTCAAGGATAAGAGGAAGAAGATAGGAGGGAAGAAAAAGTCAAAAATGTTGAATTTGATCAAAAAAATTAGGTTGGAAATAAAATCGGTTAATTTGTTTGCTTTAACATGTGATCGAAGACATTGAGAGGAAATGTTCACACATAAGAAGGGAATTAGGGTTCGTACAATAGTATAGGAAAAAACAAAATAAAACAAAATAAATAAAAAATACTTCTATTAATTTAACAAACCGAATATTTAATAATTTTTGCAATTTATTTTTACCGTGTTGTTTGTTTTTAGGCAAAAACTTGTGTGAGACAGTCTCACGGGTCGTATTTGTGAGACGGATCTCTTATTTGGGTCATCCATGAAAAATTATTATTTTTTATGCTAAGAATATTACTTTTTATTGTGAATATAATGAGACTCACTCTTGTTTTTTAATAAATTATCACTAAATTATTGATATTAAGCTGATATCCAACACATCCAAACAATTTTCTAGGCCCTCGATCACGTGTTTAGGCTTAAAAGAAACCTATCACATATTTCCGAAGCCCATTTCAAAAAATATATATATCTTGTTTGAAATTTGTGTGTTGATTTGGAAAAGTTGTGTGGGAACTCGGTTTCTATCAGAATTAGAAGTAATGTCTCCGTCAAAAGTGAATATGAAATCAATTAAAAATTAAAGGCTTATTCTTGAAACTGATGTGTTTTTTAACAAAAATCAATTTGGTGATATAGATATTTGATCTGATTATCCCGACGAAATATAAAAAATATTATTTTTAATTCAAAATTATCTTTTATTATAAATATGAATGTAATAGAATTATCACACAATATATATTCCTAAAATCGTCTCTTTTTCTTTGAATGATCGTTTAACTTGATTATTTGCTGTGATTGAATAAGAGAATAATATTTGGTGTAAACATAAAATAAAAAGTATGGGTGCTCATACAATATTTTTTTATTAAGAACTGAACCTACAACTTAATGCTTAGAAATCAAAGCTGTATCTGTTAAATTATATGTGATTTGCTTTAAAATTTTAATATTTTCTTAATATATATAATTATTAAAACAATTAATATCACCATCTCAAAATTAAAAATATGATTATTTATTATTATTATTTTGGAACTGAAAACACGTGAGACCATATGTTAAATGTGATAAAAATTCACATATTGGAAAAATTCAAAATTCTCATGCTCACATTCAACTACCTGTTAATCACATCCAATCTTCAAATACAGACAACCACACCTTTTCTTTGTGTGTGTATATGTATATGTATATATATATATATATATATATATATATATATATATATAAGAATCTGGATACCATACAATCATCTTTTACTCGAGTAAAACTCGCTCTCTCAAATTTCAACAGCTCATAAATATCTGTATACTTGTTTTTCGGTCTCTGGATCAGCCCAGCGATGCCAGAGATCGAGGAGGTTTCGGCTTTCCACCGGCCGTCCCCGACGGGATCCCCCGCCGACCAAGAGGTGGCTTTGCCATCGGGAACCGCGTTGTTCAACAAATACGAGCTCGGGAAACTTCTGGGCTGCGGTGCATTTGCCAAAGTCTACCATGGCAGAGACATTCAAAGCGGCCAAAGCGTCGCCGTTAAAGTGATTCACAAGAGCAGGCTCAACGACAACGTCAATCTCATGGGTAACATTAAGCGCGAAATTTCCATTATGAGCAGGCTGCGCCACCCGTATATTGTCAAATTGTTGGAGGTTATGGCGACCAGGACGAAGATTTACTTCGTGTTGGAATTCGTTAAAGGCGGGGAATTATTTGCTAAAGTGGCTAAGGGACGCTTCAGCGAGGATCTAAGTAGGAAATATTTCCAGCAGCTCATCTCCGCCCTGAGTTACTGCCACGCGCGAGGCGTTTTCCACCGGGATTTGAAGCCTGAAAATATGTTGGTGGACGAAAATGGAGATCTCAAGGTGTCCGATTTTGGGCTCAGCGCTCTCACCGAACAAGTCCGACCCGACGGGCTTTTGCATACTCTTTGCGGGACCCCAGCTTACGTAGCGCCGGAGATTCTAACCAGAAGGGGCTACGATGGCGCCAGAATCGACGTCTGGTCGTGCGGTGTCGTATTGTTTGTCCTCACGGCTGGATTTTTGCCTTTCAACGATCCAAATCTGATGAATATGTACAGAAAGATATACAAAGGCGAGTTCCGGTGTCCGAAATGGATGTCGCCCGATCTCAAACGGTTTTTGTCTCGCCTTTTGGATACCAATCCCAATACGAGAATCACCATTAACGAAATCGAGCGCGATCCTTGGTTCAAAAAAGGTTACATACAACTCAAATGCCACGAAAATGAGGATCTCTGTACCGTAGCCAAGGAGGAGCAGGATAAGAAATTATTGGATCTGAACGCTTTCGACATAATTTCCTTCTCTTCTGGGCTCAATCTTTCTGGATTGTTCCACGACAAACATAGGCCTGCAGAGTACGTGGAACGGTTGACGGCGGAGGATCAGCCAGAGAAAGTCATCGAGAAGGTGGAGGAAGTTGTGAACGCCGATAACGGCGGCGTGAAATTACGGAGAAAGAAGGATTGCGGATTGGAGCTGGAGGGTCAGAATGGTAATTACGTAGTTCAACTGGAGGTCTACCGGTTGACCGACAAATTGGTCGTTGTGGAGGTGAAGAAAGAAGCCGGGGATGTCGACATGTTCTCGGATTTGTGGAAAGACAAAATAAGGCCTCTAATAGTACGGCAACCGGAGCCGCTGGTGGCCGGCAACTAGCTTAGGTGGTCGCTTGGCGGTGGCGGCGACGCTCGTTGATTTTGTCCCTTTAAAAAAAAATTTTAATTTCGCTCATTTAAATTAATAATCTGTTATCATACATTATTACTGTAATTTGAAAATTGTGAATTATCGAATAAGACATTGTGTAAATTTACCGGTGAATCGATTTTTGTGTGTATATGAAGAAATAGGTTTTGGATTTGTACAATGAAATTAAAAGTAAATATATCTTCATAATCTTTGTATGCAATTTTATTTGTATGTTTTAAACGTAGTTTTTTTAGTTAAATCATCTTTGTTTTAGACTGTCAAGTTGAGTAATATATTATAATATCGAATTGGGAAATGAATGGTCCTTTGGTTGTGCTTTGTCATAATGTTAGCTGTAATTCGAAATAAAAAAAAAAATTGATTATTCAAATATTTTATAGTTTTGATATTTCAAACATATAATGGACTTTTAAATTGACTTGATATCATTTAGAATCAAGTTTTTAAAAGTTTCTCAAAATGAAATAGCTTTATGTCTACGCGTTCTTATTTTTTTTTTAAAAATATTTGAGTAGTAATCAATTCCATTTCTTACAAGAGAAGATGTATAAAATTAGAATAGGTCTATTGTGATAAGTCTCAGGAATTTTATCTGTGAGACGGGTCAATCCTACCGATATTACAACACAAAGTAAAAGTAATATTTTTTTTTATGGATGACCCAAAGAGATTTATCACATAAAATACGAAATGTAAGACCGTCTCACACAAGTTTTTGTTAAAATTGGCAAAAACTTGTGTGAGACGGTCTCACGGGTTGTATTTTGTGAGACGGATCTTTATTTGGATAATCCATGAAAAGGTATTACCTTTTATACTAAGAGTATTACTTTTTAATGTGAATATGAGTCGGGTTGATCCGTCTCACAGATTGTGATCCGTGAGACGGTCTCACATGAGACTTACTCAATAAAATTATGCCAATTGGAAGAGAACTGTGGTTGGATTTTGTTCGTGCGTCGTTGTTAATAGCGCAAGGACGGTGCCGCTCATTTTGACTTTCAAAAACTCTTGAGGGGGGAAACCTTCAAAGGGTCCAAAGAACATGCTGGATTCTGGAATTGCTTGTTTGAATGAAGAATTAATTGGCCATATATTTCTCTAACTACATTTAGAAAAAAACAAGAACGTGGTGTAATAACTAACTTCGTATTTTTTTTTAGAGTATATGAATATTTATGATTCTAAATTACAAAGATTTGATGGGATTGTCTGTATTATTTGTGAGACGGATCTCTTATTTAGGTGATCCATGAAAAAGTATTACTTTTTATGCTAAAAGTATTACTTTTTATGCTAAGAGTATTACTTTTTATTGTGAATATGGGTAGGTTGACCCGTCTCACAGAACGTAAATACAATACTTTATTATAAGAAAATATGAAGAAAACAATTAAATCTATCTACATAAATTTTAAAAACTACTTGCAATGAAATAGGCTCGAACATGAGACCAACAAATCTAAGAGACTCAACTTTTAACTATTGAATCAAGAGCTCGTCAACAACTTGACTTCATACTTTCAAAACTAAACTTAAAACTAAGAAGCTAGAACAAATAATGCAAAGTTTCGTGCCGTTTGTCCTAGCTCCTCAATCCTTTCCTTCGTGGAAGCCAATGTAATTGACCTCGTGTTGAATGCTTGATAAGTATACCATCTTCAAAATATATGTTTTCTAAAATATTTGGTCGGGCTGAGATTTCTTTTATATCATTTTCCAGTTACTAGGTCGTAGACGGGAGATTGGATTTAGGAGGGCATGATACAACACCAAGTTTTCTCTGATAACATTCTTCTCCGTTAGAGAGGGATCGAAGTACCAGTATGCACTATATCTCAACTCTTTTAATTTCGTTGCTGAAACCTTGGCGTACAGTCTCAGGATGTCGATTTTTTCAGCATGAAACCTACTCATGAGTAAGATTGCACATATGCATCCTATACTTGCTATGTGTTCCCTTACAATCCTGTAGATCATTCTTACCACTTTCATTTTAAGTTTGTAGTTGGGCGTCTGCCGCTGATGCACGGATTAAATCTAATTTTGATGCAGATGCCTATTGCGTACAGTCTCAATAACCAGTCAATAACATTGAGCCTAAAATCAACAAAAATCTTCTCCATCATTTGAAAATTTACCTTTGTTAATTTGGCATCATCATTCTTCAGTAGCTGATATTATGACACGTGCATTTGTAAATAGCATCGTGTCATGGAAAATGCAACGTCTTTTCTTCCTATTAAATAAGTTAAGTGATGTTTGCATACTGCAATTCTTATTCTTACTAGCATATAAAGAAAAAGGAAAGCTGCCTGTCTCTGGAACGAGTAGTGGCCTATTGATCTCAACTTGCCATAGCTTGATGTCGGTCTGTATTGATAATTTACTGGTATATTCATATCATATTAAATTTTTTACTTGCGTTCGATAATGTTGAATTAACAAGTTAAATTGTGTCACATCTATTGGTTGTTTAGGAAATTTCAACTGGAATTCTGAACCAGATGTAACATGGCAATCTGAAGACTAAGTGGTCTTTGATTAAATTATTTTTCTTGAGTTGACTCGCATGTTAAACTAGATCACGAACAACTTCGGGAGTGTACTTGCTGTGATCGTGTCTTTGGTGTTTATCTGAGGGTACTTGTCTGTTTTCCTTTGGAATGTAACTTTTTGTGTTTACAAGAATAATATTTGGATCCCGTTTCACTGTTTCATATATTGTGTGTTCCAAACACCCACAAGGCACATTTGCAGGTGAAAGAATATGTTACCACCCGTGTTAGTCTGAAGCGAGTGTGCCTTCTTGTTTGCACAAAATGGGGTATGAAACCAAGGGATCATGAGCTCATCCATTTGATGGAAAGGTAGGTATATCATATGTGATGATGCCTGCATGGATATGATTTACTGTTGCATATGTTTTTGAATGTGGTTGATTTATTTACATTTATTTTTCAAAAATAATTATACTTATAATTTTATAAATCATTGGATTTTAATTTCTAGACTTGAAAGACTGGGGCTCCCAGTAGCCTTCCTCTTAATATTTTGCCTCATATATGTTATCCTGGTTTATTCTTGTCGGAGAGGCTTGAGTCTATTTCTCGTCTACAGAGCCTCAAAGCAAGCAAGTCTGGTCTGCGATTCAACCCTTAATATGTTCAATTAGTTAGCCTAAATATCTTCTCAATCATAATAAAAATATTAAGTTATGCTTGAACTGCAAATGATGGTTAGCTCAAGTACTGGAGCTGGCACCAGAAGTTTAAGGACAGTACTTGCCAATGTTGGTCGGTTCATGATGCGCGAAAAGTTGTTTCTTGATCAGGTATGTGTACGCAAATTAAGTCTGAATTAGTGAAGTTAGTTGATCGAACCCAGTCCAACTCCAATTATCATGTCAATTGGTCTGGACCCCCTTAGCGGGATTAGTTTTTATAAGCTTTGTTTTACTAGGCTGGTCTAAGTTTAATAGGACCCGAACCACCTAATTAACCTGTTGACTGCCTTACTTGGTAGTTAGTATGAAAACCATAGTCTTATCTATGTGAGCATAAGAGCGATGGTTCATTCATGTTGCAACAGTGCTGTGGTCGAGTCAACGTCGACCTGCGACTTTGTGACTCAAATATGATTGGTTGAGCGAATACATTTCAAAATATTCAAATAGAACAAATACTCCCTTTCATATCACATCGTTATCTACTTTTTTTTAATCCTGTTTATTAAAGCTGACCGGATTGAATCCTTGCCTAAAAAATTAAGCCTGCTCAACTCCAACTTGTTGGCAATGTCATTTTACAGCGGGTTTTGACAACTGAGTACTGTTTTGGATTCCCATTCTTGCATAGAAATATATAATTGTCCAATCCTTTGTCTATGTCAATGTTTGAAAAATAATATAAATGGCGCTTCCGTTGCTGTGAAAAGATAACTCTTGAAACTTGAATTTGTCAAAATTCAAAATACTTAATATGACGAGAGGGAATATACGGAGAATTGTCCAACAACTATATATTTTTTTGGTTGCTTTTTTCATTATTGTCCAACTACTTTTTTGATATGATCCAGAACAACCCGATAAAGGGGTTCGAAAACTTTGACTTATTCTTCACAGCATTAACCACATGAATCGCTCGAATAAAAATCAAATATTAAAAAGAAATGCTATCAAGTTAACGTGTTGAAATATAATGGGTTGACTTCTAAAAATTATTTGCATAAAAAAATACATGAACACGACGTTCCGAATGGGAAAAAAATGTTTATCGCAATTTAATGGTAGGAAATAGTATTGGTGTCTGTTCGTGGATATAGAGGGATGGTTTTTTTTTTTTTTTAAACAAGAGGGATGGATTTTTAAATAATATAGTTTTGTACTGTTTTTAAAATCTCAATAATTTTTTTTTTCCTTGAGGGATTTTTTAATTATTAGCCATTTATTGAAAACGTAAAAGAGGGCCCAAATATGTACACTTCGTACGTTAGCCATCGAGTTCCATAATTAATTAATACCTCATATTTGTAACAGTTCAGTAAATCACGACTTTCTAAAATACAATTACGTTTACTGGGACAACCAATAATGCGGACCCTCTGTCATGCTATATTTTGATGCAGGTTTTAAAAAGCGTGAAGCATCCTGAAACATTGATGTCGAGCTCCAAATTTTTTAAATTTAAGTGAGATTAGCATATGTTAAGCGTGAAAAAACATTTTTTTTATCTTAAATGTATTTGTAATTATCTCAAACCAATAAATAGATAAAATAATACATAAATATGATAAATTTAATTCTGATGCATTAATTCTCATTTTTATAAAAGCATAAAAATCTTAAACTTACAATCTTTATTTGTTTTTGTAACTAGATCACATTAAAAAATGTTAAATATGTATCAAATCATTATTAAATACGTTTAAGCATAATTAAAATTTAAAAATAAATAGCTAAATTATAAACCTAATTTATTATTTTAAATAAAAAAACATACCTTCAAAATATAAAAAAATTAAAAATAAACATATAATTGTGTTTAATTAAACATTTTAATTACACTTGATTCGGTCAAACTACAATTTGAACGTTTTTTTTTCCTGCTTTTCTACGAAGCAAATCGTTTTTGTCAAGTTTCAAGCTTAAACATGATTAAGCGAAGTTTAAACGGGCTTTTTTTAGAACACTATTTTGATGAAGTATAGGAATGGAGCATATAAATAAAAAATGAAAAATAGAGTCATGACTGCTAGTTATAGTTAGAATGTAATCAAGCAAAGTAGAGTTCGATTAGAAATAAGTTTGTGGAGTTTGATCAAGTAGAGTTTTTCAAATTTGAATTTGAGCTCTATATCGACTAAAAAAATTGAAGTAATTAATTTGAGCTTGTTAATGAGACTTTAACCATATGGTAGTACTTCATGGTCACGTCCGCCATTTTTGTTAATTCTCATATATAAATGAGGTCGATATGATAAATTATAGAACTTTTATGTTATAATAAATATAGATTGTTGGATTAAAAAAAATATATCATTTATACATAACATGAGACGAAAAATTATACGTTTTTACTCAAATTTTACGATAATCAAAGTAAAAAATTAACTATCCATTCGAGTTGGACAAGCCAAATGGTGGTTATACGCTGCACCTCTACATGTTATTATAATAATAATGTTAATAATATTATTTTTCTTATTAGTATTATATTAAATGCGAACATAGAATTAGGCATAAATCACGTAATAATTGTAATAAATAATAATATAAGATACATATGGAAATTTTAGTCAAATAGGATAAAACCACCCAACCACCCACCCACCACCTTCTCCACCACTGACGAAATTCATATTCTTTTCTTCACCTAATCATTTCATTTCTTCCTCAACGGAAAGAGAGAGAGAGAGGGAGGGAGGAGAAAATGTGTCCCCTCAGAATTATTCTCATCTTCCTCTCCGCCACCCTGGCCGGATTCCTCGTACTCCGAGGCCTCAAATCGCCGCCAAATCAAACTGACGACGTCGTTGCTTCCTCTGCCGAAGAAGAAATTGCCTCCAAGAACATCGTTTCCCCTTCTTCCAGGGTAATGTTATGATCATTGTGATGGTTTGATTTTTTTTTTTCATTCAGTTCATTCCAGTTGGAACGTTTTCAAGTTGATTTTAGTTGTCAGGAAGCCGACGAACTACTAGGATTGGTTTAATTTTAATGTGTGTCTAGTTCGGGAAAAATCGTGTTCTGTTTTTTTCGTTGTGCTGAATTAAATTTAACTTTCTTCTCATTGAGTACTTATTTTGTATAGAAGGAAAAGAAACGATGAATTTTAGCTACGATGATTCTGATATTTATAAAATGTGATTGCAGTTCTGTACGGTCGTAGGTAAGGGGTTTTGGACTTGTGTGGATATGGCAAGCGGCAGATATCTGTGGAGGAATTTAGTTTCTTCGTCTTCTCCATCAGAAGGAAAGCTTCGTGCTGATTAACTCGGTCCATGATGCGTTATAATAGGCCATTCTTTCCACTCTGTTTGTTTGGGTCATTTTCTTGTATTTTTTACCTGTCATGTTAGATCTGGTTTGACGCAATTCAATCTGCGTTTCAATCATTTTGATTGCGAGTTTTATGCATGATTTTATAAAGGTGGTGCAGCGTGTTGTAGTACTTCTGTGCTTAAATAGTTCCTTCATCCTTGTATAGATGATTGGTATTACCTTGTTGTTAAGATTATTTCTTTCTTCTGCCTTAATTTTGTGGTTTCACTTAAAAAATGTACTTCAATTTGAGTGTTTATTTGCACAAAGGTAAGTTTTGGTTGGTTTTGTGTTCAATTATGGTTGCTGTATCCGGTTCTTTATGGTCTTTCTTCTAATTACATGTTTTTGTTTTGCAAATTAAAGTTGTCTTCTGTTTGAAGATCTTTTTACATTTATTTCCATAAAAAGAGGTGAGTCAGATGACACAAGACTCTTTTACCATGCTCGCTATACCCCCCATTTTTACTTTGATCCATATTACCTGTGGGGGCTCGGTGACGATAATTTGTGTGGATGTCTAATTTGAATTGTTGTGAATGACTCGTGTTCTGATGTTTACTTGTCATCAGATTGTAATGGATCAAAGTTCTCGGCCCATTTGCACAAGTTCTTTTAGAAACTTCTGGTTGGTTATGGATGAATGTACTGTATGATCACAGTTTGATTTGTTATTCATTAGTCATGCTTTGTGCTGTACTCTCAATATACCATCACTTTGTCTAATAAATAGCCGGTAGAAATTGGTTTGATTGTCTTTTGGTGCATTAAAAGTATGTAATAGAGAACTACATTATGAGTGCCAATTGCTGTTCTTTTATGACTCTCCCTTTTCCATTGGTCAGCAAGTTTTAACCATTGACCTGTTATGCATGTCTATTAAAATATATGGTTTAGTTCAATGCCCATTGCCAAGAAATTCAGTATAATATATATGTATGGTTTAACCTGTCAATTGGCTTGATTTGAAATTGACATGGCATACAGGTGTTTCCTGTTACTTCCTCCATCTTTCTTAAAATGAGGAACAGTATTTAATGTTTCTTATTTACAGTAATAAGCTTCGGTAGTTTGCTGGAGGCATTGTGTGTGATGTTTAAGTTCAACATTTTCTGAATCTTAAATTTTCCCTGTTTTTGGTTCCTATTCAGGCATCCGTAGCCTTAGATCTACGGCATTTGCATTTATTAAGGTATTTGGTTAGTTTGGTTCTTGCAAGTGAAGGTTTCCCACTGGCTTTAAAACACTGTGCTTTATCGGTATGGATGAATAAATGTATGGCTTTTTCCTTGATTCTTTTTGTGACAGAAGATTTCATTAATATTTGGGGTTCCTTTTGCTTGCTTGCTTGCATGTTGTTTATTCCTATCTTTTCTACTGTTGAATGCATTCCATTTCCCCCCCTTCTACTTAATTTCTTGTATATAGCTGTACTAATCCGTATGTTTGATTTGAAAACATTTGGAACAATCTCAGTCAGCAGCTGATATGATATTTGTTCTATTGTTCTTTTTTAATGCCTACACTTAGCTGTAAATCTGGTGTGGTTGAAAGGGGGCGATTCTCCTAGTTGAAAAATTCTCTGTATCAATTGAAAACATTTCAAATTTTATGCATTTTTTCTATAAATTATTAAAAAAAAAAACCCTCTCAAAGTACACAATTTGATTTTATCGTTGTTTGTACTTTTGATGGGTTTTTTCCAATTATTGTTTTAGCTTTTTTTTATATCAAATATTGTTTTAACATGTTGTGGGTCTATAGTGATGTAATATGTAAAAAAGAAAAAAAAATAAAGTCAGTTCTTTCTATGGGAGGAAACTGAATGGATTCTATTCTGATTTGGAGAAAAAATACTTTATTTATTGTTGTATGTAATGACTGATAAACATAATCTAAATAAATTAAATACAATTTAGTATATGTATGTCATCAGGTGAATGTGAATCTGAGAACCAGCCGCCACCCGTTTTTCATAGAAAGTGGAAAACCATATTTCCAATCTCAAGAATATAGAGGGGACATAATGCTTGAAAACCCATTAAATAAAATTCCAGGAAAAAAAATTGTAATGGTAAACCCAAGCAAGAAATATTCTATCTGACTGTGATCGAAAAGGAAAACTGGGCTGCAATTGTCACAGCCCAATTAGCTTCACCATAAGCCCACTAACAGCTTAAAATAATACCAATAAACTAGTGCACCGACGCACGAAACTTAAAATAATACTAATAAAGAAAGAAAGTGTGAGATGAGGAGAGGAAGGTGACAAAGGAGACACAACAAACCCTATTTTCGTCTCAGGAGAGTGGCGAAATTGATGGAGTGGGAAAAGGAAAAGGGGGGAGATTTGTTGCATGTTATCTGCTGACGTCTCTTAGTCCCAGATTCAAAGGCCACACGTACATAGGGTATACTGTTGGCTTGTTAGATGGAACTAAAGTACTTGATTTACTGCAATGATCGGGTTTAGGATCATTTTGTTTATTAAAGTGATTATGTTTGATCAGAACAGTGGAAAACTGCCAAATTTCTCGTGGCGTGATTTTGCAGATTTACTGTGAATCCACGGCGGAGAATCAGGCAGCACAACGGTGAAATCGGGAGTGGTGCTTGGCGTACCAAGAAGAAACGCCCCTGGGAGATGGTGCTGTGCATCTATGGCTTCCCTACAAATGTTGCTGCTCTTCAGGCTATTTTTTTAAGAGCAGGAAATAGAGGCGGTGCCATTTTTTAGCTACTCGTTTTTGTTAAATTATTTATTTATATTTCATTAATTTTAAGCCAGTTCGTGTTTTAGAAAATTTATCGTTCTTAATTTTTATATTTAAGAAACCAGAAATCCTGCTGTCCTGATTACCTTGTAAAAGTGTTATGCTGGGAAGGTAATTTTAGATTAGTGATACGAAACATAACAATACGGCAGGGTCTTATGATATTTGCTCTGATGGTTTTGTATTTTGGCCGTAAATGATTGAAGATGGATTGTGTTTGATTGGAGCTTGCAGTTTGAATGGGCATGGCAACATCCAGTGGAATCTGTAGCCGTACGATCAGCTGCTGTAAGTTTCAAATCCCTTTCTGGAATTGCCAATAAGATTAAATTGGCCTACACTATGCTTTCACTTCCTGCATGGAACAGGTATATCAAATTTTGTATAGATGGACTGGTTATTGACTCTTTCTTATGTTCTGTGTTTCAGCTTGAATCTTGCTATAAACTTCTTCTCCACAAAGTACAGAAACCATACATATGGTTGTCCAACTTTGCCTAAGCAAATGCGAACACAGAATTGTACAATGGATGAGTTGCCCTGTTACAATGGGAGCAATACAGGGGCGACTGATGATTTGAGTTCCGACGACGACTGTGGTTTAAATGACGTTTTGCAAGAATTAACACAAGAAGCAGCAAGAAAAGCAAGTGATTCTCCAAGCAGTCTTGGTGGTTTCGAAGAAACTTTTCTAAGACATACCAGTGAAAAAGATGATACAAGCCATGAGTTTACTGGATAGGGATAAAGAACTTACAGCATAGCAGAGAAGAAGATCAAAGGCAGTCATATATCACCTCCTAATCGAGCAGAATCTTCATTTGTCACCAGCTTCTGTAATATTGTCAGTTACAGTTATGTTGAAGACGAGCAAATACTATCTGTATCAGTGGAAGAGTTGGATAAGAAACAGTCGACAACAACCTCTGTTGCTTGTAAAGATCAACTCACAATCAAGAAGAAAGTCGAGGTTATAGCTATTTTTACACCCTCGCCTTGCCATATGATCGGTTCAGGCAGTAAGAAGAGAAAGGCTGTTGCATATCCTGATATAATCGACTTGACAAAGTCTCCCATGTATTAATGTATTAACTAAGGTAAAAACTTTGCACAAATAAATATAGCTTAAGAATTTTAAAAAATTGCACGAAACAAACCAATTTGGTAATGGTAAAAATAGTAGGCAGTTAGAATATATTGCATTTCTAAATGACAGCGTGTCCCAAAAATTGAAGAACAACTCGGGTAAAGTTAAACCAAGAATTTCTTTCTACAAACATACATTTTTAGCCTCCGCAAAATCAATTTATTAAAAGAACAAACAAACTATGCCGGGTGTTTGAATGAAGTTAGACTAGGAAATATAGTCCATGAGCGATTCAATGTATTCGAAAGGAAGTATACTCAAGGCGGTTCACAGTCCGTGTCAAGTACAAACAATTTCTTGCAGAGCAGGTCTAATAACTTCATCCAATAAATTATGATATTCAGAGGTATCTCCATTTGTTTTCCTCACTTCCACCATATGAAACGCTGGGGCGACCCCAAATATCTCCGCTTCTATCCATAAAATTCCATTCTTACCTTCCTTCGTTGCCTCAAACTGGAACAACCCCTCGTCCTTTTTACTTATCTTCAGCTTTGAACGTTTGGCAATTTCTACCAGCATAGAGACAATAACAGATGCAGGTTTCGAGGAAAAGAATCGGGCTTTTGAACAAGGCTCCTCAAACAATCTGGAAACATCAAATCCATCTGATAATGATATTATGTCAAACGCATTTAGGTTTGTAAGCCTCGGATTTTCTTGCAAAGCACCGCCATTTTCCTGCTGAAATGAAGCCATGGCATTTCTGTCTGATGAATTAGTTGTACTACTCTCTGCATTGTAAGTTCTTGATTTCATGCTTAACCCTCGCCTAAACCAAGCATTTTCCTTGATTCTTGCTATTGTAATTCGACTTTCCGGATTTGGATCCAGTATTCTTGTAAGTAACTTGCGTACTTCAGGTTGAAACCAACTCGGGAACTTAAATTTCCCTTTCCCAATTTTTCTGTACATCTCCATCAAATTTGAATCATAGAACGGAAGAAAACCGGCCAATAAAACATAAAGAATCACCCCACATGACCAAACATCAGCTTTGGCCCCATCATAACCTTTCCTGTTTATTACTTCAGGAGAAACATACGCAGGAGTTCCACACGTGGTATGAAGGAGCCCGTCTAGGCGTTTTGATTCAGCAAGGGCACTCAAACCAAAATCAGAAACTTTCAGATTTTCATTCTCGTCTAATAATATGTTTTCAGGTTTTAAATCCCGATGGTAGACAGCCCTGCTATGGCAGAAATCAACTGCATTTATTAACTGCTGAAAATATTTTCGTGCAACATCTTCCTGTAATTTTCCCTTAGCCACCTTGTTGAACAGCTCGCCACCTTTAGCATACTCCATCACAAAATAAATCTTGGTTTTTGTAGCCAAAACTTCATAAAGAAAAATAATATTCGGATGTCTCACCAATCTCATGATGGATATTTCCCGTATAATTTGAGCAGCATTCCCTATTCTCATGACCTTCTCCTTGTCTATCACTTTAATAGCAACACTTTGCCCAGTCTGGTAACTCCTAGCATAATAAACTTTTGCAAATGCACCCTGACCTAACAACCTCCCTAACTCGTATCTTTGCATCAATACCCCACTCTTGCTATCCATGATAATCTGTAAGAATTGTTAAAAGTCACCATCCAAGGTTCACATTTATGCTGGCTAGACCATTCATTCAGTCCTAAATAAGGTAACAATGGTTATATCCTGGAGCTACACTCTCATCCAGAACCAAAAATGTGGAAACTCATTCAAGGCAAAAATCTTGGAACAGAAGAGTTTCCCATGATGCAATAACATTTTTTGACACCTCCTGTTTTTTTTATATTGAAGACTGCAACGGAAAACTGGAATTTTAGGGCGAAAAATGAGGAACTTCAGTGACAAAAGGTCAATTTATCGGAGAGAAATGAGGCCTTATCCTGTTTGAAGAAATAATAATAATAAATATACACATTAAAAGAAAAGAAAGATGCATAACATGGTAGAATGACAGCATACTATGGCAAACAAAATTCAGCCCTTGGTTACTGCTAGTTGAGGACATCACAGATTTGATAGGACTAGAAATCTATCACCTCGGCTAAATTGCTATACTCTTAGTCAACATGATTCAATGTACATTCGACATATATAGGTAAATTGCAATGCTCTTAGCCTAACATATACATACAGGATAACATAAATTTTCTAATATCATTTAGCAATATGTCACTATCAGTGGGCAAAAAGGTATAGCAGATGTCATTAATGATAAGCGTATAAGAAAAACAAGAGGAATAAAAGGGATAGCTAACATGACAGATTCCATTTCCAGTACATCAATCAGGTTTTAATAAGCTCAGTTGAGATACCAACCCAGAATTTACTGTGGAATGAATTGCATAAAGTAAAATCCAGGGTGGCAACAATATTACCGACTTCAAATGAAGTTCTTATACATCCATCGTCAGAGTATCATCTTTAAAATCAGGGATAAAAATCCAACACGGGCAGAGTTCCTCCTGAAGGTCGTGTAAACTCGTAATTTATGAAAATTTAACCCATCAAACACCCTAAAAGTCTGGATTAATCATGCAATGAACCCATGACTGGTGAAACATCTGATATCCATGGTTTTACAAGCTTGATTTATTTCAATTTCCATTTTTTGTTTAATCTAAATAACAACGGGCTGATCACCAAGTTTCATAATGATCGATCCTATGTATTTTCCAATCTAGATGCTTACTTGGATCTAAAGTTTAAATAAATCCGTCAAACTCAATTTGTTACTTTACATGATATAGATTTTTATCATAAAAAATAATATTATTTTGAAGCCGTAATATCATCTCATATGAAATAATGATAAATTTCAATGTAAAAGAAGTAAAGAAATAGTCAAATGATTGTCCAAACAATATCAGAATATCATCATAATAAAATTTATTGAATATAAAAACCTCAAATTTGTCTTCTAAATTCATCTAATAAATTGATTAAAAAAAAAGCAATAAAAGCTCTATTTATCTTTAGACATTTTATGCATAAGTTAAATCATCTATGTTCTAGCCTAACAAGAAAATATTCATTTTATTGAATCATATCCAAGTACAACATAAACATACAAAATAAATAGAACAATCTACTAAAGCGTGCTATAAAAAATTGATATGACGTAACAAAATATAAAAACTACAAAAATTTCGCTAAATACATAGCAAATAAAGTAGAAATTGACAAACTCTTTACATTTGCCAAAAAAAACTAAATATTACAAGTAGATCACTTGACAAAGATGAAGAATACAAATTGGCAAACTCGTATGTATTTTGCAATCTGGATGCTTAATTCAGATAAATTCCTAGAACTTAATCGGTGCAACTTGAGGCCCAAACTGAAAATTTCTTAACATCCCAACTTCTAAATGACTGAACAGGGCAACACTACAAAACTAGAAAAACGATTGTAGAGAAGTCAAAACGACAGAAAAAGTGGTGGGGAAAAAACACACCCCCACACAGGTAAATCCTTCATGAATTACCAAGAAAATATTCAAAATCCATTCACAAAAGGTCAGTGAACGGGTAGTATATGCAGCTAATTCATTGTTTCAGAGCTCAGAAGAATAACCACACACACAATAAAGAACCAAATCGCAACAGATTATATTTTTGCTCGACAAATTTCATTCCACAGCTAATTTAGGGAAATGGGGTTCGCTAATTACCTCTGAAATGACCCAGAATGAGTTCGATCAATCGAGAGACGGAGGGCCGGACATTAATTAAGACAAAACAAATTGTGGCTTTGTGGTTGCCTCTCACGGTATTCGTTACTTTCCAACTTTTCAAAAGAACGTAAAAAAACGACCTTTGCCTGCTCACTATTTTTTTTTTTTTTGGCAAACACTTGTGTCAGACGGTCTCACGGATCGTATTTGTGAGACAGATCTCTTATTTGAGTCATTCATAAAAAAATATTACTTTATATGCCAAGAGTATTACTTTTTATTGTGAATATGGTAGGGTTGACCCGTTTCACAGATTAATATCCGTGAGACGGTCTTACATGAGACCCACTCTTTTTTTTTTATTTCGAAAATATACAATTTTATATTTCCACCCAAAAAAATCCAATATAATATTTTTAAACATTGTCTGGGATTTTTAGGATTATATATTTTTCTTTGTTTATTTTTAAACTTTTGGAAGAAGCCAAAGAACCATTGGAGCTATAACGGCTAAAGGCTAAGAGCTGCCATTTTTCAGGTGTGTTTTCAGTTTTAATACATAATATCTATTACATGTTTTAAACCAGTATTCCATTTTAAAAAATAAAAATTTATATTTGATTCTTCGCTAATAATCTTAGGTATTTTTTTATCACGTTTCGGTTGTTGCCAAAAGTATCACAATTCCAAAAGTGTCGTATCTCAATAATAGGACCTCTTTCATGTTTAACATGCTTAACTTCTGAAATTAGATTACTATCATCCTCTCCAATTTGCCCTCACCTGGCTTTTTCAAGAAGATCCATGGAAATGGCCAAATTCAAGTCAACTCATATTGTTGGATTAGAAAGAAAATATAATGGGTTGGGTTGTTTGTTGGGTTGTTTGTTATTGGTCTTTTCATTTTGTGTGAATGAAAATTGGACAATAAAATAGTCAGTAGATAGTGCAAATTAAATTTGGTACGTGTGAGTTTATATTGAGTTATATTTTATTCAAGTGTAATAATGACCAGTTACAAGGCTTTCTGTAGCGCGCATGCGTATGGGTGCTAATCAAAGGTCTGGTTTGTACTGGAAATGCCTAACTTGTGACCGAGCGCAAATGTGTGCGATGAATGTCAGATCGATCAAGGTAAGATTCACTCATCTAAGCTGTCCATCGTGTGACTGTCTAAATGGATCTCGTGCACCTATAAATAGAGATATCCAGAGTCCTCAAAACATACAACAAATCTGTCATTCATTTTTCTCGTTTACTTATGTTACCTCAGTTTTCGTGAAAAAGTTTAGGTATTTTTTAAGTTCGTCGATGTAACACCTTTGTGTTAAGTTACTACAGACTTAGCCATTGTATCCTGAAAAACAGTTATCTGTCTTGATCATCGAAGCACCATCGAATGCGACAAATCAGTTTTAAAGAAATTGTACTTGTTAAATGTTTCCGTTTATTTTCCAATTTTCTTTCAATTATCTACTCGTGATTAATAATTTTTTTCTATGCATAATTGTCCACATTTTCTTTTGTGTTTGCATTTTATCTAACACTCACGACATCACAATTTAATGTATATTTTACATAATCTCACTATTTCGCATTCTTTTTTTCGTACCGATGACTTTACGTGATTTATCAAATCAAATATTTAAAATATTTTGGAGACAAATTTACGAAAATAAGCTATTACTATTATTTGAATTTATATATTTGAACTTATACAAGTATAGACGACATCATATGTTACATAACTATCTAATATAAATAAAAATCACACATGATAAAATACTTTTAATAAGTATAGACGACCTTCTTTTTTTTTTTTTTTTTTTTGGTCTTTTACAGTATTGTACATTTGTACTTGTGTATCAAATCTTGACAAATCTATTTTTTATTTCCAAAAATATCTTGATCTATAGTATTTATAGACACGGTAAAATTTGATATTACTATATATTTTTTATTTCCTAAATTGTTTTATAATAGCTATATAATAAAGTGCTTTTTTGATATTAAAAAAAATTATTACAAAATTACAGTTTAATCTATAACTGATTTTCATAATTATGTTATCGTCTCATTTAAATATAATAAAATCAAATTTCAATATTTAAAAATGTCAGTATAATCTGTCATTAATTTTTACAATTATGATTTAATTTTTATTTAAATATAAATGAAATAATTATAAAAAAATTATACAAGAGTCACTTAGTAATTAATTTAAATACAAGGTATATACATTGCGCTACCATTTAAAGTACAAAACATGGGCCCGAAACAGCCCAGCCCACATAGAAATGGACGATGTCAGGTATTAAACTAATATGGGCCGACCCTTGTTCCTCACCAGTCGACCGCCGGCACCATGTCGGCTAGTCGGCGGCAGACCACACCCAATTCAATTTGTTTGCCGGCCCCTATCTAACTAATATTTACTTCCTGTTCTTTTTATGGTATTTAATAATTTTTTATTTATTTTTTGAGCATTTTTATGGTAAATTAGTTGTATTACAGAATTCCTCAATCACCTCTTGAAAGAAATTAAACATAATAGCATTTCCTTTTTTTTTATGTTATTTTAAATATATAGTCAGGTTTCTATATTCGATATAAAAAATTAATAATTTTTTTTCAATGCTAGGTGATGTGTATAGTTAATTGTTTTATTTTATGATATTAAGGTTATTAAAAATTTTAAGATTATATGTTGATTTTAAAATTTGAAAATGCATTATGTCACAATATAATGTAATGATATAAATTTTTTTTCGAATAATGAAAAGTTATATTTTAAAAAATGATGATATATGTGGATGTGAAACTGAGACAAAAAATATGTTTCCTAGTTAAAACCAAAAAATTAATTGCGGAAGGTTGAAGTTAGACAAAAACGCTCTACTTCGGAGAAAAATGGAAAAAAACGGTTAAATGGTAGTTTGATCAAATTAAGCATAATTAAAATGTTTAATTAAGTGTACTTAAGTACAATTATCGTATATATTTATTTTTAAATTTTTTATTTTGAAGGTATGTCCTTTTATTTTAAAATAATAAATTAGGTTTATGATTTAGATGTTTATTTTTAAATTTTAATTATGATTAGCTTGTCTGATAATGATTTGACAAATATTTAACATTTTTAATGTGGTCTAGTTTCTCCAAAAAAATTATAATTTTGAGATTTTTATGATTTTATTATAATTATGAGAATTAATGCATCAGACTTAAATTTATCATATTCATGTATTATTTTATCTATTTATTCGTTTGAGATAATTACATCTACACTAAAGATAAAAAAATACTTTTTCACGCTTGAGTCTGTGCTAATCTCGCTTAAATTTAAAAAGCTTGGAGCTCGACATCCGTACTTCAGAGTGCTTTACGTTTTTTAGAACTTTGATAATTACTGGCTTTTATTTGTTTAGAATATTATTAATATATTATTAATTATTGATAATTATTTATTTCTGGCCTGTGCATCGTGGCGTGGCGATTAAAAAATAAAAAAATGAATTAATATAGTACATTTGAGGTCAAGCATGACAAGGAAATATTGGTATATACCACACTCTTCGACTTTTATTTATTATTATTTAATATATATTTCAGCTTGAAAACGTCACTACCGAATTCATTCAACGTGTGAAGCAATTAATGCAAGCAGTAGATTTCAGTCCAAAAGTCAACATGTCACACGTGGTATAGCTTTCAATAAGCTGGCATTATTTTAATAAATGGATGTTTGAGCTTCGTGAGACGGGTTAAATGCGTTATAATTATAATAGACAAATAATAATTTTCAATATAAAAAGTAATATTTTTGTATGAATGATTTAAATAGAATGTTCGTTAAACAAAATTGACTATTGAGACTGTTTCACAGAAGTTTTGTGTATTTAAATTTTAATAAATATTCAACTCTGTGCTTGTTTCCTTGTAATGAATGCTACACTATGATGTTAATAATGATTTAAAATTTTAGGTTATTTCGTTATTCATTTAAGAAAAATTAGTCTTAGGTATTTTATAAAGTTCTGTGTTGTGCTAGAAACAACATCAAATTGATTAAGAAAGACCTTGATGAAATGGAATAAAAGTGAAAAAAATATTTTTTTTAGCAAAAGTTAAAATAGGTGAACTTGTAGGATGAATTTCTATTTTTGTTAGTCAGCTAAATTCCATTTAATATTTTCGCTAATATAATTTAATACTTATTTAAAAATTATGAAACTTTTTATATATATATTTAGAAATAAACTAGAAGATTACTGATTCATCTATAACGGGAATTTTTTTTAAAATAAATTTTATGTGAATAATTTTTTCAAAAAGCAAAATGAAATTGGTTTTTCTTCGATCAAATATATTAAATCATCATCATTGATCAAAGTCGCATATACACAATCTTTTCATTGACACTCATATGAATGTTATATAATTTGAGAATACAAAATTTATATATATATAAATTTTGTATTCTCAAATTATATATATATATATATATAGGTTGTAGTATATATTTTGGTAAATGTTTTATTTGTGGAAACCCTTGAAAATTCTTACCAAGAACATTGACCTATTTTTCCTCTAATTAATCGAGGAGAATCAACACTCCTCTCTTAAGCACTTCTCTTGTTCCCCATTCGTTTTTCCTCTACCTCTTTTCCTCGAGTCTTAGTCTTGATCAGCAACATTAATTTTACTTGAATGTCCAGAGAAAGGTAAACCCTTTGATTTTCATCTCTTAGAAAAGCCCGAAACCCCTTTATTCTTGTTTTGTCTCCACGAAATTCTTTAATTTTATCCATGCCTTAACTTTTGTGTCTTTCGAAACGTCATTTTTCTTGTCTAATTAGGGTGGAAGGGTTTGACGAGACTGGCAAGAAGTTGAAGACGGAGAGTAACAGTAGTTCCGTGATGGGAAAGAGACAGATGATGCTAAACACAACAACTCCATGCGCAGCTTGTAAGCTTTTGCGAAGAAGATGCGCCGAAGAATGCCCATTTTCGCCTTATTTTTCCCCGCATGAACCCCAGAAATTTGCTGCTGTTCACAAAGTTTTTGGAGCCAGTAACGTTTCCAAGATGCTCATGGTAATATTAATATTCTTCACTAACCAGTCAACTCCCACATCTCTATATTCAGATATATGTTCTTTGAAATGATGCCGGTCGCAACTATAAAACCCCATTTGATTGGATGGTACTATGTGAATTTATTGTAGAAAAATAAGGTTTTAGATCGATCAAGAATAGCCAAGAATCTTGACAGATCCAGGTATCATGTGTTTTGATATTTTAATTCTTCTCGTTTGATTCATAATTAGGAGGTGCCAGAGTCGCAAAGAGCCGATGCTGCGAACTGCTTAGTTTATGAAGCTAATGTGAGGCTTAGAGATCCGGTTTATGGATGCATGGGTGCGATTTCAGCATTGCAACAGCAGGTCCAAAATTTACAAGCTCAACTTAACGCCATCAGGGCTGAGATAATAACATACAGATATAGAGAAGCTGCTAATAACATCATTAATGCATCTAACGATCATGCCGCCGTGTTGGCTGTTTCCGTGGCTGAGCTGCCACAAGCTCCGCCAACTCCAACCCTTTCTCCACCAGCTCCAACCCCACCGCCACCTCCGTCAGTCGTCATTTCATCGTCTTCTTCTGCTCCGTCTATGTACACCTCTCCTACTAACACTGCGAGCTACAACAGCATTTCCAACAATCGTGTACCTTACTTTGATTGAGTCATTGCAATAATCATTCGGCATTAATTAAATATATGGTTTGTGCGAATTAAAGGACTAATATTTGGTTTCAAGATCACTAATGGTATCATCGGAATCAATCAAATCTTTTGTTGTACCAAATCTTCACACATAGATATCTAGTTTTTTCTAATATTTGTTCTGTTGAAAGATTCTAATTTCTTTTGCCGAAGTTTCTTCGAAGAATGGGTGTAAGTTGACTTTGTGGAGGTAGAGTAGCTAGATGTATTAATATTTAGTTTATATGTTTGGTGCTCTAATTTTTTTTCATTCCTCTCATTAATTTTGAAATTATTTTAGTGACGATAGCGATGTGTAAATCAAAATATTGAAGGATTGAAGATGGGAAAGCATCATGTAATTAAATAATAAAAAAGACAAACGATTCATATTAAATATCCGATAATATATATAACATCTTAATTTATATTCTCAATGGCCTGCCTAATTGAAAATGTCCATGGATTTCAATTTATTGAAAATGGTTTGTACATAAAGGAATGGTAGTTGCACGTGCATGGGATCGTGAGCTTTGACTGAGTAATAAATAAAGTGTCTGCAAACATGTTAGTTTGTGCCATTTAAGGAGATGAGTAGTTTAAGGCATACTAGAAATCAATTAGGAGACAAAAGGTATGATGATTGTGCTGCCCAATGCTGTAATTCTAATATTTCATAACACCAGAAATTTATGTAATCATTTAAATAACCATCCTTTAATTTCCTATCTTTTCAAAAAAATAACATTTTGATTCCTCCAAATCCAGTTAAGAGTCAAGGCAACTATTACATGCGCAAGTGAGATTTCTTGATAATTAGAAACAAAAAATAATATTTTTGGTTTTGTGGGTTTTTATCCATTAAATTTTCAAATTTTGATTTCGATACATTAACCATTTTTTGGGCTTTCAGCCATATTTCATTGAAAAAATGACATTGAAAATTGCTGACTTGTCTGATGTCAAGTCAAAAATTAGATCAAAATAGCAGAAAAATTAAAGTTAATGTACCAAAACTGATAAGTCAGTGAATTAAAAAAAAATCGTCCAAAAAGATATACAATATCAAATTAAATGGGCTTCATTCAGATTCCATGTAGCATTAAAAGTGAACACAAGTACTTGAGTACATATATAGTTCCCGAATATGGAGAAATGGAAATTCAGCAAAGATACAAGCATGTTTTGAGTATAATTCGACATCATGAAAGTGTGAAGATCAAATAACCAAAAGGTCCAACGCTTAGAAATGAAAAATGACTCGTCGTGCAAGTCTTTATTATTTGAAATAGTTTCTTCTCAATATATAAGATTAATTCCGAATTGCTAATTAATTGACCCTCCTACAATTCTTCCTTATCTGGCCGTTTGATCCTCCAGTAAGAGGACTGATGTCAGCCATCCTTATCATTGCTGCGACAAAATCATCATTAAAAGCTTTAGGGTTCTTGCTATATGTTTCGACAAGCGAATCGGTGGATCCACCGTTGTAGAGTATTTGGTCAGAATGCAAGAGTCCTTTCTTCAGCAGAAGAAGTTGGTAGTAATCGTTGTCAAATGTTGTTGGTGTTTTAAGGTCGAGAGGGGCCAAGTTGTTGTCTCCAACCCCATTCCGACTAGGGCAATTGGCTTGTCTTGTTCTTGCAAAGGATGGATCGATGTTGGTTTCGTTGTATATCCTGTTTCTAAACGATGTACATCTTGCTTGCCCAATGGTGTGTGCTCCTGATATAATTAGAGTTAGCCTAGGATTATATATTTTCTGGATATAATTTTTTATCGAATGGAAGTACATTTACGCGATGCACGTACCCGACAGAACTACCATATCCTTCGCTGAGAGACCCCTAGCTTGGAATCTATTGACGAGGTTGGAAAGAGTAGAAGTGGGGGGAGGAATCACACCGCTGTTCGCAGCTGAAAGGCTTGCTGTTAAGGAATCCCTTCTTCCGACTTTAACGTTCCAATTCGGTCCTCCGAGCTGCGAAATTAACGATATTATACATATTGTATGTACATGTATCGTCATTTATTATTTGACAATTCTAGATTGGATGATATAAAATTCATAGATTTTATCAAACGAATAGATATGAACATGCATGAAATAAATATAGTCATGCATGCATGGCAGTAGTCATCATCTATTTCATACGAGTCAATCGACGAGTGAGTACTGTGTTTGTGTATGTATAAGTTTTTCATGATTATTATCACTTTTACTTATCGTTCGGCAAAATGAAATTACTCACCAGTACGACAGAATCTCTCGCGGCGATAGCGAGAATATCGGCACATGAGACGACCCCAGGACACACAGACTCGACCTTGGACTTGATATCATCAATTACGTTGAAACCCCTCACCGAGTTAACGTTGGGAACAGCAGTTTTCTCCCCAGTGAAAGAAGATGTGTCATCCAGAAGTATCGATCCATCGCACCCCTATCGATATTAGTAGCATTTTAGGAATTGAATTATGCAATAATTTGAATTTACTCAAATTATAACACTTTAATTTGTCGATAATCCAGACTATAAAGTTTATTATTAGATTTAATATTTTCTTTTAATACATATATATGCATGTATGTATGTATATGCTTGGAATAGCAAATGTACTTGGACAAAGCAATCATGGAAGTGTAGGCGGAGAAGTGAGGCACCCATGCGTCTTTCCTTTGCCACCGCGGACTTAACCACCGATTCCACCACGTCGAACACCTTCGGACATGATTTTGTGTAATAACCAGTTGACAGTTGAGCGGAGACGCCGCCCGCTGAAAATGCAGCTATGACAACTAACCAACATATTGTGGCAATATTAAAACGCATTATTACCGAAGAAAAGGAAACCATTTTGAATTCTTCTCTCAATAAATAAGAGCAAAAGTTTGAAAAAGGGATAATATTAATTGGATGGATGATTTGTGAATTTTGATGAGCTATTTATAGAGTTCAAATGTAGCTAGCTAGACAAAACTTGCTTTGAAAAAAATGTAAGTGTTGGGTTTCATATAATCCCAGTTTAAATTGCCTCAGTCAATCGCGCGACGACTAGTAAAATTTTTGAATCCTTCAATGCTGCAATTATTTTTTGAGGGGGCAGGTTACCTAATTATGCATGCATGCCAAAATCCATTTGACTAATTGCTCACAAATGTAGAAAAGAAAACAAATTTTGGATTTGATTAGTGACTTTTTAGATTTTATTATAATAAATAAACTAACGATTCATGGGAAAAAATCAAAGGATAGCGTGAAATGAGTTAGACGAGGAAGTTGAATAAGAGATCGGGGCAGGTTGAAGTTTTGTCAAAATTGAGAGAGTCTATGCATGCATAACATTTATAGTAACATGCAAACTTGGATCTTTTTTTATTATAATAATAAATTAATTATGCATTAAAAAAAATTATATATCGTAAATGAAGTTATTAAAGAATTAATAAAAATTATTGCATAACCATAGTTTTTTTTTAATTTTTAATTTGAACTATAGTTTTTTTTTATATGAAAGACATTAAGTTTATTTAATATTTTATATCAATGTATTTTCTGGTTGTATTGTAACATATTTTTTCGTTGTACTTTTTGGTTATTATCTCTTTACTGAAATAACTCGCATAACCACCCAAAACTAGTTGCGATGGCACAAAACACATCTACTTTTATACATAAAAAACCAATTGTACATATGTATTTTAAACTGAACTATACATGCCAATTTGGTTTGAATTTTACGAAAAAATCGTTCAAACTGCACCGTGATCACCCTTGCGCATATGAACTATTAATTAAATATATCAAATTGATACAATAACTTTTACAATTGACTCAATTTTATATAATTTCAATTGATTTTTAGGAAATGGTTAATAAAAGACGAAGTATTTTGTTATTTAACTATAGTTAACCATTATTTTTAAAAAATAAACTTTTGCAGTGTATTTCAAATATATTTGGAAAGATCATTGACTAGGTTCATTTTCTTAAATGTCCCGTAATTAATAGAAGGCCTCCGCCAAACAAAATCAAATGTGGTCTCAAATTATGTTAATTTATATTATTAATCTTCTAATCCTGTCAAATTCCAATCCTATATCATTTAAAACATTTTCATTTTTTCCATCAACTTATCCATCTCAATACCTGTTCATTATTGTCATGTATGAGAAAGTTTGGTTCTTGTCGTTGTTCAATTTGTTGGCTCCAATTAATTGTTTTGATTTTTTTATTTGACTTGATTATGTTCATTTTTCTCCAATTATTTTGAAGTTTCTTCAATTCAGACATTTTGACGTTAAGTTTAGTGGATGGTGCAATTTTTAGCATATGCTTTGTTTTTTTATGTATTGGAGCGGATTGATTTAGATGAGAATTTAATAATTTTAACAAATTCTGAGAAATATTTTGGTAATTGGGTTGTAACACTTAAAGGATTTTCACTAAAAAACTTGTAATCTAACTCAATATTTCTTAGCACTGCCTAACTGAAACTTCTAGTATCTCACAGACTTAACAAAACTTGATCAGTACTGCCAGATTACAAGTATTTCTAAATGAAAACTCTTCGCACAAAAAATCCTTAATAATCTGATATAAACTCTTAATTTTGTGCTTCTAAAAATCTTGATCATTTTGTCTCTTGATAGCTTGAGAGAAATATATAATTTTGAAGGTTGGGAGAGCTTGAGACTGATTACTCCCATCCTCTATTTATAGGCTTCGATCCAATGGTCTGCAAAATGAAATCTGATTACCATTCCAAATGAGGTAGCCGTTAGTCCATGTCGTTTTTCATGTCACTAACGTTATGTCGTTAGACCACCGAAAATGGATTTTCAAGTATGGAAAAGTTCGACTAAGCTAGTCATTTGATATAGATATCAAACAGATATATGGAAACAGACATGAGTTAAATGAGTTAAAATAAAGAACAAGTTATATGGAAATTCGAAAATCTATACTATTTTATGTATCTCATTCTCCAACTCAATGAATAATTCACTAAAATATTTGATTTACATAACTCTTTGTGTAAACCTACTTCAGTTAGGGCTTATCTAATGACTAAACTGAAACTCTTAATATTTTTTACACAAACAAAACGCAAAGACAAAGACAATTAAAAACTAAAATTACAATAAACTAATATATGAAGTAAAGATCATAAATGACAGGGACTAACCAGGCCGAACCGTCTTAACTCATAACTCAAAACAGATTAACCTATACGAGTTTAAATTGTTTCGGTCGATCTCGCGCGACTGGTAAAGTTTTTGGATCCTTCCACGTGCCTATTAAATGTATTTGACGGGTACCTAACGATGCATGCATGCCTGCCAAAATCCATTTGACTAATTGCACACAAAATGTAGAAAAGCTAACAAATTAATTTTGGATTTGATTGGTGACTTTTATAATGCTAAAAATAAATAAATAAACTATTGACACAGGAAAAAGAATTAAAGATGGCGTGGAATAAGTTAGACAATGAAGTTGAATAAAGAGATCGGGTTAGGTTGAGGTTTTGTCAAAATTGACTTCATATTGGTTTAGTACATATATACATAATAAGATAACCATATAGTACTTGTGTATGTTGATCTAGTCAATTATTGCACGTAATTAAAATTTATATGTATCTCGAAAATTATACTAAGACGTTTTTATCCACACATCGTACTAAAAAAAGCTACTAGCGACGATTTTGAATTCTGTTGTTTGAGTTAGTGAATTTAAAATTACTGTTGATGCTCCATCATATTAAAATAGCCAAATGTTTATGTTTACCCTCAGAGACGGATGTACTGGACTATAGCCCAGCACATTTTTTTTTTTATTTTTTAATAATGTAGCGACGGTTTTCAACAACCGTCGCTAATATTTGCGACGGTTTAGTAAAACCGTCGCCGATGGATCGGCGACGGTTTTAATTACACGTCGCTACTAGCGCGGTTTATTCAAGCAGTCGCTAATAACAGTCGCTATTAGCGACTGTTTTTGAAAAACCGTTGCTAATAGCGACGGTTTTTCAAAACCGTTCGTACATCAATGTCTTAGTCCAATCAAGTCCCGTCCATTTACAAGGATGAGACCAAATTCATCCCATATCCTCTGATCCGCCCCACTTCAATTCTACAAAATTTCTCTCCCAAGTCCCAAGCCCTTTAGCGACAGAATAGAATTGCGGACTCCAGAAGAAATCGAATTGCTCATCGGCAAGGCAACAATCCAGGTAAGAATCGGCTATACATTTTTTATTTTGTTTTTTATAGCTTCTCTGTGTGTGATTTGTGGTTTCTTGATTGTTTGTTGTTGATTGACTATTACTTGTTTATTTGTTTAATAATTATTTTATTCTTGTTTAGGATTATAACTTTAACTATTTCAAAATGGAACATCAATCTGCTGCAAAGAAAGGAAAAACATTGATATCCTCTTTCTTTAAGAAGAGAGATCGTCAAACTAGTGAAGATACTTTAATTCCTACGGTCAAGTGTTTATGTTATGTTGACTAGATTGATTCATCATGTTTTGACATTACCTGTGTCTACTGCCACTACTGAGCGGGCTTTTTCAGCAATGAAGCATGTGAAGACGGCACTTCGCAATAAAATGGAGGATGACTTTCTTGCCGATTGTTTGACACTCTATATTGAACGAGATTTAGCTAAACATATTGATGTAAATTCTATTATTGATGAATTTTATGTTTTAAAATCTCTTAGGGCACAACTTCGTTGAACGATATAATGTAAATTTTTTTTAATAATATATAACTTATCATATTGAGTTCAAGCCCCCCCCCCCCCCCCCCCACTTTTATTCCTGGATCCGTCCCTGTTTACCCTCACTCCAGAAACAAGAATAATTGATATCAAAACATTTTGTTGGAGTGCAATAATTATCTCTGCTGGTAGAGCAATTGAAACGTGTGTTATATGATTTAAAAAATTTGAGTTGGATTATTAATATCAGCGCTCGGTCCTATACAGTTCATGCAGAAAAATATATATGTAGGCTTTTTTGTTTTTCCTCTTGAATTATTATAATTGACACACGATGTCATACTCATGAGAAAACTATAAAAATCTAGATCAAAATGTAATGTTCGCACGGTACAAAAGACAAGACATTAAATGATTATATATCTTTCTTTCATCCAAAGTTTGACTCAAGTTTATAACAAATGATTAGAGTTTATACATCATTTTGTTATCGATATACATCATTCATCATTTTAGCACACGAACCAAACATTAACGTACAAATATGAATGTAGTACTTAATTGGATATACTGTCCTTGTACTTTGTTACTATACGTTTTTAATTCGTAAATAACTAGACGACTAGAGATGTAACACTTTTGATTCTAAATAAAAGATATTACAAAATTAGTCATTGTTAATTTTGTTCTAATAGGTAACGGGAGGAAAATTCAAATGTAAAAGTTTACTTCATATTTCTTTAGTCGATTGCAATAACTAATTTCTTGATATTTTTGAAATGATATCGGTACTCAAACAGTCAAGCTGCGGAAAATATTAACGGGAAAACATTTAAATAGCTAAAAAAATAAATGAGAACGTCTAACGAGTCATTCAATATTTTTACTGCTCGGCTCGTGGATGAGACAGTGAATGATACATAATATAAGTATGAGAAATCAATATATTTAGATAAGACAATATTGATGCATGATATTAATATTTCGTAGATCTTAAATACAATATTGGACAAAATAAAAATGTATAATCAATCGATGTCTTTATCTTAGGTTGTAACATTACGCAGCGACTTAATTACTCTAAAGTCAAAGAAAGAAAACGAAAGTGTCCATACCAGCGACCATGTTTTGATTATTCTTAATTTTTAATGATTAACGAAATACTTTCAACATATCTTTCCTATTGTGATTAACTTACTTGGAAATGCAGAGTATGAACAAGTCATCCTCTTCAAATTCAAAATGATAAAAACAAAAGAAATTCAACTTTAAGTTTATTTTTCAAAAATAAATATCCTCCTATAGAAAAGTGTCTTATTAAATAACTAGTTAAATTGCTATGAGAACCCACCTTGGCTGCGAAATTTAGCTACACAAAAAATTCTGTGAGATGGATCTTTTATTTAGATCACTCATAAAAAATTATTAATTTTTATATCAAAAATATTACTTATTATTCTCATAAAAAGACCTACTAAACTAGCTATATAACATGAATGGAGACGATTATTTAATAAAATAAATCAAGATTTTATATATATATAAAAAAAAGAAATAAGAATTTCTCATGAATTTAATATGACAAGTAGAATTGAAAACCTTGCATCATGATATCATGAAGTTCGTTATTAAGGCTGACGACTTATGATGGGACAAATTTACGATTTAAAATATATGGTGGAACAATTCCACAACAATAAGTTTTATTTTTTAAAGACTTTTGGTGGAGTAGTGGTTACAGAAGCCCAGATTCGATTTGCATTTCTTAACTTGCATTATTACCTTTTATTCTAATGGGTGGAAAAATATGAAAAATTATACTTTTTTGGCCTTGTATAATTATAGTTTTGATAGCCTGTACACCTACCGTGCACACCTATGTGAGCACCGATGAGGTGTCACTCACCTATTGGATGCACAATTTTTCTATATTTCATCACATCCAATAGGTGAGTGACACCTCATCGGTGCTCAAATAGGTGTGCACGATAGGTATGCAGGATATCAAAACTATGTATAATTATTTCTTTGATATTTTTTAAATTTATTATTTTTGTCTATTTTACGATTTTAATCATTTTCTGATGTGACGTTGACATGATATCAATATGATGATATAATGGCAAACTTGGAAAAAGTTTTTGTTTCACATGGCATGGAAAAATTAGTTAATCTAATAGGTTCAAGTATTATAACATAATAATATAGAAGTATAGATAATATATATGTATATAAATATATAAAGCCACAATCAGAGAAAAATGAAAAGTGGCACTATAAATAGCAAAATCTATTGCTCCGTTTAATATGACACAAAAACTTGTATGAGACAATCTCATGAGTCGTATTTTGTGAGACGAATATCTTATTTAGGTTATCCATGAAAAAGTATTATTTTTTATGCTAAGAATATTACTTTTTATTGTGAATATCGGTAGAATTGACCCGTCTTACATATAAAGATTCGTGAGATCGTCTCATAAGAGGCCTCTTCTTAATATAATATATATATATATATATATATATATCTTAAGCAGTATTTGAATAATTCAAGGGTTAATTAGGATTCATCCCTAACTCCACGCATAGTTAAGAATCAGTCCTCTTGTAGTACATCAAAGAAAATCCTATTCGACACCTTCAAAAGGTAAGTTTCACTCAACTTAAGAATGCCTTTGCTTACCTTTCCGCGCAAATCTATAACAAAACTGTTGCACAACTCGAACTCAAATTGGCTAAAACAAACATTTTTAGAACACAAACTCTTCCTCGACCTTCTCATTTGGAGATCCTTTATCTTTCATGGCTTCTAAAGCTTCTGCAGTTGAATCACTGATGTTCAGCAGATACTGCATCCGGGATCGTTTTTCATCATCAGGGTCGCTTTTAACAAACACGAGAAATAAATCCGCTAGTTCCTCCGGCACCTCCCATGACAAGGGAGTGGAAGGGACCGCTTTGTCACATGCTAACATGTTGTTGAGGGAATTAACCTGAAAGTCCACACAAAAATAATGGGCAACGGTTTTTACACCTTTTATATCAAAAGAAATGGATAAAAAATTAGAACTAGTACGTACCACACCGGAATGGTTTCTTTGTCTTAATAGTGCCACCGCCTGAATGAGCGAGTTTGATAATCTAGTGCGAGCAAGCTCGAGCACAACTCCTTTGGCTTTCTCAGGATCAATGTTGAGATCTTTCGGGATTTTCTGATACAGTTCCTCTTCATCAAACTCTCCGGTACCAGCCGAAAAGATATCGTCCACAGTTTTTTTGAAGAGGGACTCTCGTAAACTTTCTGATATCATGGTATCTACGTCGACTCCATTTTCTTTGAGATCTCGAATTTCCTTAATGTTTAGTCTCCCCCGACCTACAGCAGTTTCAAGAGCCGCTGACAATTTCGTAGTAGTTATACTTTTTATGATATTTTTAGCGTACTGAGGTGGCAAGCCAACATTCTTCTGCAACACGTCTAGCTGCTCCATCCTAGCTTTAGTCAACTGTCCATCAGCTAAAATTACCTCAGCTTCTTGCCTGAAAGCTTGCTCCGCTAAGCTCCTATGCACTTCCACGATCTCCTTGTCTGACATCCCAAGTAAGCCACCAAGTTGGTTAAGCAAAATATACTCGGAATCATCCTTCTTTGTGGTGATTTGGGCACCAAAAGGAATCCTGGTCACTTGACCAGTAAGACAAAATAGCAAGTACGTTTTGTAAAGGTCGGCTCTATCCCTTTCTTGGAGGTCATCTTTCAGGTTTATCTCCGTTTGGACTGGTTTCCCTTTAGTATCCTTGCTGGGTCTTGCTTTCCGGAGCGACTGTAAGGAATCCCATTCCTCTTCATCCTCCATCTGTAGTTCTTCTGTCTTGGTAGGTTCTTCAGGTGTTGTATCAACTGATTCACCTTTGATATCTGCAACCAGTTCAGTAACAACCAAGCTATTGAAAGCAATCATTTTCTTGAGTTCCTTCGCTGATTCAGTACGACTTCCAGCTGCCCTTGCTCGCTGAATGTAGCTTATGAAAATCTTACGGACCTGCGCACAACCAATAACATTACTATTCAGATTAATCAATGGCATCACAAGTTTCATAGAAACTTATTGAGTATAGAATAAGCCCCCCGAATTAAATCAGTAGCCGACCAAATGGCTGATAGACCAAATAAAGATAATCAGAGCCAAAAGAGCTCCATCTAGGATTCCATGGATTCTATAGGATAAAAATGTATTGGTTCATTGGGCACTTACTGCCTTGCTAGCAAGAGACATAGCAACCTCCCTGGTTAAACGCAAACCAAAAGCAGCTTTTCTGACAGACTTTTGGATCTCTGCATCGTAGCCATCGACTCCGGCAGCAATTGCCTCCTTGACGACCTGTTGAAGTGATTGGACAACCAATTAAATGACCTAGTAATTATAATTATAATCACCAAACACCACCACCTCAAAGGTTGTGATTCTTTATGCACGAAGATAAAAAATAAGAACTAGGGACCTATTGGGGTGGGCTTGAAGAAAAAATGTCTAGCGCAGTAGATGGTGATAATAATATGTGAAAAAGATTCACATCTACGAGGAGATAAGAGCAAAGAGCAAGTATTGATTTAAGAATATTACACAGGTGAGAAACCTTTTTCAAGACACATAAATTATTTTACAAAGTGAACACAAATTCATAATTCTGAACAAATCCCCTGTATTCCATGGACTAAACATAAGGTTGCATTTGGATTTATGAATTGTAAATGTATTTTTGTTATCAACGAAAGTAAAACCATAAACTTCGAATTCAATTCTTACATACATATATATATATATATATAGTATTTCATGTTAATTAAAATATATTTCATGCTCATTCAATAATGCTGTCATTTAAAATTCATTCTACTTTGTATAATACTATAACTAATGTATAAATAAATAAATTATTTTTAAGATTTGATCTACTGTTTCATTATTAACAATAAAACTGTGATCGAAATCCTTGAATTTAAAACCATCACCTCAAATGCAGCCAAAGTTTGCTCTGAAATCCATCAATCCAAATGCGACATAAGAGTAGATTTTGTCAAATGAGAGATAAATGCATCAAGTACCAACACACTTAGCTTTGAATCAAATTTCGATGTAGAAGCACTTGGCATAAAGAAATTACTATGTTAAGCATGGTTTTTAAGTTTTTTGTAAAAGCAGAAACAGTGCCTAATTAGTAAAAAGCAATATTTCTGGAATTTGACATTTTATGTTTTTTTTAATTACAAAAAATACTACTATTTTAAACAAAATAGCTTTAAAAAAATTTTTATAGAAAAGTTTCTCCACTCTTAGACAAATTGAAAATGTAAAGTTCATGTGTATGTTTAGGATGCAACCATTCGTTTGACAGAGGGGTGTTCTAAATATTTAGGAGTTAGGATGCAATCATTAGTTTGATACAGGGGCGGGCGTGCTAAATCCTAACTTAGGACCCACGAACTATAATTATGCTATATATCTAGAAATTGCCCAAATAAACCACTATAGTGTTTTTGCCAAATAAACACACTAGGATGCAACTATTGGCAAGTATTTATTACTAGTGGGGTTGTAAGACCTGGCTAGAAGTGGTCTTTAATTTTCAACTTCTGGTGAATTTTAACCTCTTACTAAAAAAGGATTAAACTCTTCGCCAGCCTCCCAATTTATAAACATAAAAGAACCGACAGAAAATAACAATGTTACCTTCTCAAACAAACTGCCACAGATATCAGCATGAATTGCATCAATAGTTTCTTTTGGAATGCATAAACTAATCTGTATCTTCTCTAATGTTTCCACATCCTGATCACTGAGTTCACCTTTGTCAGCTACCAATTGCTGAAGTCTTTTTCGGTAAATTTCTGACCAATAAAAAAGTGATACTTTCAGGAACAAAATGTAGTACACAATTAGAGTAACTAGTTGAAACACCGAACAAATATAAATACTTAAAGACTATACAGAAAAAGCTTCCATCACAATATAAATGTTATCCCTCATAACATAAACTGAACCTTCGTGAATCTCTACGGCCTTATGTGGATCAAAGTGTAACTCTTCACATAGATTTTGAAGATAGGCTGCTTTACTAGCAGCAGCGGCCAAGGCGCCACTTGACACTGCTTGCTGAAGCCGTTTGCGATATACTTGGGAGGTAACTTCCATAGCAATTGACTCTGCTTCTCGCCGTCCTAAACCAAATATATTCCTTAATTGATTAAGTGCAGCAAGCTACAATAAAAACAAAAGAATGAAGTCAGTACCGGATTAAAAACAGAAAACAGGTAAGCTCGGCGAAGTTTAGCTGATAGAGATACTAAGTATTTAATATATTTAGTCTCTAACAGCACAAATACCATTAGGCATAGGCATAGGCATAGGCAACAAGGTATCTCATTGTAAAGAAATACATAAAAATAATATTGTGGTGAATGTTGAATATTCACAATAAAATAAATGTAACAATAACCAAATGCGTCGGTTTTCTTTCAATCAATGATCCACTGAGCTGAAACTCTTCAACATACGTCCACACTTAATAGAATGCCCCTATATAAGTATATTGTAGGATACGCCCAAAACCCACAACAATCAGAAGTTAAGCGTGTTTAGCCACTCGAGGTTGTAATAAGTGAACAGTTCAACAATAAAATGGGGTAGACCGTAAATATCACAGAGTCCACAACCATAAGTTACTAGGAAAGTATTATGCTGCATAACTTGAATGATGGTTTACAATATTTCTGTAAAGAAAATAATGAAATAAATATTTAGAAAGTGATGAAAACACGTCGGTCAGAACCTTTTTTTCTTCCATGAGTCCCCCCGCCAAAGCATCTGTCACATATTCTCTGTACAAAAGCTTTAAGTCATCGAATTTTCTGTCACCGTCATACTCCCCACCTAACTCAAGAAAAAACAAAGCTTCAACTGACAACTACATATAGGAAATACGCCCAAATAATCTTCAAGAAGATAGTATCAGAGAGCCTAAAGAGTATTCAAACCAAGATGAATGAGGGATTCAAAATTGCTCAGTAATAATACCTACTAAAGACACAGGCCCAACACCCCTAGCAAAGCGACTAGAATCCGGATGGCTCTTGAGAGAAATTAGGAGATTATTAAATGCCAGAATCTTGTCAAGTTCCTCGATGACACGATTCCTGTAAAACATACACAGCTTGTTAGGCATTCATATTACAAACAATGTAAACATTGTAGGACTGTTTACTGCTGACAAAACAAAGTGGGGAAAAAGACAAACTAAAGACAAACTATAGTTACACAAACAGCAAAAAAACAGATTAACGAACTGCAGGCTGTCAGTACGAGGATAAGGCTCTATTATTAGGTTATATTTTTCAAACAAATCTTTTTTTTTTAAATGAAACTAAATTTTATTGATAGGTTAAATATTACATAATAAGCAGACGAGTAGTCCGCACAACCGATGACCAAGCAAGCATAAATAAAACTACGCCAGTTATGTCATGTCCATACAAACTACGCCAGTCATGTCATGAAACAGACAAATGATTGAATTCTTTAATATTAACCGTCCAACTAGCCACCCTGAACTTGATCTTCTCCCAAACTTGGTCTACTTTCTCGGACTCCTCTTTGAATATTCTGTTATTTCTCTCCAACCAGATATTTTTCAAACAAATCTTTGAAATCATGATAAGACCAAACTCTGCCAAATCAACTGATTTACATTTTAAACCCACCAAGGCTTTGCTGTCTTATAATAATTTAAGCATGAGTCATTCAACATCAAGGTTTCTGCTCATAACGTGTAACAATAAATTTTCACTTGTTAGAAGGTCTTATAGTGCTTATTTTAACTTTATCTCCATAACCAACAAAGAAAACGTAATTTACACAGGATAATGAATTACAAATGAATCACAGAACCAAGTCTCAACACCTGCACCAAGGCAACTAGTCAACTACAAGGGACTAAAACAAACTTAAACAAGTCGCACATTGCTATAGTTTCAATATTGAAGCATAATAGTTTCATACCCGGATTTAGTTCTGGACTTCAATAGATTGAGAGCTGTTGATATATTTTGCTCCACAAGCTTTCGTGTATGCTCACTAAAGATGTCTGCAGCAAGCTGGGGAAAAAAGAATCACCATTGAAAGACAGGCACAGTACGTCTCTTCTCAATCTTATATATTCAACAGTATGGCCAGTGGCAATAAAAATAAAAAACTGATGTACACGTGATATTTGGTTCCCAGAATATTTTTGTCTATTTACCTCATCCGAAAGTCGGTATAGAAGTTGAGCTTCTCTGAGGCTGATCAACTGACTCACGCTAAGATCTAGCAAACATAAAGACACATAAATAAGTTGCATTGTCAACCTACTACTACTCATTAGTTAAGTGTAGAATGTAGCGACAACTTTACTAAAGTAATAATTATACAATAATAAATAAGAGATCATATACACATATTGGAAGCAAATTCTGCCATATGGAATCTACATGAATCAATCTAACCAAAAAACTTACATCTCAACAACATTCAGCTTAAATGCAGGACATCTAAAGCGGTGCATTACCCGATTAACAGTTCAAGTCGCTTTAAGATGCATCACAGTGAAAAAAAATTACATTTTTCCACATATTTATTCTTGGTTACTGTCAACGCAGAAGCCTAAATACAAGTTAAATAAATGAATTGAAAGGCAAAAACATGCAAAATTTTACTAGAAAACATTTCAAGACCAACTATAGGAAATAAATCTAACAAGATGTTCTATAAACAAAAAATGACACCAAGAAACTTGTGGGGTGCATTAAACAATCATGTAACGGGTATTACCTTGGGCAATCGATTTAAATCTGAAAGCATAGAGTCTCTGGGCGTTATCCCGAATGGCAACCTCAACCTGACAGAAAAGGTAATTTGAAGACTAAAGAAATTCTAAAATGGAGCCATGGATTTACAGAACCATCAACTTCAATTTTATCCAGTTACCCAAAGAAAACACTAGAAAACTTCAGGTCAAATATGTCAAGAAAACATCACGGGAAAGCCTTACAATGCTATAATACCTGGGCGTCAGTGACCTTGAGCACGCGTTTCCAGGGTAACAGGAAACCTGATGCTTGTCCAAACACAAGATTTGACACGTATAACAGCTTCTGAAATGCCTGCAGCAGAAACATAAAATATATACAAGCTCAAATAACTGTGTCCTACCAGATGAAATATATAATATCAAAGACTATCAAAATAACATCCCACCCGACGTTGATCCACATCAGCATCACGATCCCCTGTTTCAAGTCTTTGCCTGGTAATCCGCTTACCAATCTGAGAAATCATGATAAAAAACACTTCAAACAAATAATCTCCATATTAAAGTAAAGCCACAATTATTATTGTTCTTCCATTAAAATCAATAATCACAAACAATCGTACCTCCATGTGTACTGATGCCGCCTCTGGGTCATCAATGCCCAAGGATTGTTTGAATTTAATTATGGTCTCAACTTCATCACCTTTAAGATCTTCACCTCCAGGAGGAAGGACAGCCGATACAAATCTAAGATTGAAAGCAGAATGATAAACAAAAAGGATCTGAAAGTTTTGTTAAATATCGTTATCAATTCTCTAATCTTATTGACTGTGCATGCGCGTTGAATGGATTGGATATGCTTTCATTTGTTGAAACCCACAAAGCATTATTTAATTATCATAACTCTAGCATGTGAAAACACATCGATCCATATAAAAAATAGAAAACCGATTTTTCGTTAGCTGGGAAATATTTGAAAACATGTCTGCACATACAAACAAACTGGTTATTAAACTTTATAATTGACCAAACAGCTTACTACTTACTTGCCGTATATATCGCAAAGCTCCGCATTGAATGCTGCATTTTGTTTGCTAACACCATATCTGAAAGATTGTACAACAACTCAACAAGAATACAACAGAAGCAAAAAATGACAAGGTTCACAATCATGGCAATAGTTATGAAAAATTAACAGTGAGTAAGAGTAAGAAGCTGATTAAAGATGAAGAGGGCAGGTTAGAGAGGAGTCTTTTTGGGGAAAAAGACCTACTGTGCGTGTGTTTTTTTTTGTGTGTGTGGTGGGGGTGTTTTAAAAAAAACCTAGGCCTCAAAATAAAAGACACAGTAGCCTAAAAATCTAACTGCCCGTTAGGAAAAGGCTAATACAAATAAAGAAAAAGTAAGATCGTATTAACAAAAAAAATGAGATGATGACCTTCTAATTACAAAATTATGTACATTAAAATGTCCAGACGATAGAGAGAAGAAAGTGGTCTTTTACATCCACTCCTGGCAACAATCACCAGCACTCTACTCTTGAGCAATTCCTTTGTTTGCCCCTTTAAATTGGCCAGTTATCATTCAGGGTCCAAGTTTCCTATTATCTATTCAGCTCACAAGTCTTCCAGGTTAAAGTAGTCCAAATTTCTTGTTTCTGAGTAACTGATAGATCTAAGCACTATAAAACTTGAGGACTGAGAAACTCATTTATTCATTCCTGGAAGTTATTGCAACCAAGAAAATGCAAAAGCATGGTTCAGTACTCCTTGTAGGTACCATCTATTGGCTACTGGACTTGGACCAATTATTCATGTCATGATTGTATGTTAGAAACTTCTATATGTTTTGGAATATATCAGTTCTGTAGGTTTCATCAATAATAATAGAATGAACTATAGTAATAGACGCATCGCTCGTGACACCACTAAGGATAGCCACTAATAAAGTAGTTTTGCAGCAAAATTAATCAGCCAACCATCAGATAAAAATTTATGAAAACCACAACGTGCTGTTCAGTAAAATTAGAGTACTTGTTTGCTATGGTTTCAACGTCTTCCTTCTTCAGAGCACCAGGATCATCACAACCCACAACGTAATTGTGCAAACTAGCAGCCGCGACTTCTGGCACACAGGAATTCAGAGCAAAAGCAGCCCCAGCTCCAGCTGCCCCAAGAACCACAGCCCCACCTATCCCGGAATTGCGTGACCCACCAAACCTAATCCCAAGGCCATATCCAGCAGCAACGGCAGCGGCAAAGATAAGTGCGGAACTGGCAATTCTGATGGGTGGCGACATAACCTCCACCAGAGACTGGACGCCCGTCAGCTCCCTCTTGTCTCCAAAAACATCAGGCTTGACTACGGTGACTGGGGGTTGAGAAGAAGAGCGGGTGACGGATATTCTGTAGCGGCGGCGGCGGAGATGGGTTTTGCACTGGCGAAGGGGGAAGGGCGTGCAGATAAAGTGGGGTGGAAGAAGAGTTGTGGTGCTTGGAGAAGATGGATTGGTAGCTGTATGGATAATTGATGGGTTCATTGCAAATTTTGTGTACATGATCTCCGTTTGCCTCACTAGGCTTGGGTAAGAGTTTAATGCTGGAGATTGCAGAGATAGTAGAAGCAGGCAGGGGTGAAGAAGAAGAAGAAGATAAAAACCTGCTTATGTTCTCGTCTGCTTGCACATCTCCTCCCTACTGTACGTTATTAATTAAGAATTGGAATAGACGGATAAACAATGCGACTCTTCCATATTGATTATTTTATACTATATTTAAAATATTTTTTTTGTCTATTTTAATCTTCGATATATATGATAATTTTCATCTCACATATTCTAATTATATTAAAATAAAATAACATAAATGAAAATAATTTCAAACAATTTATGACTAAAATTCTTATTAAAAATCATTAAAAAATCTTATTATAAACTATCAATTCCTTTATAAAGTACAAATGTCCTAATTATAGATAAAATTTCAGGTCTAACATTTGATTATAATTGTTTGGGACGATCGTATCACTCGTATTGTTGCGTGATTTAAAAATTTTGAATGACACGAATAGCTAGAATATAATTAATATACTACTTATATAATTTAAAAAATTTGACTTACTAACTTTTGTAAAAACATACAATACCGATTCCTGATTAAGAAATATATCACTAAATTGTTTTCTTTTGTGAAAATCTATTTTAGAACATATATATGTAGAGAGTATTTTTATTAAAAAAAAAAGCGTCTCAGATTTCGATTTTATATTCCATACACTGCTCCTCCGCAGCTGCTGGAGACGGCCCACAAATGGGAATCTTTTCGCAAGAAGAAAGTAGTCATGTGCGTCGGCTATGATGGTTCCGATTGCCGACGTATCGTTCTCTGTACATTTTTTTCCCTGTGGTGATGGCATGGTTGATTTATTCATTGCAGAGGTTTTTTTTTTTTTGTTGGTATAGCCCATTATACTTTTTGTTGGTGATAAATTTCTCTTATGCGCCGCTGGTTTGCAAGTTCAAAGAAATGAACCCGCGTTGTCTAGTAAGATTATTTTTTCCCTGCTTTTCTCGGGAACTCCTTGCGTTGCTGCGTTCTTGATTTTTTTTCTCCTTTTCCTTTTATGCGGGACTAAGAAGTTTTTACTGCTGGTGTCGATGAGAAGTTGATTCGATTGGAAAAGGTGCTGAATATTTTAGACCCTTCAAAGGTTCCATGGAAGGACTGGGTTGAAATACTAGACGCCAACACTAAGATTCCTGAATCCCAATTGAATGAAGTTTTGGTTGCTTGGAATTTGTGGAAAGAAGATTCAAGAGTCTCGGAAAAAGATTGTGGTTTGATTGAAAGTTGAAACTTTATGAATTTTGTTATCTTATTATTAAATATTTATCAGTTCCAACTTTTTTCTGCTTATGTTTAGTTTATCTATCTTCATTCATTTGTTCAGTATGTATATTTCAGCATATGGGTATATATTAGCAATAAGAACAACCATGGTCCGTCTATATATTAATGAAACTCGTTGGTGTCGAATTAGTTAGCAAAATGTAATGAAGTACACATTGTGCAAATGAAGTGTTTTTGTTTCAGCTACTAATTCAAAAGCATCGAAGTACCATTTAAAATGCTTGAAATGCATTATTAATTACATTAAAACACGAATTCCATCCACCGACGGAGCACCTTAGACTGAGGCTAATCAGTAAAATAGATAATATTACATCGAGTGGTGGAATATAAAGTTGATGTCTAACTGATATACAAGGCCAAGTAGGTCGGTTTATGTAGAAATCAAGCATGAACATGTCTCTATCGCGATAGTTTCTTTTCAAACAACCCGAGTTGGCGAGACCTTAACATAAAATGCAAAAATGATCATAACGAATTTATTCGGTACCGGCGAGCACCATATTGTGCAAGTACAAAAAAGTGGGTGACAGATAGAAAGTTCAAAAAATAAATGCTCGGACATGATACGAGTAACACGTTACAAACGCGGGACGGAGAACAACATGCCCCCCTGGTTGCAAATTATATTAATGAAGAATGTTCATTCTGTAACGTCATGTGTTCTCCAGTAGACGAGGAGGTGGAACTCAGTCCCAGTCCAAATAAAGAAACGCAAATACTTCCCAACATTTACATCAGCAAAAAATGAACCTGATTTTTGCTGACGTCTTCCACGTCGACTACACTTGACAGATTTGCCCTTTGATAGATAAGGGCACAGGCTTCACATTGTCAATTTGTCATGATATCAGCGAAGTAGTCTTTTGAGCAATTTTCAGGGGTTACCGCATGAATGGGACCAAGTATCTAAACTCTGTTCCATTTCCATTCGACAAGAAGAAAATCTTCTTCCAGTTGTCCACCGAAAATGATTCCCGTTTAACTAGTCTTTGCCTGTCACATGAAATGTCATATTCAGATTTTGAAATTTATCAATCCACAACAACTTGATGTTTTTTTATTTATAAATGATTTCCGTAAACATAAATAAGGATGCGCGAGAAGATGCATATAAGTTGCATTATTCTTGAAATGAATATTAGAGAGTATCTAAACTGTAATAAAACTGAAACGATGTGACCTCTGTGGAACCAAATATTGCGCTCCTTATCAATTGGCAATAAGAATTGGACAGCAACCCTACCCCGCCAAAAATTTAATTGAGTAGTTCATTGAAAAATGGAGGCAAAAGCTTCGACTAATACAAACGTATTTCAATGCAATAAAACCTCGAGGATTTTCTTTCTTGGCAGCGAAGGGAGAAAGTTGGTTTAAATGTGTAATCTAAATCCTTCTGATGAGGATGATAGAACCAAGAAAAACTTTAACTTCAGATGCTTTAATTAGTTTAACTCAAAATGGGGATTTTGAATTTCTGACACAATGGTGATTGACACAACCCTAGCAATACCGTAGAGAATCAAACCTGAGATAGTAGTGGCAGACAGTATCAGCTTCATCCAAATTGTACCGAGGCATATTTATTCGAGCATCGATAGGAACATCGGGTAGTTCTTGCCGCAATTTTCCAACAGCAGTTGAATGAGAAAAAACACCCACCATCATATTCTCATGCATCATAGACCTAAATGCATTGACCTAGACACCAAAATTCACTTAGAACAACAAATATGGAAAAGTAAATATTTGTAAAGTTTAACTTCCGAAATCATGTCCATTTTAAATCTCATCTAAATTTGTAATTATAAGCGTTACCAACTTACCAAGCAAGAACCATGCTAGGATTCGGGAGATGGTAAATGAAGTTTATTCACCCAAAAGAAAGCTAGATGACAACAACTTTTGACATCTATTAGACGAAATTTATCGCTAAGGCTTTCTGATAGACGCCACAAGTATCTCTTCATTATTCAAAAATCTAATTGAAGAAATTCGTGAACAACAATGAAATGAATTGCATGTATACAAGCAATAAAAAGAAAAATTTGAGCAAATTATCAGCAAGCATATCCCGTTCTTACAGTGGCCAAATTTCGGGCATGAATAGCTCGGCAAGAACGAACTGTTACAGGCTCCTCGTAATCACAGAATGTGAACCAATTGTTATACTGTTCAGGTCAAAGTAACATAAGTGAGATGGACGTCAAAATGTTTCAAAAAAATAAACCAGCTGCAGCCACCCCCCAAAAAAACATTTAAAAACAACACAAGAAGTTAAAAGACTCACTTGATCGATTGCAATAAGAACAGGGACACTTGTCACTTTTGACAATTCCTCCCTCAACCGAACCACCACTCCAACTGCAGCGTGTGTGTTATTTATTCCAGCTTGAACAAGCTCAAAAAGAGTTGTGTCTTTTGAAATTTGCATTTTATCACTACCTTTTGTCCACCCAACACCAGCACCTTCTCCCAACAGAATAGGATCATGTGTGCTGCACTTTAATCCTTGCAGACATGACTTGTTGTACTTCATAAAATCCTATAAGAAATGCAGAATTTTAAGTGTGCATTGAAAGTGCATGAGCACTGTATAGAAGGTGCCAAGAAGAGTAGCTAATGTATCTAATTTCTGATTTCATTTGGTACCATTTGTATTAAATACCATTTATCAATCAACAAAAATCAATCTCTAATGTCACGAATTAGTTGACAGAAAATATTTCAAAATTCATCAATGAGTTCAGGCACCATAGTTTTTTGAAACTCCTAACATTTTTTTAAAAAAAGCATTATTACCTTCTTCTCAAACAAAACAATAAAATACTAGGACATAAATTGGATGTAATATATCCAACATCCAGCAAAACACTCTCAATTTACACACATTTATACAAGTGTAGGTCCCAATTGTATTTTATATATGAGCTTGATATGTTTTTAACATATACAATGCAGTCATAGTGAATGATTGCCCTGATTTAGCATAGACCAACGCTAGAAACACACTATATTTTGCATTCATACTCAAAGAGATCACATCACCAAAAACAAGAATGATAATTGCTCATGGTAAATAAAATCATTTGCCAGAAAGAAATAAATTTCGCACCTGCAAAATGTTTGCGGCTTGCACAGGTGTATCCCATAGACCAGTATGAGGATTTTTATAAAAAAGTCCACCATGTGTCCAATCTTTACCTCTTGGGACATAAAGCACAAGCCAACCTTCTTGGCGAGCCCAATGAACAAGCATTGCAAGGGCAATACTTTTTCCACAACTCACAGGACCATCCAGCACAATTTGCTTTCGAACTTTGGGAGCTGAGATATAATCGTGCAGAAAGTCACTTTACCTTATATTCAGAATTCATACACTTAAATGGCCACCACCCCTAGTGGTGCAGTGGCATAAAACTCTCCCAATTGGGGAGAGGCCTTGGTTAAAACCCAGGTAAACACAAAAAAGAATTCAAACTTAAATTATGAATCGAGGCTTTAAAGTGCACCAAGAGGCATGCTTCATGGCCAGAGTGCACATTTCACTAAACATAGTGTTTCGGCGCATGAGAAGAGCCTCTCTAAACCTTAAATCAAGATGCTCGGCCCCTGCACGTAGGCACATGACATGGGCTTTCAAAAACACTGAGCAGAGTATTAGCACACTTCAATGCTTCTTCCACAACGGACTCAAAACTAATTAAATTTTTTCCTGAATCTCTTTTCTTCTAATAGGTATGAAGATGCTGCTAAAATGTTTTCAATCATGGTCAGCACCTATTCACAGAGCATCAAACTAGAAGGATATTTTGTAAATTCTCTAGTTCCCAAATATTTTTCTTTATCATGGTCTTGTCAAGACCATGGGAAATCTCGATTAAGACAGCATGTGTAAATAGGCTGTTGCTATAGCCATAAGTTCTCATGATCTTAGAATTCGATACCTACTGTTACTGTAAAATACTAACAAAGAATGGAATCAGTAAAAGTGAACCTTCATTATTTAGCACAAACAAAGGATCTGCTGCCCGCCTGAAATTATCGCGAAGATCAATAAAACTCTGCCTGACCAGCAAGGCAGTCCTGCTCGAGGTCTCAAATTCCTTCACCATTCCCACTGGCAAACCTTCTGGTAGCGTCTCTTTCAAATCCTCCATCCTATTAATCCATTAAAATATTTACTAATCAACATGCATAGAATGCAGCGAGAAATGAATATGTATGACACTGATCCTAAGAATCTATACTGGTCTGACTTAGCATTGTCACCAACTATTTATTTACAGATATCAAATCACCACCACACGCATATGACGCATTCAGTAAAATGAATGCCAGAAGAGAGAAGCCAGATGGAACTCAGTTTGAAACAGCAACCCATGCCATCAAATCATACGTTTCATTTTTTTTTCCAATCGATCAAAACTCACAATGCGAAGTTTTAGGCATCTGCTTCTCCACTATTACAAACCTTAACTTTAAACAACATAAGGAAAGCAATTTTACACCTGAATTTGATGTAAGTGTTAACATCGTCTTTGGTAAGCGAAGAAATAGAAGGCGCCGAGGTAAAGAGAGGGCGGCCGTTTGGGCCCACGTCAAGAGCAGGATTCTTGTCGTCCTCCGCCAATTGACGTCTTCGGAGCTCTGCCTCTTCCTTGACGGAAAATAGGGGGTCCGTCACCTGAATTTCTTCAGTCGTTTCCTTGCCATCAAGTCTTGACTTGGGTTTTTTGCCTTTCGTAGGGATGGGTTTAGTCGGGTTATTCGAAGCCAAGCTCCGGCAGATGGAGAGCCGCCACTGCGATTGTTTGAGTACTCTTGCGGCGGTGGTGCCTCGGTGAAGCGATCGGAGAAGCATTTTTTCCCCTTTTATAAATAAAGAATTTCGGCCGGTTGCGCTAACGCCAGAGATTTGGGTTTAAGAGGTTTGTGGGGGGGTAAAAAGGGTACTATAAAAATTTATGGGAAAACTTATTTTTGGCGCCTCCATTCATTTTTATGTTTTTATTCCATCCTATACTCCAACAAATTTCAACGAATTAAGTGTCTTTCGAATAGGATATTTTCAACTTAAAATAATGATAAAAACTTGTGTGAGTCGGTCTCACGGATAATATTTTGTGAGACAGATCTCTTATTTGGGTCATCGAAAAAGTATTATTTTTTATTCTAAGAATATTATTTTTTATTGTTAATATCGATAGGATTGACTCGTCTCATAGATAAAGATTCGTGAGACTGTCTCACAAAAGATCTCTAAAATAAAATATTTATCAATTTCAAATCACATTTAGTATGGTAATACTTTTCTCATTTTATATGTAAAAAATTAGTCTAACAAAATTAATCATCGAGACGTATCATATGAGTTTTTATGATTTATTATATACTTTGCAAGTGATTGTTATAAAGAAAAAAATCGTTAATTATGTTCATGCTAAAATGTTTAAAAGGCCAGAACTATAAATATTGTTTTTGCAAAATAATTTTATTAATTAAATACCCTACCTTCTTCTTTTTTTTTTTTTGTTTTAGAGAAGTTATTTATTTAATAATTAAAACCAGATTTTTGGGATTGATGGACCACGAAATATATTGCCCTAATTTTACGATCGTGTAAATTACACACAAAGAGATCGAGATCGGTTAGTTCCACCGCTGGCTAAAAGATGCTTACATCCGACATACCTCCCAACCAAACTATATACATCAAGAATATCAACGAGAAAGTTAAGAAGGAAGGTCTGTTCTTTATTTTTTATTTTGAGTTTAGGTTTAAGCTTAATTTTAGTGTGGATGATATTGCGTTTGTTTTATGTTCTATCCATTATATTGTGTTTTGTGAACGTGTTTTTCTTACCTCGGCTCTGATTTGGAAACTGGATTGATCAGTGCTCCAGCTTGGGGTCTGTGGCTTAGGATTCGCTTTGTCTTTGCTGTGGACTTAAATAGATTTTTAATTCCGACATTTGAAGCGCTGCCCTCTGCTATTAAAAAATCAACGCAACTTGTATTCATTTACCTGAAGTTGGTTGTTACCACCTGAACAGGAAATGGCGTTTTCCCTCATTCCTCAGCTTCCTGAAATGGATAACTAGCTCTACGTTCTAACTTGGGCTTGTGGTAAATGTTGCATCAAGGGCACTTTTTTATACAAAGAATGCTTTGTATTTCGGAATGAAATTTCTTGTTTGTTCATATCATAATATATGTTATCTTGACGTCGTCGTCATCGTCGTTGTTATTATTGTTTCATGTTATTGCTCCGCTTATATGGATCATTACTTATGGATTTTGAGGTTGATGTGTCTGTCTTTATGGTTTGGACAGAGTTGAAGAGATCTCTTTATGCCTTATTCTCACAGTATGGAAGGATATTGGACATTGTTGCACTGAAAACTGCCAAGCTTCAAGGGCAGGCATGGGTTGTGTTCAGCGAAGTGGCCGCTGCTAGTAATGCATTGCGACAGATGCAGAACTTCCCATTCTATGATAAACCTATAGTGAGCATAAAGCATACACCGGTGAATTTGTTCTGCATAGTATCTTTTGTTAAGTGCATACATATTAACTTTAATTTCACTTTTAGGCTTGATTCATCATCGTTTGTCCATGCCCATCTTTCTTGTTTCTTTTGCTTTATTCTTGAGTCTTTTCTGAGTTCAACTGAAGACATATTTAAAATATATTATTTGACCTGTGCCAACTAGAAACAATTGATCCTGGACACCCGTAGCAGATGGGATATATCTTTCTTCTTATTTTTCCAGACTAATTTTATGGCTTATCCCATTTATCATGCTTTGACATGCTTTTTTCTTTATAAAAAAAAGGAATTTATCATAGATGCTGAATTTGGCATCTGTTCAAAACTAGATTGGTTTTATTCTGTCCTGCTTGAGTGATGTTTCATACTTTTTTGTTATGTCATTATTTTCACCATTATTTGATACTGTTTTATGTAGTAGTGATCTTATGCTTTTCATTTCATATGCTTTCATAATTGATATGAAATTATTGAACAGAGGATGATGTCATTCACGGAGAACATATTTGTGCCCTATTTTTATGTATCAATGTTTCTTTCATTTTTTTTAATGTGCTTTTCAGCTTGTTATCTCAAGGTTGTAAATGGCACCGACTACCGCCTCGGCCGTCTTAGGCGGTTGAATTTTTTTAAGTAATTTTTTTTTATAGATAATCATGTAATATAATCATTTTTATGTAAAATGTGCAAGTAAATAATGTTTAAGCACAAAATATAGTATCATCTAGATAATGTGCAATTAATAAAGATTCATCATCATATTAATGCTGTTATGCTAACAAAGTAATATAATTATTTTTACCAAAAAACTAAGTTTAAATTTCAAAGTTTCAATCAATTATCCATCATTAGAACAAGTAGTAAACTAAACATAACTAATCTTCCAAATCATTTACATATGTATCATCTACTGCATCCATGATCTACTCATCATCGGACTCAAAATCACTACTCCTTAACTTTGTTTTGCTCCATTCATCGGCGGCGGGCGGCGGCGGGCAGATTGTGTGTGGTGTTTGAGAGTTAAGAGTTGAGAGTGAAAACCAAAAATAAAATAAAAAAAGTGAGGCTTGTCAGGGTTTTAATATTTAAAATTAGTTGACTTTGACTAGGTTTTTAAAATTGTTGACTAAGTTTTTTAAATTGTTGACTACAACTTAAAAATCTTGACTGTTTGCCTCGCCCACCTCGCCCCGGCCTCGACCCGTCTGCCCGCCTGTTCGCTGTCTCGACCCGCCTTGGCCCGCCTCCCCAACGCCGTATAGCTTGGGCCGCCTAAAATACCCGCCTCATGCATAGGCGGTGCGGTCGGGGCGGCCGCCTACCATTTAGAACACTGCTGAATACTGATGTATGTGCATTATTAATGGTATTGCCTGAGCGAACAAATAAATTTGATTGGACTTGCTAACTGTCATCTGAAATGCAGCGGATACAATATGCAAAAACAAAGTCTGATTGTATTGCTAAAGCAGAGGGTACTTATGACAAGAAAAAGAAGCAAGAGGAAAAAGGTAAACCTTTAGTCTACCTCAGTCATTCTCTTTCTCTCTTTCATTTACTATTTTTTCTCTGTATTCTTTGTTTTGAACTTAGTTACCTTTATATTTAATTAATAAGTAAGCAACCTTTGTAGTTTTTGCATCCATCAACTTTGAATGGAACAGTTAGTTTGTAAGGTTTGGTCTCGCTCTTTAAAATCGATTTATAGAACTTGAGTTACGTCTACGTGAAAGGAAATGCATAATGTGTATTCATGAGCTTCTCTGATTTCTTAAAACTGGGGGCAATATTTGTGATTCATTTAATATTCGTTGGTGATACACAATTGCAAAATGAAGAAAATTGTTTAAAGATGCATTTATGTTACATATATATCATAATGCATGGCTTGTATACAGAAAAGTTGTGAAAACTTTACTTCCTTACGAAACATAGTACCAATGTATTGCATTTTACTATGCTTTTTGAAATTTCATACCATCATTTGCCGAATGCTAAAAATTAGTTTTTGAATTGTGGGGCATGAGTTTGACTTCACTCTGGAAACAATTAATATAGTTATGACATTCTGATCTGGTTGCATTGATACTTTTTGTGACTACTATTTTGGGTGAGCAGCTGAGAGGAAGAGAAGAGTTGAAGAAGTCCATCAAACTGCCAATGCAAATGGTTTAAGATCTGACAGTAATGGAGGCGCGGCTGTAAGTTTTCTGTACTTGAATGTATGCATATCACCTGTGGCCCGCCAAAAAGCTTTCATTCACCCACTCTTCAACTTGCAGTTGCTTGTGCAAACATTGATCCATATCTCATGAAATCAATCAGCCAAGCTAACTCATCTTCGTACTTCGTGAACAATTTATAATTGTTAAGCTTCCTGTGTGCATTGGCTACCTTTATGATACATGTCTTTTTGAAGCTTCTTGCCTAGACTGTATGAGTTGCCCCCCTCCCAACCACGACAATTGGAGGTAACCTGTTGGTGACGGGGCAGACGAGTGTTTGCTATGGTTTTCTTTGTGTTTGAACTTGGGCTTCCAATATTTTATCTCCTCCAGCTTTCCTTGGCATTTGAAATGCCTTCAAAATCAGCTCAAGCACAAAACACAATACACTCATATGACATGCAAGCTTACCTGTGCCCTTTGCTAACAGCTATTCTTGACAATAATTTGATCCAAAACTTCAGGTGGAAACTTCATTTTAATTTGAACTTCTGCGACTTGTCTTGACTTAAAAGAACGAATATCTTTTTTTTGTTTTTAGGTTGCTTCTCGAGAAGGAAAGCCGGTCACACAAGAAGCAGCTATGGAACCCAACCACATACTATTTATACAGAATCTTCCATATGAGACGAATATCATGATGTTGGAATTGCTTTTCAAACAGTATCCTGGGTTCAGAGAAGTTCGAATGGTTGAGGCAAAGCCAGGTATTGCTTTTGTAGAATTTGATGATGATTCACAATCTTCGGTTGCCATGCAGGACCTTCAAGGATTTAAAATCACTGCCCAGAATCCTATGGCCATCACCTTTGCTAAAAAATAAGTATTCAAGTATTTTTAACTGCAAAAATGGTACCTTTTGCTCTGCTTGTCTTGTCATGTAAAGCCAGGGGTTCCATGTAACAGTGAGTTTTACGAGTAAATTTTGTATCTTTAATATTGAAACTCTTGGATTTGGTACTTCTTGTTGATTTGATCTGGTGAGTCTTCATACACTTTCTTTAGAAACTTTTGACCATAATTGCTTCTTTACGTCTCTTTTTTTCCTATAAATTTAATGTAGCGTGGTGTATCTTGGTTTTTAAGGATTAACCTGCAATATCATGAAAACAAAATTACAATTGCAAATAGCCAAAAAGGTCAAGTTGACAATCGACACAAGATTTCAAAGAAACGACTCATTTGGGTCGCTTACTCGGTGCGTCAGACTTGCTGTATATGAGTATTTTTTGTTTACCAATTAGTTCAGCAACGGCTAAGTTGATTTTTCAAGATTTAAATATTTTTCCAAATATAGGTGGGTGAAAATTAATATGAAAAGTGAGACTGGTACTATAACCTTGGGCATAAACGAGTAGAGTTTGAATTTTTTTGAGCTTAGTTTAACTGGATAAGATCGAGTTTGAGCTCAAAATATAGAAATTCGAGTTCAAACCAGAACTGAACCCGTTTGGAAGCAATTGTATTTAGAGTATGTCTCTTGTAAGATAATCTCATGAATCTTTATTTGTGAGACGAGTTAATCCTGTCGATATTCACCATAAATAATAATATTTTTGTATTGATGACCTAAATAAAAGATCCATTTCACAAAATACGACTCGTGAGATCGTTTCACACAAGTTTTTTTACCTTGTTTTTATTAGACTATAGAACTAGAATTAAGCCGTTTGGATTACGATTTGAAGCCAATAAGCCGTCAAGTAAAAAACGAATGTTGCGATAAGTGAGATTGTCATATATACTTCATCATATAAAAAGTATATCTCAATACTTGCTAGGAAAGCAAAAGCAAAGATGTAAAAAGAGCCCAATGAAAGTGACCCAAACCGCGTAAAAGATAATTTTATTGATGCCTCAGCCGCCATTCTCATACTGTACATATCTCAGTCAAAGCCATGAGCTTTGACTCAGTAGTAAAATGGCCCACAAAAAGAAATATTTTTAGCCATTTTTTGTTTTTTAAAATGTAAATGTTCGGATTGTTTTTATAACATAAATTCATTCAAAATGTTTCTCATAAGGATTCATGTCCAGAAAAAAGGGAGATCGAAATAGTCCTTCTAAAATGTATTTGATCTAGGCAAAAATTTATGTAAGACGGTCTTATTGATCATATTTTATGAGACGGATCTCTTATTTGGATCATCTATGAAAAAGTATAACTTTTTACTAAGAGTATTACTTTTTATTGTCAATATCGATAGAATTGACTCGTCTTACAAGTAAAAATTTCTGAGACTGGCTCATAAGATATCTACTCTTTAATCTAATCTAATGGGTTCCATCTATTCTTAGAATAATATCCAACAATTTATATTTATCCTAGTCTCATATTAAATATTTTTAACTTTGTAAATAAATTTATAGTTATGCCTGGTTTTAAGGAGAAATAGTTATCGATCAAATCAAACACATTGATAATTCGGGAAACAGTCTTCGGCCGTCGATTTTTTTGTGTTCAGTCCTTGAGTATTTTTTTAGTATCACATTTCCACATGAAGTGTACCACATTTTGTATGACATTGTACCACAATTTTGTGGGTAGAGAATGAACCCAAAAAAATGTTTTGATTGGAGATTTTTCACCAACTTCCCCTTGATAATTTCATGAATTATAATATAATTATTATCGACTCCCTTATGAAATTAAAATTGTTATTTTTTGTTTATTTTAAAGTAAAAATTTATGTGAGACGGTCTTACGGATCGTATTTTGTGAGACAGATCTCTTATTTGGGTCATCCATGAAAAAGTATTACTTTTTATGCTAAAAGTATTGCTTTTTATTGTGAATATCGATAGGATTGACCTGTCTCACAGATAAAAATTCGTAAGATTGTCTCACAAAAGACCACTCTTATTTCAAATATCGTCGCTCGAAATAATTTGATTGGTAAACTATGTTTTCAAAGCTTCTTAGAAGGCGTATCGAATTCGAGCAATATTTTAAAAAAAAATATTAATAATAATAAAACTTGAGGGAAAAGAAATAATCGAACACCACAAATTTCAGACAAATGTAAAAGCAAATACGTCTACATTTTCAATCTTTCTTCTTAAAAACCAATCAAGAATCATCCAATAGATTCCTATATATTTTCACACGCTTACATTGTATGTAATGACCCATTCATCTTCTTCAGGAAGCTTGGAAGCCTCGGTGAATCCGGGATTGTATTCAGTTTTCATGTCTTCTCCCAACTATTTCACCAGCCTTCTGTCAGCCGACCAGAACCACCAACCCACGACCGGCCCCGCTCTGAACAGGGAAGTTGGGGACCGGAGAGGTTCTGGTGTGCCTAAGTTTAAGTCTCTGCCGCCCTCTTCTCTTCCCATATCACCTCCTTCCGCCGCCTCTCCATTTTCCTACTTCGGCTTGAGCACAGCTGAGTTTCTTGATTCTCCAGTTCTGTTAGCTTCTTCTGATGTAAGAAAATAGAGAGAATCTTTAGTTTTTTTCCTACTCTGTGATATATATTCTTTAGAATGAATTTTAATTGTTTGGATGGTTTTTGAAATTTTTGCTATGCAGATTTTACCTTCTCCGACAACAGGAAAGTTTCCGAATTCCAATTGGAAGAGTGATTACAACAGAATATATCAGCAGGAGATTAAGCCAGAACAGAAATACTACTCATCAGATTTCTCTTTTCAACCCAATACAGTCTCCGCTGTAAGAACTTCATTTTCATTTACTTTTTCTTGATTTCTTTTGTTAATTTACCTTTTTCCCCCAACGAATGAATCTAACTATTCTGCGTACATTCTGATAAATTCTGGATATTCAGGGTCTGCCGACATTGGAATATTATTATCAAGAACTTGCTAAACAAGATAATTTACCACCAGGAGAAAACAACTTGAATTCCGAATTCAATCCGACCCAGCAAATTGATCAATACAACGAATCATCAGTGACAATAACGGATAACAAGAGGCTGGATGACGGTTATAACTGGAGAAAATACGGGCAGAAACAAGTGAAAGGAAGCGAGAATCCTCGAAGCTATTACAAATGTACACATCCCAATTGCCCCACAAAGAAAAAAGTGGAAAGAGCTTTATCTGGACAGATTACTGAAATTGTTTACAAATGTTCTCATAATCATGCCAAGCCTCAGTCCGTTCGAAGATCCTCTGCTCTGGCCCCGTGTTCGTCCACAGTTTCTGCATCTTCCATGGTGATCCAGTCTCAAAACGAGTTACAGGAGCAGCTGTCAGGTGCTTCAGTTGGTGCAGGCAAAATGGATTCTTCGGTTACAACTCCACCGGAGAACTCATCGGTAACAGTTGGAGATGATGAGTTCGACCATAAGAGAAAGTACGGTGGAGATGAATTTGATGAAGATGAACCTGATATGAAAAGCTGGTAAATTTCAATTATACTAGTAAACTTATATGGTTATATAACATAAAGGTGAATTTGGATTGATGTATTTTAAATCATCGATTCATTCGAATGACTTCCAAATTCATTTGATTATTGATGAATTTTTCTTTCCCACAACCCAACCAGTGTTACGAGTATGTATAATATTAATTACTAGCGTATATTCTTCGATTTTTTCTATTAAAAAACACCCCAAAATTGTGATCTTGGTGGCTGGTCAGCCATCGACTTAAACATGAATTCTTGGCTACTCACCTGCCTAATCGTATATTACTTCAGGAAATGTGAGAGTGGAAGTCAGAATGCTGGTGGAATGGCGAGTAAGACAGAGAGGGAACCAAGAGTTGTAGTTCAAACTAAAAGTGATATAGATATACTAAATGATGGGTATAGATGGAGAAAGTATGGTCAGAAAGTGGTGAAGGGAAATCCCAATCCCAGGTAAGAATTTCAATATTTTCTATCTTCTTCTTTTTTTCCTTTTCTTTTCGAGATGACCCAGAAATTTATTCAAGAATCAGGGCAGAGGGGTGACCCCGTTGGCTTAATTTTCGATGTAGCCTAATCTTGTGTCACTTTTCTTTGATTAATTCTAGGAGCTATTACAAGTGCACTAGTCCCGCCTGTCCAGTTAGAAAACATGTGGAACGAGCCTCGAACGACCCCAAGTCTGTGATAACAACATACGAGAGGAGACACAACCACGATGTCCCAGCTCCTCGTGGCGGAGGCAGCCACGCCCTTACCAGGCCAGTCCCTTACAATCCTGGTAACAATATAGCCATGGCCGGGGCATTGTCGGTACGCGGTGGTGCGGTCGAAACTGAGGCACCATTTCCCTTGGAGATATTGCCGATTCATGACCGGAGCTTGAGATATTCAGGATTCGGGAATTCAATGGGTTCCGGTATCGATCTTTTGCAGGATAATGCATTGTTTTCTAGAGCCAAGGATGAGCCTAGTGACGACATATTCCATGACTCGTTTTTATCTCAAATTATGCCGTGTTCTACGCAAAATCGTCTTTAGCATCATTATTCTAGCAATATGGGCGCGATAAAAACTGATAATTTCATTGTAAATTTGTATATTTTTTCTTGTAACACAAAAATATGATTCTTTTTCACAATAAATTTTTTGATTTCAGCTTTTTGACCCCTATGTAAAACTTAGGCCAAAACTTATATGAGACGGTCTCACGAGTCATATTTTGTGAGAGTGATCTTTTATTTGAATCATCCATGAAAAAAATATTACTTTTTATGTTAAAAGTATTATTTTTTATTATGAATATCTGTAAGGTTGATCCGTCTCACATATAAAAATTTATGAAACTATCTCACAAAAAACCTGCTCTACAACTTTTGGTTCCATCACGTTAATTGTTCACATATTTCACGTATATAAATAATTTACAAATCTTGTCTAAAAGCAATAGCTTCTTAAAAATTAACAAAATGCTTTAAAAAGTAATTTCACAAAATATCTGATCAATACTTATATTTCAGAGCATTTCAGATTACAAACTTCGTACGCATTAATCTGTATATCATATTAGTCAGATAAATTACATAAAACAAGTAATATATGATAAACTTATTTGAAATATTGTTGACAAAAGAAATCGAAAACATGACTAAGAACAAAATAATCCTTGTATTGCGTAGAAGATATTATTTTGTGGTTTGAATGGGTCAGATCTTCTAGAGGCGTGGGATTGCTTGGCGCATACGGAGTTGAGACCCAACTCGCATGCGTTTGGTGAGTTAATAAAGTAGGAAAAAGTACCTTTTTTTGTATGACTTACCGTAGTTGATGAGGAATTTATTATTTTTTATATCAGATTTTTAGAGTCTTAGAGCAACTTCAGTCCTTGCTCCACAATGGAGCAATTGCTCCACAATGGAGTTGTTCCATTGTGGAGCAAGGATTTTCACTCCAATCCAGCACCAAAAATGGTGCTGGACTAGAGTTGCTCTAAAAACAACTCTACATGTGGCGCAGCACCTGCGCCACATCTTTTTTTATTATTATTTTTTTTTGTTTTTTAATAATTATAAATATTTAATATTCTATTATATATTAATTATATAATTAATATTTTTATTTTTAAATTTTTAAAATAATTTATTCTTGAAACATAAATAATAATTAAATTTTTTTAAATTTTTTTTAAAAATTAAATAGATTGTATAATTCTATTTTTTTTAATCGATTTTCTAATAAATAATGAAATAATATAATTACATTTATTATGTATAATTGTGTAATGAAATTATAAATAGTTATTATTGAATTAAAATTAATATTATAAGAATATTCTGAGAAAATTCTTTTTTAGTGTAGAATGTAGTGTAGATAGGTTGGAGATGAATTTAGTGTTACACTATTGTAATGCAGAATATAGTGCAGAATATAGTGCAGTGGATTGGAGATGGTCTTACGTTTTGAGTCTTATCTCCAATGTAATAAACAATCTGATGGTATTCTTACATTATTTGTGATTCATTGCAGTTTTATCCATTGATTATACTTTGTCGAAGTATAAACAACGTGACGACCCGAGAAAAAATATTAAAGTTTTGGGTTTCGGTTTACCAACGGAGAAGATAAAAATTCTGTAGATTTTTTCTTTGGCGACGTCAAACAACCATGATTTATTATTACATGTATCCACAGATTAGCAGACAATGGAACCTAAAAAGGATTTGATTTTTAATTTATTTTAATTTTTATTAAATCTGTATTTCGTCCCACGTAATATTGAAAATCATCTCCATGTGTAAAAGAAAATATGATACATCACATGAGGCGGCTTGTACTAGTCTTACATTTGCAAACCTTTGTTTTAAAGTTGCACACATCTCATGAAGTATTTGTTTATCGGTAAAAACTTGTGTGAGACGATCTCACGGATCGTATTTTATGAGACGGATCTCTTATTTGGGTTATCTATGAAAAATTATTACTTTTTATTGTGAATATCGATATGGTTGACTCGTCTCACATATAAAAGATTCATTAGACCGTCTCACAAAATACCTTGCGTCTACGGTCTCACGAATCTTTATCTGTTAGATAGGTCAACCTTACTGATATTCACAATAAAATGTAATACTCTTAGCATAAAAAGTAATATTTTTCATCGATGACTCAAATAAGATATATGTTTCATAAAATACGACTCATATGAGTTTTTGTCTCTTCTGTTTCTTACGTCTATAATCTCTCTCCTAAAATTCTAGGTCGCATCTCCCCCTACGTATTGATCTGCCTTGCGAATATGTTATTGTTCCGTGTAGAAAATATGTAATTCATTTTACGTCTCTCCAATTATATATCATATGGTTGTGTGTTTTAACCTATAAAAAAGCATATAATTAATTTGACCATTCACTATTTAGATTGAAATTTTGATTTTTTTTTCCCGAACACTAATCTGAGAGGACTGTCACGTCATTCACCACGTGGCGGGAGCCAATTGTTACCGACCAAGTGGTGGGCAGCATCACTTTACTCGTGTGTGTGTGTGTGTAGAGTAAGGAGTAAGGTAACACTGACAGCCACTTGGTAGAGTAGACAAGGTTTATTTCATCCTACCTATGTGGGTATTGTCCCCATGATAAGATGGATGGTCAAGATTTGTCCATACATATGTAGGACCCACAATTTTTTTTTGAAATTGTATGTTTGGCAAGATCTTGGCCATCCATCCTCTCATGGGGGCAATGCCTACATGGGTAGGATCTCATTAACCAGTAGACAATCACTGGATCCCGTCCACGTGGCAGATCAGGTGGCATCCTCTTTTAAAAAAATAAAATTGCAGAAACTTCTCCAATGGAACTTGGGATTCTCCCCAAATTTCACAGCCCTCGCTTTTTCATAGACGCTCGCCTAAGTGACAGCGACGTGGCAAGTTGGATTCTACTCCCCAAATTCCACATCCCTCGCTTTCTATCGCCTATAAATTCTTAGGCAGTCATCGCCCGCCTCTCCCTATATGCATTGCTGATGTTATTGGTCTGTGTAATAAATATGTGATTAATTTTTTTTATTTCTCTCCAAGAATAAGTGTCATACGGTTTCTTGTTATAGCATGGAAGAATTAATTTGTCCACTCATTATTTTGAATTTTTTTAAAAAAAATAATATGAGGTTTCGCCATGTCTATGGGCTCCCGGGGTTGCCAACCAAGTGCTGGCGAGGGTAACCAAAAAATAATTCAAGGGATTTGAATGTAATCAACCCAAAAAATTATATACAATGTATGAATTGAGTATTCATAGGATTTCACCGATGAAATCTCTCGTCGTTCCCTTGCAGGTATACCAAGTTCATGTTCCTCGTTTTCTTTCTTTTATAATTTCTCTCCTAATGTTCTAGGTCGTCGTCGCCTTCTACTCTCCTGTGTCGTATAAAATATATAATTCATTTTTTGTTTCTTTCCAATAAGTCATATGGTTATATTACAAGTATGCGTAGGTGCCCATGTTTGCTCACCATGTCGTGTGCAGTGAAACCTTAATCCACACACACACACACACACATATGTTCTGATTCCCTCTTCGGCAATCCAGCTGGAATAAACTTGACAATCGAACCGATGAGCATTGCAACTACAAAATGCGATGCACTTTCATCTGACCTAAGCGGGCTCAACCCAGTCCATAAAAATAAATTTATTTTTTTGTCAAACCATTTATTTAATTTTATAGATATAGAACGAGTCTTGTTTCACTAATATAAATACATGAAACTTTCTCATAAGAGACTTATTCTTATTAATGTCGGATGGGTTGGATTTTTAATTATTATTGTTTAACTGAATCAAATAAAAACAATAGTACATCTCTAATTTAGAATCTCACTTTGACCTACTCAAACCATGTGCCCTTGCCCATGCTACCCGCACGTTTGCAAGCATTAACGTACAAGGGACAAAATTTGTGGTTTATGGTACTATACATACACATGATCCAGAAGAAATATATATATATATATATATATATATATATATATATATATATATATATATATATACACACACACACACACGCAAATAATTGGTGCAAATTTGGAGTCAGTACGCGAGTTAATAAAATAAAATTTTCCATTAAAAACATATCCATCTTATTAAATTTTTGGATCCATCGACGTTTCAATACAGATTAGGTCTTCTGTCAGACAATCTCACGAATCTTTATTTGTGATAAGAGTTAATCCTATTAATATTCATAATAAAAAGTAATGTTTTTAGCATAAAAAGTAATATTTTTTATGTATGACCTAAATAAGATATATGTCTCACAAAATATGACTCGTGATACCGTCTCACATAAGTTTTTGTCTCGAATAAATGGACACATACGGATGATACTCGGTCGAATCGAATAAATAAAATCCAAATGGCAATTTAATCGACAAATGATTAGTCAATAATCTTGATAAAATTAAATGTAAATAATATCGTGTTAGAGAATAAATAATTGGTGCATATCTGTATTATAAGATCTAAGCTTAGTTAAAATAACTCGTGGGATGCCTCGAAACCACAATTGCATGTGTTGGGTATAGTATTAATCTGTAGAAGCTTTAACTGATAATCAACAATTAACAATTGATTAAAGTTAATGACCAAGTAACTGAGAGGAAGCTTCGTTCCATAACTATGTTGTTTGATTGTAGATTATCAATTATAATTAAGATATTTCAAACTTCAACTGTTTCGAAATTTTACAAGTGAAACTCTATACTGCTTTTAACTATGGCAAAAACTTGTGTGAGACGGTTATACATGTCGTATTTATGAGACGTATCTCTTATTTGGGTCATCCATAAAAAAATATTATTTTTTATGCTAAGAGTATTGATTTTTATTGTAAAAATGAGTAGAGTTGACCCGTCTTATAGATTACGATCCGTGAGACGATCTCACATGAGATCCACTCATTAATGATAACTCTTTGTTCTTAAAGTTATGCTTACCATTAGAATATATGGAAAACTACAATATTAGTCATAATATCTCGACGTTGTGTTATTTTTGGTTTCTTATATTATCCAATTTTAATCTTGATATGCAATCTTTGGATTTTTTTGTGTGTGTAATTTTAGTCATTTTTTGATTTGGCTCTAATGTGACATTTATGTGACGCATACATAGTAGCTCAGACATGATGTTGATGTATAGTGTCACGTCAATACTTTTGATTAAAAAAAATCAAAATTACCAAAAATTAGAAGACACATTAATACAGCTTAATATAACCAAAAGTAACAAATATATGAGACCAAAATTATAGATTTTTCACACACACACACACACACACATATATATATATATATATAAAGTTACTTTAACTTCTTTGTAACAGACATATTATAAATTAAAAATCATACATATATTTTATGATAAATTTGTAAATAACGAAACTAGGATATATACATATATACATATAAATATTCAGAAATTATGAGGAAAAAAATATAATTGTTTCCAGTTAAATACAGATTGTAAGATTCTTGGACAAAACCCTCCCCGATTCGCGATGCCGAAACAGGGAAAAAATTATTCATTAAATAGACAAATAGGCAAAGACAAAAAAGAATAAATTTGTTGGGAGAAGAGAGAAGCGCCGATGCAGCCAGCCATATATATTACCACGTATACTATTATTCTGAATAAAATGCTATATTTTTGCATATTGATTTGTTGATGTTACGCGTATTCGAATAAATATTGGAAATATTTCAAAATATATTTGAGAATGAAAATTTAATTTTACTATTTTACGTTTATGATCGTTATAGTTTATGATAAGGATATAATTCAAAAATTTTCATTTTATAGAAATTCAAACTTCGTATTTCGATCGTTTTATCATTAATGTTTTTATTTTAAAAATTTAAAATAAAATGTTTGTTAGTTATAAAGCGTGTGTACGTGTGCATCGGTATTTGCAATTTATTATTACAATTATTGTAAAGAATAAGGAAACAGTTATTATCAATTTTAAAAAATGAGCCTAGATTAAATACAGCTGTGAGCTTCGGAACTATACGACTTAAAATATGGAAAAATACATATATAATTGGACTCTATGCCCATAGCAATCAATCGCATTTATGGTGATCTTTATGGGAAATTTAATTTTTAGTCAGTCAAAAACTTGGATTAATAAAAAAAATTAAAAAACCATTTAGCCACAATTGAAAGGAAAATAAAATAAACAAAAACTTATGTGAGACGATCTCACGAATCATATTTGTGATGAGTCATCAATAAAAAAGAAAAAATATTACTTTTTATGCTAAGAGTATTATTTTTTATTGTGAATATTGGTATGTTTGACCCTTCTCATAGATAAAAATTCGTGAGATTGTCTCACAAAAGATCTATGTGAATAATTAATATAAGGGCAATTTAGACAATTCGTCTCATATTTAATTCAAAAAATCAATGATTATTACTCTAAATAAATATATATAAACTCCAATCCACATTCGAATTGGATCTCTTGTAAAAATATGATAAACGGTAGCAATTGATTGAATTTTCTCGAAATCCGGGTGTAAATTGGAATCCATTTCTGAATATGGGAAATAGCTTGAGGTGCTGTTTGGCTTGCGTCCTTCCGTTCGGGGCACTGGACCTGATCCGGATAGTTCACTTAAACGGGTACGTGGAGGAGTTGTCGGGTCCAGCCACGGCCGCGCAGGTGCTGAAGAACAACCCGAATCACGTTCTGACCAATCCTAGCTCCCAGGACGTGGGTCGTCGGATCTTGATCATGTCACCCGAGTCCGATCTCAAACGGGGATCCATTTACTTCTTGATACCCACATCTTCTTTGCCTAAAAATGTCAGTAACAAAAAGACACCGCCCAACAGCGGGAAGGGTAGCAACATTTCGCAGAAAGATGTAATTATGAGCAATGAGTCGCGTGATTTCTCTAAGGAAACGGGGAAGCGATCGTCCTGTAAACGAAAAGCCAATGTCGGAGTGTGGAGGCCTAATCTGCACAGCATTTCCGAGGATTAAGAAGTGGCTTTCGACCTTTTTGGGTTCACTTTTGAGGTATTTATTTAATTTTCTTTGGGACCTTGTTTTCTTTTTTTGCCTTGTGGATAGTATTTTGGCTTAAATTTCTCACCAAAATAATGTACAATGTGTACTAGAGAGAGTTGCGAACCATGGGCTTGTGCTGTGGTTCGAATTATTGTAAAGGAATGGTTTTTCCTCTTTCTTGTAACATTTGCATTTTGGATTCAATAAAATTAAAATTGCAATTATATCCCATCACTCAATTCTAAAAGTCTTATTGTCCTTACGATTGGGTCGGTGGTTTCGAGGTGGACTTTTTTTTCTTCCAAAAGATTTGCGATATCATCTATATGAGCAAGTGGTTTTTTGATCTAGACGAAGTGTGCGATGGAAATGACAACAAACACCAACCTGTACAACGATCGTATATTGCATGTATTTATTTATACGTAGAGTATTGCGTTCTTCTTAATTGAAATAATCAAAGATTTATCATACACCGTATCATTTTTAGCTGGCATGAATGTGATTGAAATGTCCGAGATGTTATTGTATAAATAATTATTAATTAGAATCAGTAAACATTAACGTGCAAATTCAATAAAGCGATTATAAATCATATATTAAAAAATAAATAAATTTTTTAAAAAAGCAAATGATAGAATTAGGGTACATCAATAGCGAACATAGGTGTTTGAAGTATTGTAAAAAGAGTGTGTCTCATGTGAGACCGTCTCACGGATCCTAATATGTGAGACGGGTCAATCCTACCTATATTCATAATAAAAAGTAATACTCTTAGCATAAAAAGTAATACTTTTTCATGGATGACCTAAATAAGATATCCGTCTAACATATCACACAAGTTTTTGCCTAGTAAAAACATTATATCATGATAATTTGAGGTATAAGATAATAAAGAAATCTTAATTGCACACATAGCAATGTAATAAATTCGTAGTTATTGTACATGTGCTGTAATAAATATTTATAGGTTCTGAATCTTAAATGGATTGATTTTTTATTTAGTAAACATTCGATCGATAACAAAAACAAATATTAAAACTTCCAAAAAAATATAAATATCAAAAGAAAATAATAAAAGCATATATATATATATATGTATGTATTTATCATATAGAACAAAATCTTATGCTGACAGAAAGAAGAAGAAGAAGTCCAATCGCCGGCCCTATACAGCAAAACAAACCATTTTTGATAAATGGCATTATTCATTCTGCACATGTCACGAATTAAATCAATTTGCCCCACGAGCTTTCATTTGTGGTGCTCTACTGTAATTGATCTCCAAAATGATGGCATGCATTGATTGTAGTATAGTTTTTTGAGATACGATGTCATGAATTTATATTTATGAAACAGATCAATTTGATCCATATATAAAATAAAAAATAATATTTTTAACATAAAAATATTATTTTTGCGTGGATTGAGTCGGATATACTATTTGTCTAATAAAATTAATCTATATGATGAAAAAAATACTATTTTTTTTTATAAATTGATTCAGATATAAAATCCATCTCAGAAAATTATCTAGTTACACAAGAGTTTCTGAATTATTGTATATATCTGTTAACAGACATACATGCCCCTCTTCATTTATTTAATACTTTGACTCGAAAACTATACTTTGGAAATTTCTATGTACGGATCTCATTTATTGACGTTAAATCAAGGGGAAATTGCTCCTAAATCCCTAAACCCAAACTTAACCTGTTCCTAACTCCTTAGCCATCAAAAACTCTCTTTTAACTCCCTAAACCTATAGAATTGACAAAACTACCCTTATTCTCTATTTTCTTTAATTGATCCTCCGCGCTTCACAAAATGGTATCAGAGCATGGTTAATTTATTTCAAACACGAAAATTTTATTATTACTAGTAATTAAATGTATGAGAAGGAGAATTTCGAAAAAATTATGAATCCGAACTTTAGTTCGAGGAGAATAATTTACAAGAACTATTCCAATATTTTGGAATATACACAAGTTTATCTAACTATTGTTAGATATCAGAAACAGGAGAACAAAGGAAATTTATCTCCTGATGAAAGACAGCAGTGTTTGCAAAACCTTGCATACACAAAAGGTAGACTCTTACAGGCCGAAAAGACCAGATCTTCAATGATCTGTTAAATATGCCAGGGACTACCATCCAGCTCGAAATTGAACTTATTTCCCTAGAAATAATTCAATTAGAACAAGAATTACAGCGAAGTACATGCTTCACTGAACTCAGAACGAAAGGTATGCGTTTACAAGGTTTAAAGAACCGTAAAAACATACTTCAAAATCTACTCAGAAGAAATTCTTCAGAGAACAATGGATCTGTATAAACAGAAGATCTACGAAGGGAAGCAACAGCACCCTCAGGTAAAAATTTATGATTCAGAATAATAAATTTCTGGAGATAGTACCAGACTCCTCTAAGCTCTCTTTGGATCTTAGAGAAATACAGAAAACGGTACAAAATTATGGCAATATGCTATATTATGTACCTCAAAGGATTGAAAAGGTCCTAGAGAAACAAGAAGAAATTCTTGAGATCTTAAAGGATATTCAAACAAGAATACAGAAACTAGAACAACAACCAAGTTCTAGTAGAAGAACTTCAGGAGGCTGGTTACCACCATCCTTTGGTACCGAACCTTTGTTACATCAACAAGGGAAGGCCAGAGTGGTGTCAAAACCTTTAACTGAAGAAGAAAAGATGATCAATCTAATAAAATCTGTCTCAGAAAAGAAATTGATCTGATGACAACTTTAGAAAGGATTGGTTTGGAGGATCTACAAGAGCTTGCGGAATCTTTCGCAAATCTCAAAGTAGTAGATCTAAAGATGAATACAGCAGTAGGTGAAACACCACCTGCAATAACCTGGTCATCTTCCCAGGAACCACCAAGGGAAAGTATGGGATCTCATAATATAAATATGAGAGAATCTCAGACTGATTTCCATACTGGTGGAGGATCACACCCAGCGGGAACAAGGGCAAGGAGAACTCAAATCCCTTTGCACCAAACACCCTATGGGAAAACTGTTTTAGATCCTATACATCCTTATGGGGTTATGCTTAACCTTGATGTATTGGACTTCAAAAACAGAGAAGATCTCATAGACGATTGGACATCTGCTATGAGAATTGCAGCAGGAACACTTGATCTCAACAAAGAAGGATTCATTAAACTTTTGGAAATGAGTCTTATGGGATCAGTAAAAATTGCTTGGGACATGACTTCAGCAGACATGAAAGAGTCAGTCCTAGTTGGAGAATCTCTTAGTGAGATCGCTGGAAAGATGGCTACCCTATTCAAAGCACACTTTATAGGGGTAGACTATTTCAACAGTCAAAATACAGAGAAGAAGAAAAAATATACTCAAGCTCTGCATAGTCTTGAATTACATGATATATGTTTGGTAGATGAATACATTATGTTATTCACCAAATATAGATGGAATTCAGGAGTCGAAGAAGATATAGCTATGCAGCTTTTCTTCGCAAAAATGCCAAGCCCGTGGAGAGAAATGCTCATAGGGGAATACGTACCTGGTAATCCAGATACATTGGCAAGAAGAGCCTCTTTCCTTAAAGGGAAATTAGCAGAATGGTGTCACATGTCAGCATTACAAAAGAATTACAAACGACTAAGGAGTATCAACAAAAGAACTCCTTTGTGTTGTAAGGAAAATGATCTTCCAACAATTATTGGAAGTAAACCACAGAAACATAAAAGGAAAAGTTTTAGGACTCATCCTTATGCACGAAGTGGAAGAAGTTCTTGGAAACCAAGAACCGTATGGTCTAGACAGAAAGCCAGATCTTATAAATCTGGACAAAGAAGCGGACCATCGAGAAGTAGGATATCATCCCAAGCATCAAGTTCATCTCGAAGCACAGGAAGAACACCTACAAAGAAAACTTTCAGAAGAGCTCATACTAGAGCCAATGAAAGTTTCAAGGATTGTAATTGCTGGACATGTGGAGCAAGAGGTCATATCTCGACCAATTGTCCAGAAAATGAGAAAAGAGGTATTAAACGTTTTGATCCTACTCCGGATATTGAAGAAGCAGTTTATTACCAAGATCTCATTCAAGTATACCAATTTGAGGACATTGCCTCAGATGAGAGTATATATGAAGAAGAGGAAGTCTTAAGTCAGGAAGAATCTGATGGAACAGAATCGGAATCTGACTGAAGACGAGGTGTTTCGACACGAAACACATGAAGATTTGTCTGGGTTTTTTAGCCAGACAACAATATCTCATAACATGGTTCAAAGAATCATGAGAGAAAATCCAAGTCTACAGAGATACCAAGGTTTCTCTGCAGGACAGGTAGAAAAGTTCTTAGGAAGTCTTGGCCTAAGAAGCAGAAAGCATCATCTAATCTATAAAGTTTCTAGAAGGGAAATGGCAATCCCAATGGAACTTACAGGAAATAGAATGGAGATGCAGTTAATTCCTTCCGAAGAAATAAAAGAGGAATTACAAAAACTCAAGATAGAAGTAGCAAGGACTATGTCCTGGATTCATATAGGAGCAATCCAGATTATGATAAAGGCTACTTTCAAAGAAGGGATAGATTCACCAATTGATATCGCCATATGCGATAAAAGAATGGGGAATCTACAAGATTCAGTACTGGGAACAATCTCAGGAAACCTCTGTGCAGGAAAAATTGTAGGAGTAATCTATCCAAGGATAGCCTACAACCTGGCAGATCGAGATTTCAGCCGAGCCTTGACATTACATCAGAACTTCAAGGAAAAAAGGTTGATGAAGGAAGGCAATAGACCATATTCTATTACCTATCAGATTTCATATGCTCTATCTAATACACATCATTCTGAATTGTTTATTAGAAACGAGTTTATTGAAATACCTGAGATATTTGGAAAAGTTGCGCAGGCAATTTATCCAGAAAGAATTGAGTTTCCTTTAATACAGGAAACAGATATCCAGATCCAAGACAAACCGATTCTACAGAGAAATCAAAGTCTTAGACTGGAACCAAGAAGACTATCTTTTCAAGGAGATAGAATTACAAGTTACAGATGGGATAAAAAGCCTGTCATAGAAACCCAACAGGAGTTGAAAAGTTTTTCTACAATAGGAAAGCTCAGATGCCCAGAAGGTTGGAAGGAAGTAGAAATAGTATTTGATATTACAAAACAAAGGAATCAATTTCCTTGTAATTCAATATACTATTTGGAACAACCGATGATAGGAACTTACCAAGGACTGATTAATATCGGAGAATTGGAGGTTCATATTCAAGGAATTCCAGGAAAAGAATCAGAACGATTGATTCTTGGGCTAGAGTTTCTCGAGGAACATAAACCTTGGAAACGTCTAGAGTATGGAATGGAGTTTATGGCAGAAGATAAAATGTGGAAAATCCAATGACCACAAGTCCATTCTCCATATACATTCCAGTAGGAATGTTGTATGAACAATATAAGGCAGAATACTTTGCTGCATATATTGATTCAGGTGCTGGAATATGTACAGCAAAACGAGGAGTTTTTCCAAATAATTTGGAAGAAGAGTTACCCAAGATTGCTGGAAGAGATTTTTCCAGAAGAATCTTAATCTTATGTAAAGGGATTAAGATGACTGAAATCATGATTGGCGGTGCTGGACAAACACCTTGGTACAAGGTAAAGACACCACCAATTTATTTTCATGATACAGGAGCTGACATATTGTTAGGAAATAATTTCCTACAAATGTTCAAGTCCTATACACAAGAAAATGAGACTAGAAGATTAGTGTTCACAACACCATGTGCCCACAAAATCATAGTCCAGAGACTTAGGGAGGCATTTTACAGAAAATTGCCAATCCAGTTTCGCAGCAAGCGTGGTGATTCAGGAAAACTTCTGAACCCAAAAATGAAGGATTCAAGACGGTTTGGAGAAACAATGCTCCAGTTAAGAGCAGATAAGGAACTCCAACCAGAAGATATAGAATGCCTTAAGATAACTCTACACACAAATGAAGTAGAGTTTGAATCTAAGGTATCACTGGAAGATGTCAAGAAGAGGATCAAAGAAAATTATAACGAAGATCCCTTGGCATGGTGGGACAGAAATCAACTCAGGGCTTGCCTTAAGATCAAGGAAGGCAAAGAGTATGAATTTGTCCGTTGTAAACCCATCCCAATGAACATCATTGATCAGAGGGATATGCAGATTATAATCAAGGAACATTTGGACCTTGGATTAATCAAAGCAGGTATGTCACCATATAGCAGTCCAGGTTTTCTGGTAAGAAACCATGGTGAAATTAAACGAGGAAAACCCAGATTGGTTATTAATTATCAAGAAATTAATAAGATTCTGGAGTTTGATGGGTATTTTATACCTAGTAGAGAACACTTGATTAGTTGCATTCGCAATGCCAAGATATTCTCTAAATTTGATTGCAAGTCTGGATTCTATCAGATTCGGATGCAGGAAGAAAGCAAGAAATTCACAGCTTTCTCCACACCTCAAGGACATTATATTTGGGAAATATTACCAATGGGATTGGCTAACTCACCCCAAATATTTCAAAGAAAGATGGATAATCTTTTCAAAGATTATTTCAAGTTTAGGTTTGTTTACATCGACGATGTTTTAATAGCATCCAAAGATATGAATGAACATGTTAAACATTTGGAGATTTTCTCTAATGTTTGCAAGAAAGAAGGACTGATTTTATCTGAAAAGAAAGCAGTCATTGCTACAAGAAAGATTGAATTCCTCGGAATTGAAATCGATGAGTCAGGAATAGTTCTGCAAGAGCACATAGTAGAAAAAGTGCAGAATTTTCCAGAAAATCTCAAAGACAAGAAGCAACTTCAAAGTTTTTTAGGGGTTGTTAATTTTGCTGGGATGTTTATTAAAAACCTAGCAAAACACAGGAAGGTGTTCAGTCCATTATTGAAAAAGGATGCTAGATTTATATGGACAGACGAACACACAAAAGGACTTATCCATTTAAAGAAGGTTTGCAAAAATCTTCCAAAGATGGCTATTCCTCAAGACGAGGATGATCTGGTATTATATACCGATGCCAGTGATCATTGGTGGGCTGCAGTATTAACAAAGCTCACACCAGATGGAGAACAACCATGCAGATATTGTAGCGGGTTATTCTCAGACGCAGAAGCCATAAGATGGCATATCAACGAAAAGGAATTTTATGCAGTAAAAAGGGCTTTTGAAAAATGGCCGTTATTTTTACTTGCAAAGAAATTCACTTTGAAAGTTGATAACACTCAAGTTAAAGCCTTTTTGAGGAATAGAATTGAGTCTAAACCGGAGAAGGCTAGATTATTACGATAGCAAGCTTTATGTCAAAATTATATTTTTGATATTATGATAATAAAATCTCATGAAAATATTCTTGCAGATTTTTTAACAAGAGATGGACAACATTGACATTGATGCTATTATCAAGATGCAGAGGCATTTGAGGGAACACCTTGAAATGCTTCAAACCGAGTTCAACAAGTTAGCTGTTAACGCAGAAGTTGCGGGAAGGCTACAACAAGCTGATAAGAGAATTGTCTCTGATCGAATTACAGGATGTTTACAGGCATATACTCAGTTATGGTCTGTAACGCAAAGGCCTATCCTCCAGGGCATTGAGAGACCACTGGTTTCTCAAATGGAGAGTTTTCGAGTACAGGACTCTATACCTGTAGCGGGGGATTCAAATACCCCTTGCACAAGTGTTAAGTCGGGATCATCACGAGATGAGTCGGCTGAAACAAAAATTGAGACTCCTGATCCTTATCTTGAGTCCTCAAGTCAACCCTTCACCTCGGGGATTGAAGAGGGAGAGATCAACCTTAGGCCTCGTATTGACAAAGGCAAAGCTAAGGTTGGTACTAATGAAGGTGTAATTTCTCCATTCCAGGTTTATCAGCAGAATTGGGAGAAATTAAAAACACGTATTGGCATTAACCCAGCTACAAATAGGGTTGATGTTTCAGGAAAATATCCAAGGGTATGGATGAAACCTAATTCATATCCCAAGGAGGTTAAAGCTTGGTATGAATTTGGGGCTCTTGCCTCAGTTTATACTACATCACCCAGCTTTCCGGAAATCTCAGGTTTACCAAAGTGGATCCAGGAAGCTGTTCACGAGACTTGGGCAAACAATGATTATTTGTCCAGAGGAGATGTTTTGGAGCTATACTTCTTTAGTGCAGCACCAGAACCAGCAGGGAAAGGTTCTCACGAAGCCTTTCATTTCATCAAGCTAAGGAGGCCAGATTCAAATATCCAGAAATTTATCAAGGACCCTCCGACAGAAGAAACACCCCTAGTGTCTTCAATGACTGAAGATGACATTTCTACCAGAAGAGCTTGGGGTATTTGGGTCTGTCTCACTGAGATGGACAAAGTCAAGTTTCCGTTCAAATTCTACAATCATTCAGGGAACGGATCATTCCTGTTAAATACCATGACAGGAAAAACAACAAGTTTTGCAGAAGATCTATTTGAAAAGAAAAGAAATCTTTTGTGGAATAGCAAGCTGCCGGCAAGTAAAGAAACTCGTCGGAAATTCTGTAATATGGCACATGTAGGAAGATGGTCTGAAAACATCTGTCCAGAATGCCAAAACCAGAAGGAACCAGAATTTGGTAAAGGATTCAAGCCGAGATCTGATCGGAAACACTTTACCGATACCAGTACAAGTGGGGATGGACCACATTCACGATTTCCTCGAGGAAGCCGAAAGCCAAAGATTCCTCGACAAAATTAAAAGGGACATGTGACCCTCCACTACAAAAGCAGGACCACTACCATGTGAGTGGAAGAAACAAGACAACCACTAATTAGTGGTAAAGGACAAATAGACCATCAATAACAAATGGTGGATGACTCAGCAAGCATTGGACACCAATCTAAAAGGAATCCAATGAATAAAAGTAAATTAACTGGTCCCGAAAATTCATCCATAAATAAGGACAGAAAGGAAACCAGTTAACACACCAGAACCAAAACTTAAAATGTATCGTGTATATTTGAAAGTTTTGAAAAGAAGAATAACATACAAGAGGAAAGAGGCAGAAGCTCTTAAATGGTTAGTGAATCATTTCAAAGAGTATAAAAAGATGAAATTACTGCCGATATCCTGGAAACTCATCGTCAATGGTATCTAAAAGAGATAAAGGAGGATGAGAAGTTGATGTCAAGATTAATAATCTAGACAGGGACCCCTCAACCACCAAATGGTCCCCAATGCAAGCTGTAAAGGCTTATGAAGATTTGAAATCCGAAGTTCAAATCCGAAGGAGCCTTCTATAAATAAGGCAGAAAGAAGGAAGTGAAGATCATCAAATATTTTCTCCATTTCTTTCATACAAGGTTGTAATATTTTCTTTCAAGTTTTATGTGTGTTAAGAGTTCAGCTACGATAAGTAGCTAAAACAAGTTTCTCCTCCTCTACAGGAGGTTACTATATAATAAATAAATGTTTGTGTTTGAATAAAAGAGATCTTTGCTCTTAGCCCCTATCATGTATTATTTTCAAAAATTGATCTTTTGCTGTACGCTCTAAGGTAGGAAACGAATTAGAGCTGTGCTAAGTATTGCTGAAGGAATCTGCTTAGTAACCATCGGTTGCGATCGTGTGGTTGGACTGTGAGGAGCAGTTCGTAAAAAACGGTGGATATAACCCGGTGGTACTCTAGTCAAAAAGGTAAAAGATTCAATTTATTTTACGGAAGCATGATGGGCCTTTTACTACAAAAAAAGAAATCAATTATTTAAAATAAATATATAAGGGCAAACTTGGAAATTTGAGGGATATGGGGAGTTGAAACAAAGTTTTAATGGGGTCGGGAGTAAAGAGGAGGTTGAGAATGGAAATAGGGAGTTTTTGACAATTTCCTCTTAAATCAATGGATATGCATAAAGTGGCATGCATCAAACCATATCTACATCTCGGAGATACATGAAAGGGTGGCTCCGAATATCAACTTCCACCAGCTAAAATAAATTCAGTGATGTTACCCATCCAATTTTAAAACTCAGCGCATACAAATACAATGTGGACGCAGCACCCTAAGAAGAAGCGCAAGAAATACACAAAAAATTTCGGCTACTTTAGCAAACTATTTAGTGCCCAAAAACCATCAACTTGTGATGAATGGAAAAGTTCATCCAGCTTTAGCATTTGAATGCTGAATTAAAGTTTTCTTGGATATCAAGAATATATTCTAAAATCATATTTCGATTTTAATCATTAATCTATTTGTAGATCTAGTGAAATGATATAAATCAAGGGATGATTAAAAGAGATTTAGTTATCTGAAACATTTTATGGATACATGCTTTTATGATCGAACAACATGATCTTGTGCTGTCTCGTGTCCTGAATTCACCATATTTCTACTACAAATCCTATGACAAAAATATACATTCCAATTCATGATTTCAAATATAACAGACAAGTCGTGTAAAGAGCGTATCTGTCATAGCAGATCAATTAACAAAATCACTCAAAACTTATAGTTTGGAAGCAACTAACTACAACACGAGCTTACTTGCTTGGCTCTCATCTTCTTCCACTGCCACTCTGAAACAACTGGCCAATACGAGCCTCAATATCCTCCACACTATACCTAATATGTCTATCTCCATGCTTCCCAAAATCAACTAAGGCCTGCAATCTTCCTATAAAATTCCGGTAAGCTGGGATTAAACTAGCACGAATTGAAGCCCTCAACTCCTCTCCCAAATACTCATCCACGATCACCCATGTCGATTGAGAACTGCATATCTCCTCAAAGTATGTGTTGAATAAATTTAGTTTATCTCTTAAATTCTTGGCTGCTACAGGCGACAGAGAGTTGCTATCAATCTTAAGAACAGCCAAAACTTTGCTCCATGTACCTCTTTGATAATTCACATGATATTGTTTGATTTTTGCCTCATGTTTCCTTATCCAATCATCGCCTAACAGTGTCCCCAAGTCATTATCTTTCACTTTCTGCACAATATACCTGCCATTGTTCATCATAAATACAGAACTCAATGTCTTGTCCCGGTAAATCTTGGACTTGCCCTCTAGGTTACTCTCCAAAAACTCCATAATCCATTCCATTCGAACAGCTAGACTTGAAGAGGAGGACAAAACCATATTGTCCCCTTTCCTGTACTCAAAATTGCTACCATGAGGCCCAACGCTTTCCTCGAAAATCTGTTCTAAGGTTCGCCGGGACCGGCATGCAGCACGAAGATAATTCAACACATATCGAGCCATGGGATGTACACCCCCGCCAGGAACAGCAGCCTTTACCGGGTCCCGACGGATCAAATTTTCCAACTCCATAAACACACCTCTAATAGCTTCCCCTAGTCTTTTCCAGATAGTGATGACTTCATTTCTTAAAGTTATACCGTATTGGTCAGAAAAAATAAACTCAAATTCAGGCATCAAGTCCCTTACAGCTTCATAAACATCCAGCACCTTGAACAACCTCTCGGGTGCCCGACTCCCTATAGCCACTGCATCCGCAAAGTTCAGGAGCTGAATCGTAGAACCTCGGCAAACCTCCATAAACGAAAGGTCCGCTGCGGAGGAGAACCCCAAGAAAATGCGATCACACAGGCGCCGCTCGCTTGGAAAAAGAATCCTCAGAGCAACATTAATGGCTTTGACCCATTTCTCAATTTCATCTTCCAGCTGCGCCCACTGCATTTTCTGAACCTCGTCGATGCTCAGCTTCTGCAGACCCAGTCTAGAAAAGCTCTCCTCCAAGAATTCCCTCCGGTAGGTGCTGTACACGTGGGAGCATTCCTTCAGATACCCCGCCACCACCATCCTCTTTGCGATATCATGCAAGTCCCCTATAGTACCTGCCGGCAGCGCGTCGATTATTATGTCGTAATCCGTGACGGGCTGCGCCAAGGGGATGAAATTATCGCCATCTTCCACAGAAACGTCGTCGTCGTCGGAGTAGTAGTCGTGATGATGAGCTGACTCGCCGCGAGTCAAGTCGAATAAGTCGGCCCCGCGTTCGACGAGGGTTCTGAACTCATCTTCCAAGCGAAACATGGATTGCTGAAGTAGATCCTCGGCTCGGTCGAGGTAAGAGGAGATGTTCTTGTCATCGGCTAAAGGGGTCCAATCACGGATGGAGGCAATTAATTGGTCGACAGAATCAAGAAAAGCCGAAGAATCGGCAGAATTCGACCATATGGATCTGTCTGAGGAGATATAACTGGAGATCTGACGGTCGAGAGAGTTGAGGATGCGTTCCACATCGTCCTCGGAGAGCTTTTCCGTCAGCTTCTCACGCAATCTTCCATCGAAGTTGGAAAAAATCTTAATAATATCGTCAGTCATGGTCTCCGTACGGCCAAGAGACTTGGCTATCTGGCGAGCAATAGCTACGAGCTTCTCCTCGCCGTTATCCGCCATTGCTGGAGCTTCAATTACTCTATGTATTCACCTGCAATTGCGAAAAAGGAACTATATGAGTTCGAAGGACGTTTGGAAAGAAGAAAGGGTGGAGTGGGGACCACGGGGAAACGCGGTTTCTTGGACTGATTTTATGGGTGAAAAAAGACGGGCATTAAAGCCAAAGTAGAAGGGGATGATAGCCCATAAAAAGAGGAGTGAAGAAGAAAGAAAGCATTTTGGAAGTTGAGCATTTCGCTTCAAATTTTGGGTTTTTTTTTTTTTTTTTTTTGTCAAAGATGTTTGTTATGCACACACGCTTCAAATTCTAGCTTTTCTTTTTCAAAAAACAAAAAAAAAATGACCATCGTTATCATCAAATTATAAGAGATGTAGACATTTAAGTCGTGATATTTGAGATGCATTTTAAGATTATTGGTTAAAATCAACAATATCACAAGTGAATTAAAACGTTATATTTGAAATTAGAGCGATTTCGAGTGAATTTGGGATGTTAAGCCAAATCTCTGGGAAGACGGTGAGTTTCAAAAGTGGGGTGAATGTCTTTAGACGAAATCTCCCGTCGTCAAACCACGAGAGAGATGTTTAGCATTTAAATGGACCGTAACAATCTATTGTGACACAATTTAAAGTCGTGATGTCACTGTCTAAAACGGACGATATCCTAAGTGATCCTGAACATTGACAATAAATTTCGATTCTTTCGAGTACTTGTTTTCGAGTGTTAATTCAAATAACTTGTAAATAAGTTTCGAGTGTTAATTCAAATAACTTGCAAATAAGTTCGAATCTATAGAGCTGAATTCAAACTCGAACTTTAATTTGAACCGAATTCGAGCCAAATTTTTTAAATTTTCAAGTTTCGAGTCGAGCTCAAATAGAACTAATTCAAACCAATTTCACGACTACAATTTTCGTCATATTCAACTCGATTTAATTAGTTTACATCTCTTATATCCCCGTGTTTTTCATACACTTCTTTTCCCAATGGAAAGAACAAATCCATTATCTTACATTAAAAAATAAGTTGAAGTACAAACAACACGCATCATGGCAACAAAAAACACCTCATAACCCGATTAAAATTAGAATTAAAAAAAAAAAACCCATAACATTTCCAGTAGCATAAGACTGTAAGTACTAAAGAGTATATCGAAATGGTTATTGAACTCAATATGGTTGTCAAAAAACATATATCCGTTACACATGACAGTTGTGGTGATTCACAAACACCACTTCCGTCTAAAGACAGAACTTATTTCGGGTTGCCACCAAGAACTTGTGAAAGACTTTAATATCTTTTTCTATAAGAAAAATTATCTTACAGCAACTCCATAAGAGCTGTAAGGACACCTAAACACGGTGTTGTAACCCAAGAAGAATGATTTTGAAGTGCAAAGGCGAGAATTACTAAAGGACTTGAAACCTAAAAAAAACAAAGTAAAAATTCAAATCCGCGTAATATACAGTTCGTTTTTACATTCTCTTTTTAGCGTAAATAGTCGTCTGATCTGCCACTTTAACCCACTCATTCGCAATTTTTTCTGTGTATGATACCTGTTTGATCACAACAAAAGGTTATGCATAAGGGATAGGTACAGTTATATCAAAATGAGACGTATACATAATACTTGAGCAAGCTGCATTTTCGACAAGCTGGCACACACGAATAACAAATGAAACTGTTCAAACACATTCACAAGAAGCAATTTAAGAATTGTGTTGTTCACATTAAATAGAAACGAAGCTCTACTTTAAGATTTTAACTAATTTTATCATTACTTGAACTTTTCACGTATGCAGCATTCCATTTAAACAAATTATAGAATCCATCCAGATGGCACGGAAAACATGAATATCAAGAATATTTTATCTAGGACATCACTACCAACATGATATTATCATCTTGTTTCAAGATTGGATCACCTAGATTCAGAATATAATAATTGACTGTCTTAAAATGGATACATTTTAACCGTTAGATTAGATTCAAAATCCACAAAGACATGGCTTGGCAGAAGCGGTGATAGAATCTATCAAGCAAAAAGTTGTGAAGTCCACGGCAATCAAAGTGTAATTGCACATCAAAGAATCACAAAGTACAAGAAAACCAAACACATTGAAGCGATGGTCCATTTTACTCAAGATGTGATATTAACCGCTCATTGATGTGTAGACAGCCAAGAAAGAGGATAATCCGATCGCAGGATTGACCACTAAAGCTCCAGCATTGTCTAAAATTAATTTGCAGCTTGAGGTGACAGCATTTGGAAGATCATGGAGATAACATGGTCCATACAAGCAGATATGAAGATTATGAGATACCTCAACCCAAATTATGTTCCATTTTAAATTTACATAGTTTTAAGTAAAAGAGGCATAAAAGCCCTTCAGTTTGTGAAGCAGAATCCTGCACCAATAGGACATGACACTGTACTATTAACTATTCTCTGGGGTATGCCTACAAAGGAGTTTCCTATCCCGCCAGAGTTGGCCAGTTGGGTTACAAAAAGTTAGGGTTGGAGTGTACAGAATGTCAGTAATCTATAGTCTCTGGTGGATTCATTGTCTTTGGTTCTTCGCGATTGGAGGAGGATTCACTTTGAACAAAACCAATTCAAGTATCAAATTTTTCCTTGTGTGATTGCATCCTCTGTCATATTTCATTATTTTGTGAAATTTCATAACAAGTAGCAAATAGATTATAAAGGGAAAGGAAATGCTCCACCAGGAATACAAGATGTATAAGTGTTTTACATGCCTAGCATGTTCTTAATTGACACTCGTCACATTTTATGTGACAATGCAAAGATTGATCCTACCTAACTACATTGATATAAGCAATTTAATTGTTACTAAGAAACATATCAGAGTAATTCATTAGGTATGAATCAATTTTCAAATTCACCATACTATGCTCCTGGTTGAATCTCATCTCAAGCCATAAAAATTCGAGTTTTCTTGCCAAGCATTTGCCAGAACCAGTATTTACTTTCCAGGAAGTGTAAGTACCTGGGTAGTGACAAATCCTGTAAGCATTTTAATGAAGTCAGTCTGTCTTTCTTCGTCGAGCCTTTGGATTTCGCTCCTATTATTTTCCTGCAAGCTCCCAATCTTTAAGCATAAAAAGGAAAGACGAGCAAGAAGAGAGTGTCGATCATAAGTACGATTCTTCCCCTTGTCAAATGTGGCCAGCGGTAACTTAATAATATCAATATTTTGTATATAGCAATGAATTTATTGAATCTATAAGGCAACAAACAAGCACATATATAAAACAACAAAACTATCCAGTATCATTTCTATCACACCCATTTAGCGAGAAGCGGATGTGGCATGATGCAGTAGCCACGTTACTAAACTACATTTAGCAACAACAATACCTGAGAAAACAGCTAGAGAATTATAATATATACCTTTCTCTTCAATTAATTCACTTAAAGATCAAATAACATATGATAAATGTCCAGTTTTATGTTCCAGGGGCAACTTTGCTAGGATAGTGAGATAAATGGGGTACAAGAAAAGCCATCAACATCAATAACCTTGTATTTTTAATATTTTGGAAATAGATGAAACGGATACATAATGTCCACACAATCAAGTTAGCTAGGCAAGAAAATGTTCCTGATAGTTTGCAACTTGCAAGTTTTAAGAGTTGGCGAAAATGGTAACTCTTTCAAATCGATTCTTAAACCCTAAAGATTGACCATTAACTCATTCAAAACAAAGTCTGTGCACACTCAACCGAAATCTTAGATCGGATCCACCCTAGGAGAAAAATACCAAGTCCATAGAAATCTAAATTAAATCTTTGACTTGGAAATGATACAGGTCCAATTCTGAAAATTCAACCAATTCAACATCTATTTGTCGATCTCCTGACAAAAGGTAAGAGAAGGCAAGATTGCAATTCATCAGGTAAGGGCATGGTCAGAAACTATCTGGTACCTCTTCAACTCAAATCAAATATAAAAAATACACAGGAAATTAAAGATCTGAATGCATATGAAAAGGACAGCCCTAGGCATATTTTTTTATATCCAGACGGACAGACACATGGTTACAGAACAGATACTTGTGAAGCACCGTAATCTGAATTAATACAACCACCTGAATTAACAACTGTTTATGAACCAAATGGCATAACAGGAAGAAAGGATAAAAACTGGTATGGAATTTGTTTAAACAGCTTAATCTCCAGGGCAAATAATCGGGAGAAAAAATAACTATAAGTTTACAACTACGTAATCAGAATGTAGATTGAGACAAGTAATCAAAAGAATCCCATAAAGAATCAGTTATTGGACAAATATTTATATTTTTCCAGCACAATCATGAAATAAAAAATCACCTTACATGCAGCAAAGGCAAAAGGGTACTCGAAGTTTGCCACGAGTTCAGTAAGTGACTCTAAAATGATGGCTAAAAACTCAATGCATGAGATGTTTATACCCAAAATACTCAAAAAATAGGTAGGTGCTTCATTTTTCATTATAAACAGCCTACCAAATTAACAAGAAATTGTATCTACTAGTAATCTAGTTCACATTCTGCCAAGCCATGCCTTTAACAATATGTACCTTGATCCGTTCGTATTCTCTGATAGCACAACTTTTAGCATCGTCTGTGACTTTAATGGCATTATTTAGCTCTTGAAATTTACGGATCCTTGATTTGTCAGAGCCAAATAATTTAGAGGACGCCGTTTCAAGTTTTTCTGTTCTCAAACGCAAGGAATGCAATTCAGACACAAGCGTTTGCAATGTCAATATTGCATTAGAACGGTCAGAGAATGCATTGTGCACAGCGAACATCAAACCCATGTATTCTTGCAATGTTTCCTGCAATAATTACAGAGGATGGGGTAATTGCCACGAAATAGATACGAATGGAAAATTATATTGGTCTCTCTCTGTGTGTTAACCCGTGCAAAATTGATATGTACACTTAATTCAACGCTTTAAATTTTTTATAAACCAATTCTTTTTTTTGGTTGTACTGTTACTTGAGTAGACATTTAATTCAGCGTTTTAATTTTTTTATAAACCAATTCTTCGTTGTACTGTTACTTGAGTGGACCACACACGTATATAGACTTCCCAGGAGAACTTATGGTAAGAAGGCGTGGATACAACTTCCAAGGAATAAATCACCAAATTATTATTAAAGAAGCAACATAAAGGGAGTGAGATAATACGGGTGCTATTTGGCAAAAATTCATTCAATCGGCCAGAACAAAACACTCCCATGTCTCAAGTTCAAGATTACAGTGGGGTTCTCCCAAATAGGCACAAACTTGTGACAAAGCTTACCCAAAATAAGAATTCAGAACTTACCAAATGTTTCACGGCCTGTGAATTAAGTTCACGGTACAATCTGCTTGATTTGATGGCTGTAGTGGCAACAGTTTTTATGTCAGCAGCCCTCGTTTTTTGAGTATTCAGTTCAGTATGCTCACTTTCAAATTTAGTTAATTTGATCAAAGTTAGCCCTAATTCTCCCATTGTATCTCCTATATCTTGCTGTGCTTTGACCAGTAATTCAGCCTACCAAATCATAAAACAGAGATATTAATCTCACAGATATGTCGTGAACAAATTGTGTATAAATAGCAGTCAATGCAAATATGTATAGTATAGCTTTTGCGTAACATTATCAACCTTAAAAAATACGAGGATGTAACCATCACATTTCACAAAAAAAAAAATGAGAATTTCTACTAACCTGTTTCGATGTATTTGAAAGTTGCTGCTCAAGTTCCAATAGCTTCCCTTTCTTCTCCAAGAATTCCTTGTCATCCTCCTCCAAAGGAGACCTTGAGTTACCCCAATCATTGGTAACAGATTGTTTCAATTCTTTCAAAAACCTTAGCAAATCCTTCCCGTTTTTAGCAGGTTGCACCACCTCCTCAGGCTCGATCACACTCGTAGACTCCCCAAGCAGCTGCTTGGGAAGCCTCACTGCCCCATCCAGCACTCTCGACGCCACATCGATGCTTGTGGGCAGTGGCAGTTTACCTTGTACTGTCAAAAAAACCCTCAACTCGTCGCACTTCCCAATAACGGGATGTCTTGCCAGCCTCTTCAAGTATTTCTCCAATTCCGCTCTCCTCTGCTCCACAAACTCCTGTTTTTGCATTACCTGACTTTCCACTAAACTTTTATCAGGCCGAGGCGGAATAAAAAGCCCCCGGTAACCGTCGCTCAACCGATCCGACAGCGTCACCACGTCTTTGAACCTCCTCCGCACGCTGAAATCCAAACCTCGGTAATCTAAAATATCCGTTTTCGTGGTGATTAGATAGGTGACATAAGTATTGCCACCCGGAACAATCGAATTGGAAGATTCGACCTCCTTTTGCGGACTCGAAACCGTGATTTTCAGATAATCCGAGCTGGAAGATTGAGATCTAGGAGAAACCGTCGATTCTTCCTCGAGCATGCCATTAACATTGGATTCTGAATAACCGTCGTGAAACGAGCTGGATATAACGTCGGCGTACGAAGCAGATTCCAGCGGTGATCGTGAACCACGAGGGGTCACGATCAGGGGATCGGAGACTTCGGCGGTGGTGACAGTGGAAGACGGCGGAAGAAGGGGGTGTTCGACGGCGGGGGTGGAGGATGAGAGGGTGGTCACTGCGCTGCGATAGCTGGAGTAGGATTTGGAGGCGGGAACGTCGTCGTTGGAGGGATAGATGTCCCCGAGATAGAGGTCTTCCATGTGATATTTTCAGTATTTCTTCTTCTCCATGCCCGGGAAGGGGTTCCAGCTACCCCTGCCACTGCTAAAATCTCATAATATATGGAAACAATTTTTAAAGAATTATTACAGAATTTAAATATTCTTGAGAAAATAAATTTTATGCTTAGTTTACTTTTAAAAAAAAAAATTAATTATTTACCAATAACCGTCGCACACGTGTTGCGTGTGTCCTGAATATATGTGACTAATATATTAAATATTCATGATATTACAACATAATGACGTCACAACATAAAGAAAAAAGTTTATTTTTCACGGTGGCTAGTTTGGAAAAAAAATAATATTATTTTTCACGTGAGCAGTTTTCTTATGACGGTGAATATAATATTATTTGTTAAGAAAAAAATATAATATAAAAAATGAGAAAATAGTAAAATAGGAAAGAAAGTTGGTGTCCTTATAAATCGGTTATTATTAAGGGCTCAACTATAATAAAATAATAAATAGTAAATATAAAAAATAAAAAAGAGTATAACAGGAAAAAAAAGTTGGTATCCTCAAAGAGCGGTTATTATTATGGTCTCATACTTAATATAATAGTATAGAAATATAGATATAGGTGTCTAGATGTAGCAGTATTTCTATTAAAATATAAATATAAATATAAATATATATAATATATCTATGCTTATTTGATTAAATAATTTTATATGATAAGTGTTACTAGGATATTAAATGATAGATACACGTGAGTAGGGTTGTTCATTGTTGGTCTGGTTTTAAGGGTGTGTTTGGTTGAATGAATTAAATAATGATAGATTAATAGTCAAATATATATCGTTAAAATTTTAAGATGTTTTAATAATCATTTTGACCCGGTTTAAGATCCAATTTTATTAATCAAATAGTTATCCATAAAATTGGATCTTAAACCGAGTTAAAATGATTATTAAAACAACTTAAAATTTTAACGATAAATATTGGACTATTAATCTATCCTTATTTAATCAACTCAACCAAACACACCCTTAAATATATAATTCAATATCAAAGTTTTTTCTTTGATTCCATTCGGTTTTATACGAAAACAGATGGATGTTGACTCAAAATTAAGAATTATTTAAACTGGTAATATAAATATATTTTAAAATACAATATATTATCTTTTTAGGTAACTTTTTAAACACTTCCAAATTTAAATAAATTAAATAAGTTACACACGAATTTGACATTTATAGATACTACTTTTCTAACACCGCATGATTAAATAAAATACATATGAAATATTTTATTTACATTGTTCATTCATTTTTTAATAATAAAATACAAAAAAAAATAGCTAAAATATATTTGTGTGTGGATATAAATAATCATCGTGTTTATTTATCTAACACGTCATCTCTTTTGTTGTTCAATCGGTGATCGGAAAATGTCCGAGAGAAATAAGAAGAAAGGCTTGACTCTTTCTATAATATGACCTTTCAACTTCACGAAATCCAACAAATTCATTGTCAATTTTCGAGTTTTAAAAGTTGATATAGATTTAGCAGGTGACAGTGGTGAAATAATAGTATGTTAATTAGATAAAAGGGGTACAAACTTATAAATATATATATATATATATATATATATATATATATATATATATATATGATACTCACGAGAAATTTAAGGTCCGCTCTCAGCAAGTGTCACTAGTACAGACGCAGGGTTTTGAAATTTAGGGTCCGCTCCCAACAAGTGTCACTAGTACAGACGCAGGGTTTAGAAATTGTCCCGAGTCTGAAATCACGAAAAAAACCGTTAAGAGAGGGCCAGGAGGGTGTCCTGACGTAGCCCCTTCGACGCGTGAATTCAATCAACTGAACACTCAAACCTGGTATTTATAGGAGAATATCTGGGCCCTTGATGGATCTGTCTTCTATTTGGGCTAGAGATGGGCCAGTGATAATGGGTCTGATCTTGAAGGGTCCATTCTTGGGTATATATATATATATATATATATATATATATATATATATATATATATATATATATATATATATCAATTGGTGAATGACACATCATCGGTGCTCACACAAATGCTGCACACCTACCGTGCACATTTGTGTGAGCACCGATGATGTGTCATTCGCCCATCAATTGGTGAATGACACATCATCGGTGCTCACACAAATGCTGCACACCTACCGTGCACATTTGTGTGAGCACCGATGATGTGTCATTCGCCCATTAGATATATATATATATATATATATATATATATATATATATATATATATATATATATATATATATATATATATATCAAAACTCTTCCAAAATTTCCACAATGTCCTATAACTTCCAGGAATGAAGCTGTAAAGATGGTGTAAAAAAAAGATCAGCTGGAAACCATTAAAAATCAGAAACCGTCGTTGATCTATAAGATAACAATACTATAAAAACTCATTTTTCATACATTGTTTTCGCATCTGTTTTTCATACGTTTAATCACATTATTTAATCATGGTTCGAACATGAAAGTTTTTCAAAATGTGTCATACTTTTATAGATGCCTACAATTGCCAAAAAATATTGTCGGAACATTAATTTTCCGATCATCAATATAGGGTATATATCACGCTAGTTTATTTCAATTCTATCGGCTAAGAATTTGAGAGCACAAATAAAAGAGATGTGGTAGGAAATCATAAAACATGCTGGAAAAATATTGAGTCACGTGGAAGCTGAACGTCGGCCATACATTGTCGTGAGTGTCAGTAACCGTGACCGACGTGTGAATTACACGCACTAGTGAAAAGCAATTTTTAAAATTTCTTAACCTTTTTCTATATTATTCTAGGCTACTTGAAAAGTTTTGTGAAACTTGGATGAATATTATATTTTCTGTGAATTTTTAAAATTAATACCATGATTTTCGAATATGATTTGATATCTATAAGACTATCTATGACTTTTTATACAAGTTTATAGTCTTCAATACTTTAAAGATTGTGTCTCATGTGAGACCGTCTCACGGATCTTAATCTGTGAGACGGGTCAACCCTACCCACATTCACAATAAAAAGTAATACTCTTAGCTTAAAAGATAATACTTTTTCATGGATAATCCATTTAAGAGATCCGTCTCACAAATATGACCCGTGAGACCGTCTCACACAAGTTTTTGCCTACTTTAAAAACATATAATCTGAATTACCTACGAAATTTTATAATTTTTGGACTTGTAAACTCTTTATTATGATTTTTGTGAGTTACATATTCGATATTGAGAAAAATCGATTAAGGATAATATGACTGTAAGTATAACGTATTATGTATTTTTTAGTTAATATAATGCATTGGGGATGTTATATTAAATTTCATAATTTTTTGGTCTTATATAAATTATTGTGATTTTTTTTATAATTTTGATTATTGAAAAATATTTTTTTTTTAAAAAAACATGATTTCAAAAATTGCATGTTCGGCCAATTTTTACTTTTAGAATAGTGTTTTAAGATAATAGGTAAATTTTTATAATTGTGGATTAACATGCTTATTTATTGGAAATATTTAATGGATATATTGACCTCGAACACTTACTAAGAGATAAGATTTGTTCAAAATGTATTTGAAAAATAATTTTGTTTATTACTAAGGTATTGTAAGGCACTAAAGAAGTTTTTATAAGGTAATAACTTGTGTTAGACGGTCGCACATGTCGTATTTTGTGAGACGAGTCTCTTATTTGGGTCATCCGTGAAAAAGTATTAATTTTTATGTTAAGAGTATTATTTTTTATTGTGAATATCAGTAAGGTTGACTCGTCTCATAGATAAAGATTCGTGATACGGTCTCACAAGAGACATATTATTTTTATAAAGTTTTGGACTAATACTCGATATTTTGACAACTTTTAGGGATAATTCATACTAAAATTTTGAATTAATTAGGAGATTTTATACTATACTAACGATAATCACCGTGAACAATAAGGTTGACTTGAACTTTGTATTTTCCCACTCATTTATAGCAAACCTATAAAGGTGGGGAATTTTAAGTTATTATTTCTATAGCCCTTTGAAAATTGGCTTGGAAATTAGATATATTCTCAAATTATATTCATCATATTTTATTGGTTTCTTGTACACGTATAAAATTATTGTATATTCTAATCATGTCGATACGTATAGGATATATATTAATTCGATGATCGCTCCTTCTATCATGCCGAATCCTCGAACATGTTGATATCTTTTTTAATGATCAAATCTATCATCTTGATTGCATCTTATTAGAAAAATTATTCTACTTCTTTATTATTAATAGTTTGTAACAGTCTAAGTGAATGATTCAATGTAATGCTCTTATCATAATATAATTGCATTAAGTGTGATTCTTCTAGAGTTTTCACCCAAAGATATCTTAGTTAATCGTCAAATGAATTAATAAATGATCGAACAACTAAATGTTAAAGTGACAAACCAAGATGGATATCTGAACAAAAGACTTCGGTACGAAGATTGAGTTCATTGAACAACGTGACTTGGGTCTCGTTATATCAGTTAACTTGGGTCACTTTCTTCAATAGTTACTTGCTAACCTATTTTTTTTCTGCCCTCATATTACCTAAGTCCTTAGAGACTTAAATTCTATTTTTATATTATATATATCTTAATTTCTAAACCAGGTATCCTGGAACTAGATAAAGAAAGAAATATCAGTGAATAAAAGTTTGTTTGATAAAATATTAAGTCATTTAATCTATAAGTGAGTTACTCATGAATATTAATAATAATTTGTTGTCATTTCCATCTATATATATATATATATTTTATGTTAGTATGGTCTTGTAAAATTTGTACTATTCACTTCCGCTACAAAAATTAAATTATTCTAAATGACATATTATTGCATGCGATACTGCAAAATGAGACAAAATTCCCACAAAAAGTATCGTAGTTAGACCCCGAGTTGGGTGCCACAATTTTATTTATTTATTTATATGTATGTATAATAATGTACTAGCAACTATGCACACACATTGTGTGTAATATACTACGTGAATATTATATATTGCATATAATTTGGTCTCAAGTTCTTGATTTAATTACAATATTCTACCAATTAAATTAAATATAACATGAGATTTATTAACATTATTTTTTATAATTGTAAAATGTGAAAATTCAAGAAAACTATATTATATTAAATAAATGCACGAACCAATAACAATTCAATAAATACAATATAAAATTTAAATATGATAATATCTAAGACAAATAAATTTGTTAAAAGGTCAAATTCAAGAATAAAAGTTAAAATTGAATGATAATTTGGAATCAGGAAAAAACTTAACCAGAAAGTAGTTATTATTAGAGTTTTCTGCTTTATTAATAGTATATTTATATATAATGACAACTGATATTTAAACTCAATTTTTTTGTCATTTGTACCTCATTTTTAACGTTTTTTTTTTTTAATATTTTAGTCCTTTTCCTTTTTGAAAATATTGACAAAAAAAATTCAAATAATTTCAATTTTTTTTTTAAATCCAATTTATCATGAAATCTTTATATACACAGCCCCATTACAAAGGAAAATATATGATTTTACATATTCTCAAGTCGAAAGAGTGGAGTGCATGGTATGTCCGTTCGCAGTGCCAAAATGAGAAGTTGCAAGAAAATTCCATTGTAGTGTCACGTTCATGTCCGAAATGGCCCTTCTCTACAAAACCCTCGACACTATGCTCCGTCGAAACTGCTATCCGCCACTTCAAACCCTCCGCCTTCGTTTCATTTGCCGCCAGAACCCGTTAGGACTGGATCACCGTCGCCTCCGCTCCATTGGAACCCCTAACTTTTGACCGCGATTCATTAATGACGTCGAAATTGGGGTTAGCGGGTGGTATTCCAGAGCGAAGGGTCCGATCCATTTGGGACGCCATTGATTCTCGCCAATTCAAGAATGCTCTCGCCTCTCAAGCAGTCGGCTTCGCTGCTTTCTAAGTACCCCAACTCCCCATACGCACTCGTGAGACTGCCTATATTTTCTGTGTCCTTTCTGCTTTGTGTGAATTTAGCAAGATATCAGTTTTTATTGCAAACCGTGCAGGCTTTGAAGGCTTTGATATTGGAAAGGATGGGAAAGAATGAGGAAGCGCTATCTGTGTGTTTAAATGCCAAAGGGATTTTATTATCCAATGACTCCAGTAACGTCATTGACAATCTCACTCTCAGCACTTTGCAGATTGTTTTCCAGTGGCAGTGGATATGGCCACTAGTTGTTACGAGTTCGCGTGTGGCAACAATTTGGAGTTAATGATGGGCTTATTTAACTGTTATGTGCGCGAATATTCATTCGTGAAGCAGCAACAGGTTGATAGTGTTTCTTTGCAGCCTCTATTATTTATTCGACGTCGATGTCATCTGTGAATTCTTGTATTCTGTGTCATATGTGAATCATTTTATTCTGTGTAAAGTTAATTCTTTTATTGTTGTCATAGATAGCTATTAAAATGTACAAGATTGCTGGTGAAGAAAGGTTCCTAATGTGGGCAGTTTGCGGCATTCAGTTGCAGGTTTGGCTGTTTCTGGTCTGTATGTATATTCAATGTTTTATTATGATCTTATAGTTCTCTGTTCTTGGGGTAGGGTTTTAATCGATGCTAACAAGCATTAAGGATGTTTGGATTCTTTTCATCATAAATATTTTAAGGGCTTTATCTTATAAACATAATTACTACTGCACCACGTTAAATGATTTTTACCCACTACTTTTCTTCAGGAAAAAAATTGTTTTTTATCGGGTAAAATTGCAGAAAAAGTGAACACATGTTTTCTGCACACAGAATGGAAGAGAATCTTCATTGGACTCTATTATTCTTGTAGATCGTTTCGTACTTTGTGTGGATAGCCACACTTGCTTCGATAGTTTGAACCACTGGTATCTTTGGAAGAAAAATCGTAAAACTATCAAATTATTCTATCCAACATCTTTGCATTCATATATATGTTTTCGGTTATTCTTATTTTGTCAAAATATTTTTGATGAACCCGCCAAAAAAAATTGAGGGAACATCTGTTTATTATTCTTTAACATTTGCAATGTTTGGTTGGTGCATTCTTCACAGCATTCTATAAATGCTTTAGTTAAATTATACGAGGCAAACGAGCTTACCTGCACTTATTTCTTTAGCATTTTCATAAATTCATGACTATTGCATGGTAAATGGTTCTAGTTGTGTTTATAGAAGGTTGGGACATTAAAAAAGGTATGGACCTACGGGGATTCGGGTGTTGGATATAATTTGCTTGTCTCCACAGTGTTTGATAATGTCTAGACACTTGTTGGAACATTGTCTTATGGTTAAAATGTCCATTTCCAGAATTAAGTTGCATTCTATATTTTTAGTATGTCAATTTCCAGAATTAAGTTGCATTCTATATTTTTAGTAATACACAAACATACAAATTCTGTTGTATGTGACAAAGAACGATCAAAATATAATGTTCGGTCGTATAATTAATCTATGAATGTATGATTAAATATCAAACTAGTTTCCAACCAATTCTTCCGATGCCATTGAAGTTTTCTAGCTAGAACATTGTTATGACATAAGATCTTTAACTGGAAATTGTAACTGAAAATGACTTCAAGAAGATTAAATTTTTTCCATCACACTTTCTTACACAGTGACTTTGTGGCCACCTTACATTCTTAAATTATGATTCAATTTGAGAAATACAATTCTCAGTAATATGGGGAGAGGAGACATAGTTATGAGTTATCTTTGTAATGATTATTTTTATGAGTGAGTCTAATGTGACACCGTTTCACGGATCATAATCCGTGAGACGGGTCAACCCTAACCATATTCACAATAAAAAGTAATACTCTTAGCACAAAAAGTAATACTTTTTCATGGGTGACCCAAATAAGAGATCCGTCTCACAAATACGACTCGTGAGACCATTTCACACAAATTTTTGCCTATTTTTATTAACTTTTTTAAGAGGGGGAAAATATAAAAAAAATGTTTTAATAATTTTTTAATGGGAAAAAAAGGGAATGTGGGCTGGACTCAAGCAAAAGAAGGCCAGGTCGGCTGTACCGTTACTATCAATGGCCAACAATGGCAAGACCAGCGGTCTCATCCATGTCACAGAGCAGTAGTCCAGGGAACACCCGGTTCCTCCTCCTCCCTGTTCTTTTGCCATGCTTCACTCATAATTCTATTGGTTTCTAACTGTTTTGTTATTTAATCTGTTTTAGTTTGATTATCTCAATGTGAGTCAAGAGCCACTCCTCGTGTCTGATGGAAAAAAGTAATTATTTCAGATATTAGAATATATATCAGTGCAGTGCAGTGCATCTGCGAAAGCTAAGTTTGTGCTGAGCCGATATGGCTGCGGCTTTGGACTGCTGGTCCAGCAGAACCAGTACGGATGAGGACATGGTGGAGCAGGTGCTCATGCGAACCCAGGACAGATCCGAGTGTCCGCCGTCGAACCCACCACCCGCCGCCGCTAACTCCTCGGCCACCGCAGATATTCGAGAGTCACCCTTGCAGAAGCGCTTCCAGCGGCTGAGCCGCAATTTGTCGGAGGCCATTGCTTCGCTTAAGAACTCGTTGAATTTCGATTCGGCCCGTGAGGTGCAGGCCACTGAGCCTTCGGGCTGCCGGAGACACGTTTGGGGAAGTGTTGTACGGTGCTTGACGCAGCTGTACCCCGGGAGTCAACTTCCAGAGAAATTGGTCTCTAATCTGCGCAAACATTATGATTCTTTACCCCTCAGGTGAAAGCATTCATTCAAATATCTTCCGTTTATGTATCCTGAGCACTCATTTGATCGTTTTTATTGATATTGATAGCTATGCACAAGCGGGATTTGAAATGAAAGACGTGTTCTTGCACATAAAGTTGATTGAGCAAGCATCGGCGGAGGATCATCCGGCTATTATGATTCAAGAAATGTCCGATGATGAAGTGAATGGCTCTGTATTTAAGCTTACATTTGCTTGTAACTCTTCAATTTCATGGCCAGCCATGTCAGGGGCTCTCGATAGTTCTTCGATTTGCTGTAAGAAGTTACAAATCTTTGAGAAGAAGAGTTTTACTCTGGGAATAGTTTTGCTTTTAATTCAAACGGGGCAGGAAAAATTATTCAAATTCCGGATTGAAAATGCACTTAAATTAGCCTTAAAGAGGCCAAAACACAATCCCGTCATGCTCCCCTTTGGACTTTGCGGATGCCAAGAGGAGAGTACTAAGGGAAGGGATCTTGGAGACATTGAAGAAGATGGTAACGGTGATCAAAATTATAGAAATAGAGGAGAAAATTTGGGCTCAAAAGTTCATTTAAAACTCCCTCTTCCAGATGATTTGATTGTAGTTTCTGTTGATGAATGGCAGACCGTGACTTCTGGTAAAGAAGGGGTAGGGAAATGGTTGTTGAGTTACGATTCTGTCGATATAATAGATCAGATTGGACCAAGTACTTTTAAGGGGACGTTCAAGGGTAAAAAAGTCGGGATCGAAAAGATCAAAGGGTGTGACAAAGGACATGCCTATGAGTTTGAGCTAAGGAGAGATTTGTTGGAATTGATGACTTGTGGACATAAGAACATCTTGCAGTTCAATGGCATTTTTATAGATGAGAATCACGGATTATGCATCGTGACAAAATTGATGGAGGGAGGATCCGTCCAAGAATTGATTATGAAGAACAAGAAACTTCATATGAAAGAAATTATAAGGATTTTGGTAGATGTAGCAGAAGGAATTAAGTTCATGAATGATCATGATATTGCTTATAAAGACTTGAATACTCAAAGGGTGTTATTAGACAAACATGGGAATGCTTGTATTGGAGGCATGGGAATAGTTGCTACTCGCAAGAGTGTTGGTGAGGCTATGGAGTATGAAACTGATGGATATCGATGGCTGGCTCCTGAGGTGTGTTGTCTTCTTTTTAATTTCATTTTTAGCCTTTGGTTTGGTTTTGGTTCGACTAATTGTTCATACATTTTCTTGGATGCTCTATCTTTGTTGATGCTAAATTGTTTCTATAATTTGGTCAATGTCGTAAAAAATTTCATTTTTTGAAGCGCTCTATGTGGAACATTCTTGTTCATTTGATTTGGTCGTTCGATCGATCTATCTTATTCTTGGAAATAATAGATCATTTCAGGTGATCCGGAGAATGTTGTAGAGTCGAGGATGAGCAACGCTTATAGTTTTGGGATGGTAATATGGGAGATGGTGACTGGTGAGATTGCTTATTCTGCTTATTCACCAGTGCAAGCTGCAGTTGGGATAGCTGCTTGTGGGCTTCGGCCTGAAATTCCCGAGGGCTGCCCACAGATTCTAAGATTGCTGATGATAAAATGCTGGAACAACTCCCCCTCTAAACGTCCACAATTTTCCGAAATTGTATCGACTTTGATGAGTGTCAGCAACAATAACACAAGTGCTACTCGATAGTAGTAAGTCTCTTGTGTTATCTAGTTTAACGATAGTAAATGGTGTATTAAAGAAAGCTTGCAACTGAGTATTCCCCAAAAATAAATGAAAATATAGTGTCAACCATGAAAAGCTTTTTTTTTCATGAAGTTCAGGTTATCTCAGTGTTGAGTATTTTGTTATTCAATATTATAGTATATGTTGTAAAAAATGAAGCGATACCAATATTCTCAGTCTACCATGTATAGTTATCCTTCGATTACATAATTAAGACAAGAAGAATCCAAATATGCCTCTCCTAGTATGACTATTCTTGTAAGTGACTTTGCATGACATAATATATTCAATAGACTTACCCAGTTACCTGGGAGAAATAAAGATCGGAAGGGAAGGTCGTGTGCGTTTAAGGGACCCAAAAGTTTAATGATTTAAGGACTTTTATGGTCAGCTGTTCGACATGTCTCTATAATGGCTTGTTGATGTTGCCAAAAGGAAGAATCCTTCTTATTTATTTCATTTTACTTCCACTTACTTCTGTCTGCCAAAACAATGACCACCCCTTGATCTTTTTGTCACAAATAGAGTCAGCTTGGCATTTGGTCTTTTTCTTTCCATACTCAGTCCCCAATGTGATTCGAACACCTATCTTCATCAAGGGACATCCACTATTCACGGCACGAGCTGTGTGGAGTAGTCGTGGTCTCTTTTTACCAATATTTCTTTATGCAACACCGGGTTTAAATGAGGCCTAGTCCCACTGTTTCTTGTATTCTGATCTTTTGACGATATCATGTACACGCACGAGTGAAGGCCAAGATCAGAGATCTGTTTCGTATTCATCAACTGTGCGTGGAGATTAATGATATGTGTCAGGACGTAGGATCAAAGTCTCGCAGAATAATTGTCCAAGATTCTTGTCTAAGCATATGGTAACAAAAAGTTGTAGTGCAGAAGTATTAATTGATTTTGCCAAAGGGGCACTGAAGGGCATGCATCTGCCACTCATTAGCCTTGTCTTGTTGGGTGCACATGCCGATCATGTGAACCCCCAATTTAGTTGTCAACAGCGATGGAATGAATGGAAGCAAATTTTTAAATCTTACATAGAATTTCTCACGAATTCAAATGTGCAACTACTACACATTATGTCACGAAGATCAACTACAATTTTTAAATCTTTTTTAAGTACAACTCTTTCTTGCTTAAGTCTCTCTATAAAATACTGCTTTCGGTGTTTATCCTTTTTAATAATATGTTAGTATAATTGTTTATACTTTTTGAAAAATTGAAAAAAAATTCTCATGCTAACTAATGTTATTAGTTCAGTTATCGAACCGGTTTATCTTAAAAAGTTCAATAAGTTAGGTTGAAACGACGTCAGAGCGGAAAACCATTATATTATATAAAATAATAATATAATAATTTTAAATTCTAAATATCTTATAGATATAAATAATTTTTTTTTATTCAAGTTTAAAATTTTAACAATATAAATATAATCAATATAAACAAAATAAATAAATCAACATGATTTAGTATTATTAAAATAATATTTTTAGTAAAGTTTGAAATCAAAATAATTATATATATAACAAAAAAATAAATTTTAATTTTAAAAACAATTTTTTAACTAAAAGCAAAAAAAATTTAAAATGTGGGAACAGGTCGGACCGGTTTTTGACTGGTTCTGGCCGGTTTTGATCGATTCGACCGATTCTTGATCGATTCCGACATATGTGACCGGTCATACAGTTTTTTAGTACTTTTCGGACCAGACCCGCAACCTGTTCCGAGTTTAACCGACCTGTCAAGTTTGGTTTTGAAAACACCGATTCTAACAATCAAAATATACGAATTTAAATTTTATATTCTTTCGTCATGTTCTTATTGTTTTGGTCAAATTTTATACGCATTTATTTGTTCCAAATATGAACTATATGCTATTTAACAAATATTTAAATTTCAATTTCAAAAGCGCGTATTAGTTACTAATTACTCCGGTTTCTAGTTTCTAGTTACTCAGATATGAAACCATCTACGCTTCACCTGTTCAGGCATCATTAACTTCCGTTTGTTTTTCTGACAAATAATAGACAGATAACTTATCACAGTTGCAAACATTTACTAGTTCAAAGATTTGCGTTACCATTTATGGTTAATAAATTATGACAGTTACATAAATAACTCTGGACCACAATGAAACTTTAAAGAACAACGCATGAAAAATAATTTAACTCGAAATATAAATGCAGGTTTTTCAAACTTCATATACGTGAGCTTCAGTTTGAATCTACATGTTGGCTGAGCTCGAAAGATTTGGTTTTGAATCCAAATACTATTCAGACAACTACGAACAGAAGCTGGCGAGCCAAGTTGATCCACCCCATTTCTATCTGCTGTACCTTTAGTCCCAGGCTTCCCACAGTCCCTCCCACATCAACCAGTGGCATGTGCGGGCCATTGACGTCCTAGATTATTTGGAGATCGATATCGGTGAAACTTCAATTCGTTTTACCTTCAACCATAGGTTCATGCCATCATTTGGTGATTGCTCAACCACCACTGTGCATTTTCGCATGGCTACAGTGGTCCACACCGCATCTATCTAAAGCCCGAGCCACCGGTCTTCAAAATATATCTAGCACCAAGGTTACGGAAAACTACATCCCATTTACAGATTTCACCAGCACACGAAGATTCTTTACAGGTCCATGAACAGCTCCGTTACAATTTTAACACCATCCAGAGAGACAATTTGTAGATTTCACAGATGTGCAGCATCAACTAAAAATTAAAATAAAAATAAAAATCCGGCTTTATGGATATTCACATGGCCTCATGCATGTACCAGATCCTTACAGAGTGTACAAAATTCATTCACACCATGACACTTTCAGTATTTTGTTCCGCAAAAATGCACTAATATCATCAAATTATATATTTAACAAGTGCATAATCTGTTCGCAAAAATGGAAGTCAGAGCAGCAAAATAAATAATTGAGTCACCACAGAAAAACACAGACCAGCTTTGCAGCCAAGGTTGAGGTTTTAGACTATATCTAAGGTACAAGCATGTAAACATAAGGGAAAAAATCGAAACTTTCTTATCAGCAAGTTTGTTTTCACAAGACATCCTAATGAAAGAAATCATCCCGTGTGTTTAGAACAGATTACTCCATGATTCAAGTCGTTATTTTGAATCAACATTGATTGTGAACTTTTCCTATTAAAATATGAGTGGGTCTCATGTGAGACCATCTCACGGATCAAAATCTGTGAGACGGGTCAGTCCTACCCATATTCACAATAAAAAGTAATACTCTTATCATAAAAAGTAATACTTTTTCATGGGTGACACAAATAAGAGATCCGTCTTACAGATACGACCCGTGAGATCGTCTCACACAAGTTTTTGCCTTAAAATATTATATTCCGGGGAGTGAACTCGATTGTTCTATATAAGCACATCAGAGTACCTCAACTAAATTCTTGAACCGTCCATTTTCCATGGTAAAATGCTAAAACTGGCAATTGACATCTATATCCAAGCATACAGATGAATATTCTTCTGTAAGCAAATAATGAGAAACGAAGATGGAAATAACAGAAGGATGACGGGCTCAAGAATAGAACAACAATAGATTCTGTATAGTTACACGATAACGGATCGACGTATGAACCTTCCCACTACTCTTTTTTCCTTTTTCTTTCCGCCACTAAAATACAAACAAAACGACATCAAAATCAACACAAAACTACGTTAAAATCAGCTAAAGGGCGTGAGAAAGCAAATCCACAACTAGAAATGGAAAAGAACTAAAGTTACGGGCGCTTTCCAATGTCATAAAGACCACTTCTGGTCGTTTTTTAAATACAAATCTAACGCTGGTTCTAACTAAATAACTTGTGACTTAACTTGGAAGAGGATCAGAGGGGTGCTGAGGAACAAGAGGGGCACCTAATGAGACCATTCTCATTGCACATAGTACAACTCCGGAAGCCAGATTTCTCGCTGTTGTAGCACTTGTGGCTTCCGCTGCACGCTCGGCAAAGAATGAATCTGTATCCACTGCAAACCTCGCACGTGCCAGGATCTTCCGACGGCAGCCCCTCAACGTGCTTCTTGAGCTGGCCGCTCTCGTGAAGATGTTTCACCTCATCCACCCCACCAACGTACCTGCCGCCAATGAAGACCCTTGGGAGAGTCAATTTGGACTTCTCCGACTGGCCCAGGATCCTCTGCAGCTCGTCCATGAACCCGGAGTCCATTGACAGATCCCGCTCGTCGATCGACACGCGGAAGGAACGGAGGATGGATCGGACGGCCTTGCAGTCCTCGAACGTACGGCGGACAACGCGCAGGCTCGTGAAGTACACCACTATTTTCTTCTCCGCATCCGGGATTCTAATTTCTCCATTTTGTGACTGCTTGTCCGGAGCTTCGGGGGGTAAGGATAGGCTTCGGAGGAGGGCATTAACACTGCGTGTGCGGTGGCAAATTGGAAGCTTTCTAGGTGAATCGGGAGTATCTCCACCACCTCCGACGCAGATGCCGTCAACGTTGGAGAGGAGGCTGTGGATATCCTTGAAAGAGGAGCAAGCAAACTTAGGAGACGGCGCATTGTGGATCCGAACCCTCGATTTCGTTCTCCTAAGCCACATGGGTTCCAAGATTAAATCAATATACACAACCCAGAAACAGATTTCTTCAAATATCAACACAAGCGGTGAGAATTTCCGTTAGATAATGAAGGGATCCTCCGTTTGTTAGTATATTTTTTCAAATTTCGACGCGCAATGTGGATTCATGGGGATTGGGAAATGGAGGAAGAAGCTGGAAAAGCGGTGAGAATTTGGGTTTGGCGGGTGGAGTTGTCAGAGAACCAACCCTTTGTCAACGTGCTCGGTTTCTTTCCTTGGGTGTTCAATCTTTCGACTCATTTCATTTCAGCCTATTCAGTTTCATCGTATATCTTATATATATAGAAACAAGAGTTTTTGCCAAAATGTAATTTCCTCCCCATCCAAAATGTCCTTTCTAACAAAAGAAAGATTTATTATAGTTATTGATATATGTGTTACTGCAATAAATGATCATTTCAATTATTTTGGTCATTGATTATATCAATTCATTTAATTCATTTTTAATTAATTATTCAAATTAATTCAAATGTAATTTATATAGTATAACGTTTTTTTAATTTTTTACTCAAATTAAAATTAAAATATATTGAAAATCATAAATTATATTAAATTTTGTATTGATTATACATTAGTTTAAATAAAAACAATATAAATAAATTTATATCAAATTATTGGCAATGTTCATATCACTCATTAGTAATCATTTTCAAAATAAAATTTTTCTATTTTAAGTAATTTTCTGCCCAAATTACTTACTAAAAAAGAAATACAATATTTAATTAGTTTATTTAATTTTTCTAAAAATAAAATTGGTCGAGTGTTAAAAGTTATCACTACAACAAGGTTTTCCAACATTAATTTATCATTTAATAATCATAATTTTTTTATCTTAAATACATATTATTTCGAAATTACAATTTGAAAGAATTAATATGTTGTAGTTTTCTTCCAAAACCATTGTATATAGTATATCTTGAATTGTCTTCTTAAAAATTCAAATAAGATAGCACAAAAATCTATATATCTATATCTATATATATAAAAGCAGAGTTTTGCCAAAAATAGTAATCTATATCTATATATATATAAAAGCAGAGTTGTCTGCTATAATTAGTAAATTCCCGCCTAAATGACATTCTAAAAAAGAAATAAACAAAAAAAGTGGTAAGCTATATTTTAATAAATGTCTAAATATATTTAATTCATTATTAAAACTGCATATTAATGTTTGTGTATATAACTTCTTGAAAATTGAATGTCATCTTGGAATTACAAATCAAATTAAATTGCATTTCAAATTTCAAATCCATAAATTAAATTACATTCTAAAAATTATAAACCAAATTCAAATTGTTGATCAAAATTTAAATATGAATTCTGAAAAATTGAAACATGTTTCAAAAACTGTGCTCCGTTGAAATCATTTTATTAATTTAAAATTAATGACACATGTATATAGATGTAAGGTTATTATAATTAAAAAAAATTCATCTATATTTTAGATGAACTAATTTTAAATTTGATTTTATTTTGAGATTTAATATATTTATTTCAATGATAGCATAAAATCATTTTTCTCTTCAATATATCAACTTTAATCTTAGACCAACAATTCTCGAATTAATATAGATGATTAAAAAATAATTGTATGTCAATTTATTCTAAACTACCATTTTTATTATTTTTTATTCATTCAAAATAATAAAACAAGGAAAGATTGTTAATTAACATATTTAGAATTAAAATATATGTATCGAATTTGACATACTCAACATGCCAATTTTGTTAGTTAAATTACTTCAAGGCCAAGATTGATTATGAAGTTGTATAGTAGGCTATTGTTAATAATCTCTGTTAAATAAATTTATATTAAATATCAATTACTTTTTTTTAATACTTGAATGCATTTATCTTATGAGTTATCATTATAAATGTTTCTTTTAGAATTAGTTTCATTTATTTTAATTATTTTTTGTTGTAAATATTTAAACAGAAAATATAGATTTGAGAACCAAAGTATCTCAACAATTTAGTTTTCATGGTTCATTCAAGATGCTGATTCCAACATAGATCATTCTCTTGAATTATGCAGTGACACTAGATTGATCGTTACAAGGCTCGGAAACCATGTTTCGGAAGAAAAAATTCTTATTGGAAGTAATGCAGGTCACAAAATGCTTATTCCAAGAATGTCATTGATGCCTTCTGATATAAGGCTTCTTTTTAAATTTCAACAAAAACAGTATCATTTGTATCATATGCAATGACAATTAACAAAAGTCAGGGGCAATAATTGTCTCATGTAAGACTTTTTTTTTGAAGAACCATGTTTTTAATATGGTCAGTTGTATGTTACTGTATCCAGAGTTACGAATCCTGAGGATATAAACATTTTGATATGTGATAGTGATAGCAACCCGAAAAATTCAACGACAAATGTTGTATTTAAGGAAGTTTTTCAAAATTTGTAATTTGTTTTTGTTTTCTAATTATATGATCTATAATCCATTTAGTTTATTTTTATTTTAATTTAAATTATTTATTCAAATAAAACCACATTAAAAGTTTGTATCATGTTTATCATTTTATTTTATTACAGTTATTGTTTTCTACATATATAGTACATAAATTTATATGTGAGTACAATATTATTGATAAACATATTATGTCATTCATTGTCTAATACAAGCGTGATATTAATTTTCAGCTGAAATACAAAATTGGCTCTTTAATTCAGTGTTTCATTGTTAAGATCTATATTATGAAAGTCACGTTATAGAGAAAGTAAACAAATTATCATACATATTAATTTTAATAATCAATTACATAAAATAATTGTCCGTGCATCGCACGGGTGAAAAACTAGTTCTTAATTATTTCAATGTCTTTCTCCTTGAAAATAAAGAATTTAAGGTTGAAACTAAAAGTTATAAATACTGAAAAACAGAATTAAGTAGATAAAATTTTATAAAGTGTATAGTTTAATATATTTTTTGAGTTCGGAATTTTAATTTTTTAAAATAAATTTTTATTTTTAACATTTCTTTCTTTCTTTTCTTTTTTTTTTTTCTAAAAATCATTTCATTTGTTAATTATAAAATATTCTCATTTCACCCTCAATTTCTTGGAATATGTCAAATTGGCATCTTTAATTCATATTAAAATGTTTGATCTGATCAAATTTTAAATAGATGATTGTTAAAGGCGTATTTTATTGAATAAAGAAATTTGGCAAACTGGTAAAACGATAAATTATAATATTTTTCTCTTTTTTTTTTCAAAGGAAAAATATTAACTTTTATATATGGGTATGAAGATATATCAAGCTAGATATGATAATATGTGTATTAATTATAATTAAATTTGAAAAAATGTATATTTTATAGATTTAATTCATTAAGGTAGCCATTTTACTTTATCTGTGTATGATACTTAACAGTCTATAATAAAAAATGATGGCTTATAAATTATCTGTCAGGTTCAGAATTCAATTATAACAAATATTTCTTCAAATGGAAAAAAATTTCAGACATACCATTTAAAATGCTGATAAATATTAGAGAAATTATTTTTAATATATTATATATTATGAAATTATATTAAAATTAAAATTAAATGTGTTGCTAAAAAACATGAGATTATTTTCACAAATAACCTAGAGTTATTTCTTTTGTTTGTTGAAATCGATGAGTTTTTTTAGACCAGAAGAATGAGTAGCTGGAAAGTTTGTGCAGTGGATAAGGTATTTTGGGAATATTCTCCTGCTAATTAATTTTGGCTCATATTTTTGGCTATTTGTAAATGACAGATATGGATATTTATATTTTATATTTATATATTGGCATTATCTACATATTTAGTACATATATATAGTTTATTATGTTTTCTTTGTCAAGACACTTTTCATCTTATCAATAATTACTTATTTTTATATATATTTTAAAAAAATTAAATTATTATATCTCCAACATAAAAAAAAAACTATTATAAAAATATTAACGAGCAGATAACAGTAATTTTAATTGATGGAAAACAATAAAATGTGTATCCTTCCGCACATTCAGTCATTGAGCATCCAGAAAGCAACATGCAGTCAATATCAATGCAATCCGTTTCTAGCTAGAACAAAATCAAGGAAAATGATGGTAAAATTCTATCAAGGAAGCGAAGAATATGAGAAAAGTTGGAAGAGCAACTAACCATGTTTATAAAGTACTCGAAAAGGAAAGCAGCCTCCGATTACGGTGGTGCTGTATTCTCCGCCGTCTTGCTTCTGCAGTGAAAATGCAGACTCGAGCAATAAAACCAAATGCGGACTTAAAACCCCTCGTACGTACAAATATGGGTTTATATCATTCACACTATGGGCCCAGTATACAGGTGATAAATGGGCATATGGGCCCTTAAGCTGCGGCCCAAATGTTGAACCCATTTGAATAAAACGCTTTTACGTCAAACTCAATTTGGTCCATCAACTGTTAATAAATTATTAATTCAATAAATTAGGATTTCCCTATTGGTCCAGGTCACAAAGGGTTAATTGATACGAATAAACTATATTATTACGCGAAATGACGATTCTGCCCTAAAAATAAAATAGTTGGAATCATAATTTATTTATACTTGCGTTGCGTTTGGTTTGAGGGATTAGGGGTGATAGATTAATTTATCCGGGCCAATCAAGTGTTTGGTTCAATTTTAAATAAACTTACCTTATCCCTCCTAGGTATGATTAGGTTATATTAGGTAGGTTAAAATAATACCTCCTCACCCCCTAGGATTATTTATCCCACTCTTAATACCTCATATTTTTCCGATTTTACCCTTCTCCTAAATTCAAACTCACCACCATTTCCCGCCACCGACCGCCGCCGGCCAACCACAGACGGGCCGCCGACCGCGGCGAGTACCGGCCGACCAGCGACGAACTGCCGACCAGCGGAGGAACACCGGCCGACAGAGGTTAGCGACGGTTTGTAAAAACACCGTCGCTATTAGCGACAGTTTGTGTAGAAAGGTTTGTCAAAACACCGTCGCTATTAGCGACGGTTTGTTTATATTCCGTCGCAATTAGCGACAGTTTGTTTAAAAAACGTCGCTAAATGTCTAATTTTTAGTAATTAAAATAATTCAAAACTAGATCGGCGACGGTTTATGAAACACCGTCGCTAATAGCGACGTATGATTTTCTCAAAAACCGTCGCTATGAGCGACGGATTTTGAGAATCCGTCGGTAAGTTTCCGGTCGACGATTTCCGCCTGCCGCCGGCCGCCACTGTCGCCGTCGCGAAGGGGAAGGACAATTTCGTCTTTTCATCAAAAAATTCAAAATTATCCTACACTTAAAAATCTTACCAAACATAATATTATTTTACATCATATTTTACAATTCTATCACAATCATTTTCTTTATCATTTACGTACTAATCATTAGTTTATCCTATCCTTCCAACCAAACGCAGCCTTGGTGTTTCATGGAACGCATATTAATTTTTTTGTTTGATAATTTCTGTCTGGAAAATATCTATTATTTTATTATGACATAATAATTTAGATTAGTGATGATATAAGATTAAACTTTTTGATATAATAAAAATAAGTTGGAAAAAAAATCGAAAAAATAGAGAGAAGTACAAAAATTACTAATAAAAGTAGATAAAAATTTGTTTGAGACGGTCTCACGGGTCGTATTTGTAAGACAGATCTCTTATATGGATTATCCATGAAAAAGTATTACTTTTTATGCAAAGAGTAGTACTTTTTATTGTGAATATAGGTAGGGTTGAGATTAAGATCCGTGAGACGGTCTCACATTAAACTCACTCATAAAAGTAATATTTGAAAGCCCAAACCATCGTCAATCTTACACCTACTGAATTTAGTCCAGTTTTTCCAATCGAATGCCACTCCCCATCTGTCCCGACTTTCCCCACCAAAAAATCAATCATACGCTCTAGCTCTTCACACGAAAGGATCGGCCAAGCAAATACACTCATAGCATACAAAGGGAGAGTTTGCACCACACAAGAAACAAAACGTAGGTGATTTCTCATATTTAAAGTTTGCGCAGCTCCGAGTTTCGCCCACCTTTTTATCTGCATCCTTATTTCGAGAGATTTTCGGATATCAATCGACACACAGATGCACATGTATGCCCGCCAACCGCCAACAAAATTGTTGGGATCAGCTTCTACAAAGCAATCAATAAAGTTTCCAATGTCTTTAGCCACTTTTTCAGACATGAAACCACTAGGAAGATCGTGAACTTGCACCCAGAATTAAACTAAGAAGAGAGGAACTTGTTGGGGATTCATGCCAAATTCCAGGTGCCATAACCAATAAATGTTGCTCGAATGTCCACCGACCATCTCGAAGCACTCTTGGCACGTCTAACTCATGATAATACTGGAACACATATAGATTAGAACCCACCCAAGTTCTGAATGCGGACTCTTTACGAATGCCAACGTGTTCTTCATAGCAGTAAAGTTTAAAAGTCTATCCGTCAAGAAGCGACCGATAACACACCATTTCCAGTCTTGCACGTTATTTTCTTCCTATAGAGTAACTTTCTGATATAGGTCCTCCAACTTCACTCGTCAGTTGCCTCCATTCAAAGATAAAAGTTAAAACTAGATTAAAAAAGCTTACAACAAGCTCGACTACAAAGACCTGTTAGAGAGAACGGGACAAACGCAAGGCAATTAGCAAACTCAATATTGTTCTTTTCCAAATTGTAATATGAGAGAGGCTTTTCTTATGTCACTGTGTGTATATAAATTATTGGTATTGTATACATTTATTTTTTCTACGTCATTATAATAAGAAGTGATTGTGAAATATGAAATATACACAAAAATATAAACTTGAAATTTGGTAAATCAAGAAACGATGCAATAACCTATTGACGTTCAAGTTTTAAAAAAACTTATATATTATAATAAAAATATTGTGAAACACACTTAGAAAAAAATAATCGAAAGGATGAAATTATCTTCCGTTTGTTTGAACCAAAAAAATTTCTACTTCCTGTCAAAATATCAAACATGTAGTACACACGACACACCTGACTATCATTCACAGCTGAAAACAGTTTCACCCAGAAATGGCTACGGAAATCCCAAAATCCAGGCTCGTCTTTCCCGCGCTGGCTGTATTATTGGTTGCATCCCTTACCTACACTGTAAGTGCACAAGGCATTGGCGTGAACTGGGGAAGGGCGGCTTCGCATCCACTGCCGCCGCCGAAAGTGGTGGAGCTGCTGAAAGCAAACAGCATTGCAAAAGTTAAGCTGTTTGACGCAGACCCACTTGTTCTCGAGTCACTGTCCGGTTCCAATATTCATGTAACTGTCGGCATTCCCAATTCCATGCTTCGCAGCCTCAACTCTTCTTTGAAGGCTGCCGAGAGCTGGGTCCACGATAATCTCACCCGTTTCGTCTCTGATGGCGCTTCCAGGGTACTTATTGAGTGAGTAATCCCCCCCTCCCCTTTTTAACTGTTTTTGTGCCTGGATTTATCATGCACTTGAGTGGGTTGAGCATGCGTTGTGTGATTTCTTAATTCTTAGTTATCAATTATTTGTGATTACGGAATGAAATCGGGGAAGAGATTGTCTGAAATCGTTCTAAGCAGTATTTTTATCGTAAAGCTATGTGGAAATAGGTTAATAAAGTTTTTTTGTGATGGAAACTTATACCTGATATTGTGTTCATGATTTGAGCTTCCACCATTGGAGATTTATCTCTGTCTGTATCGATCCCTATGTAATCTATTTTGGGATTAATCATTAATGGAATCCACTTTGGAACATTTATTTGATTCGTTTCCTTAATTTCGTGCCTATCCTCTGATTATGAAATGGCAAAAGCATCGTATGAATGTCCTTTGCTTCTATCTTGAGTTTGCTCATGTCAGTTAACGTGTTCCAGTTACATTGCTGTTGGAGACGAGCCATTCCTTCAGAGTTACGGTGAGCAATTCTACCCATTTGCAGTAGGCGCAGCTGCCAACATCCAAGCGGCTTTATATAAAGCTAACATAGGTGAAAGGGTTAAAGTTGTAGTTCCCTGTAGTTTTGATGCTTTCAGTTCAGAATCTGGCCTGCCATCAGATGGGCAATTCAGGCCTGATGTCAACAGAACCTTGACTGAACTTCTCGCGTTTCTGAGCAAAAACCGATCACCTTTCGTGGTGACAATATCCCCTTTCCAGAGTTACCTCGAAAACAAGAATCTTTCTCTTGATTTTGCTCTTTTCAGAGACTCGGCAAGGCCGCAAAACGACACTCATAAGTCCTACAAAAACAGCTTCGACTTGAGCTACAATACCATCACTGTGGCTCTATCCAATGCTGGATTCCTTCAAGTAGGAATTATCGTTGGTCGAATTGGGTGGCCTACAGATGGTGCTGCAAATGCTACTTCATCTCTTGCCGAGGAATTCTTGAAAGGCCTAGTTGGCCACCTCCATAGCCGATCAACTAGTTCTCCAAACGCCCAACCTCTGCCTTCAGAAATATACATTTCAAGCCTTTTGGACGAAGATATGAGGAGCACGGCCACTGGGAATTTCGAAAGACACTGGGGTGTGTTTACTTTCGATGGCCAAGCCAAGTATCAAGTTGATTTTAACCAGGGTTCAAGAAAACTGGTGAATGCTCAAGACGTTCAGTACCTGTCATCGAAATGGTGTGTGATAAATAACAACAAAGATTTATCTAATGCAAGTGCTGTAGCTTTAGAGGCATGTTCTGCTGCTGACTGCACCGAAATTTCATCGGGCGGCTCATGTTTCAACCTAAGTTGGCCTGGAAATATTTCATATGCATTCAACAGTTATTACCAGCAGCACGATCAAAACGAGCAGAGCTGTGACTTTTCAGGTCTGGGATTGATTACCACTGTTGATCCATCTGTTGATACTTGCAGGTTCTATGTTGGGATCAAGACTTCATTTTCAATCTCGATACACAAGTCTGCACTTTTCTGTTGGATGATATCGCCAACGGTGACTATCTTATGGTATTTGCTGAGTAGAAGATGGTAGAAATCCTTCCCTATGAAACGGCAGCCAACAAATTATTTGATGTTTGTTCGCAGTGTTGGTATCTTTTTTGTACGTTTAACTGGCTTAAGTTTTGAATCATTAGATGTTTATGACGATCTTCTCCGCCATCTCCGCCATCTCGACCTTTCCCACTCTGACGGTTGCTATCATTGTGGTAAAATCATCTCGTTTCTGCATTTGTAACTTGTTCTTATTGCGAAAAGAATTTCGCAGTGGCATGTGAAAGCTCTAGTCTGTTAATGGTAATCTGTTCGATCAAATACCAAGTTAATTTAGTGTTTCAAATTTGACTTTGGTTATCTTTTTGACAAATTACAAACTTGAGCAGCGTTTGGAGGAGGAAAATATTGTGACAAACTCGGGAAAGCTGAATTATTTAAATTCAACTCGTCCCATGGATTCATATAATTTAAATTCGAAATTAATGAATATTCTTTACCCATCCCAATTCCCAAGGCTCGAAAAATAAATTCGTCTCACTCGACGCTGAAAAAGATGGATCCAATCGACTGCCCCACGCTCCAATTCAAATCCTTCGAAATGGCGGCGGCTTCCTGAAAACCTCGTCAAAATTAACGTTGGCGCATCCATTAAAGATGACATGATCGATGTTCTTTCGGGTGGGATTGTGAGACGAGATAAGGATGAAATAGTTCTATTTGCCTTGGGGAAACTTTTGCTCGAACAGTTCGAACCGCTCGTACAGTTCTGGAAGGTCGTAAGATCGTCTATCTAAGGATGGATTGCGGAGACCGATGCCCATACCGTAGTGCAAACACTTTCTTCATCAGCTCCTCGTGCTCCTGAGGCATCTCTTCGGAATCAAATTGCAACGCTGTGCCGTCTTCATCCAAAAAATATGGCCCTTTTCTCGCCATGATCAACAAACACACCAGCTCCTCGTGCTCCTGAGGCCTCTTCTGAATCATATTGCAAAGCTATGCCGTTTTGATCCAAAATATATGACCCATTTCTCGCCACGATTAATAGACATAGTGGCTCACACTATCTTTCAGAATGTGCTTAGGCGCCCGCGTTTGTGATTCTCCTTTGTAAAAACCGATCTATCTTTTGTGGTGTAATCCAATTCTCTTTTTTTGTTTTTTTTCAAAAAAAAAAAAGATGGATCGAATCAGCAATTTGCCCATCTCAAATTATAGCTGTAACACAGAAAAATTAATAAAAACCTGAAAAATAACTGGATATTCTCCGAAGAAAGAGAAATACGTGGAAACAATACGTGACGCCTTTACAAGCCAAAAAATCGAGAAGGTCCAGCGTCAAATTCTGTTTTCTGTAACAAATCCTAAAGTTCGAAATATCAAATATTTACATTTCGTAAATTAATGATTCCTTCTTATAAAAGAATCCTTCATACAACAAACTACATGCACTCGTGTTTAACAGACTAATAACCTAGACAGGCGTTATTCGCTTATACAATCTTTAATTAATTTGATTAATATTCAAAAAAAAAATTCAGTTTGAAATTATTTCATATTGAAAATCGATTTGATTATATCATAATCGTACACATTAATGAATGACTAATGAACCCTATTATGCCTAGCAAAAGATGTTGACTACAACAGTCCGAGATTTTATAAATACGTATTCGCGGATTTTGTCAAATCTTTTATCGTCTCGCATGCAAGTCCAGTAAGTTCCATGTTCCATTTAACGGGCCCTACAATATGTGTATGTGAGTGATATAGCAGTTTAAACTAGAAAATAATGGGGAAACAAAAACAAAACAAGTCTTTCCCATAACAACAAATTACCATAATTAATAATTGGTTATAACCCATAATCCTTCCATGGTAACAAGTCAATTACCAAATCCCCATTTCATTCTCTGCCTAAAAATTATATACACCGAGGCAACTAAAAGAAGGGGTAGTGAGCCGAAAGCTATTTCTTAATCCACCAAATCCTTGCTCAATTCACGAGGAAACACAGAATGGTTCATGTTAATGTACTTGATTGGTAAAATACGACCATCAAATTCTAAAATGCAACATGCTTCACGACATCAGGGCACACCAACCCTGATCAACAAATATTTTCAAGTGCTTTTCAAAATGTAAATACATATCATAATCAGGGGACACTCTAGGAAGCCAGAGAAGATACAAGCCATGGGATAATGCATTGGATTACAAAAGCGCATATTCTGCAAATTGCACCCAATTATGCTGGCTCTTGAAATATCCCACTTCAACCAGCAGGATGGGAAAAAAACTATTTCTTAGGAAAAGCACCATAACCTAAACCGACTGGCCATTCAGAAGAATATGGATTATAAAACTCAATTTTCATGCAAATAGAAACATCTTTGACAGTGAAAATGGACGAAATACCAGGATGTATTGGAATTTGATGGGGCTCATGCTTTGATTTGGGTATCAAGATAACCTCAATCACTTGGACAATGCAAAACATCCATCTTATTATTATAATTCTCTTGTATAGAAATTCTGTCTAGAATTTGATATCAAGCTGAAAGATGAAAAAATCTAATCTGGAGTAGCACATGATGTTCAAGCAAGCCTATATAATCAGAGATGGAACTCCAACACAATGGGCGACTCAATAGTATGATGCTCGCATAAGAAAGAGGTGGAAGCAGTAACAAAAATAGTTAATGGTTCACCAATGGATTATGAATAAGCAACCTGATTCATTCACATCCACATCATAAATATACGGAATCCACAAATCTCATATTCATGTCCACGACAAATAAGGTAGTTCACGATAATAGTTCTCGCTCACTAGCAGACAGTTTTATGAAATTCAAGCCATTCTAAATCTAGACATTAATGTTAGGAATCTGTAGTAGGGAAGAAGGGATCACAAAATGGACTGATTGTAGAGAGATTGTGATTATGCAATTTCAGAAAGCAACTCACCTGACAAGTTCAACCTACCATTTGCAGCACTTTGGAGAATATCCACTTCCCTCTATAAAAACATTAACACAGCTCCAATTAATCCCAGACCATACTGAAGAACTCCCCACTAGTTTTAAAATGGATGTAGAATGGAGAAAAAAAAGGTATTGCTCAGGGTAATGAACAACCTACCTCTTAGTCTCCAGTGAGTGAACAAATCCACGCAAGGAAAAAAAAATTAAAAACTCCTCCAACCACAAATATTAGTACATAAAAGGCTGCCACAAAAGTTTAGTACGGACGCGAACGGTTTCCTCCATGGTAATTTCTATCAGGACCAGAACCACCATCTCTGTAGTTGTCTCTACGTCCACCGCCATAGTTGCCTCTACCACCACCACTGTTAAAAAACGCAAGATAGCACATCAAACTCACACGGCAATGAAGATTTAACTACAAGCCAAATCCAAGAGCAGAAAGAAGAAAAATATATATCTCCATATTAAATAAGAACTCATAGTATCATGATCATGTAGGCATCAAACAATGATTCAATGCAAATTACCATCACTTGCATGGAAATGGCATATCAAATTGCTTGACGAAAATAAAGCTCATGGTAAGTTCTCATGAACTGATAAAAGGTATTGTCTAAATAATAATTAATAAGTTAAGAACTGTGAAAGGACATCATCTAGAAGAACCAACCAAATCAAAGCCATATGACAAATCGTGTTCCCTAAATTAGAGGTAGGAAGACCTATGTGAGTGCATGCCAAATGATTAACTAGCATAAAACATAGATGAAATGATTCATAAAAAAAGGAATTTAAATTTAATAGATAAAAAGTTCCAAATTCAAGTGAGTCAAAACTGCACATTCCAATGTGACTAAATGGACCAAATCGTAACAAAAACATTGGATGTGAAAGACCAATCACACAAGTCTAGTCCTGGATCACCAATAAAATCACAACTAAATGCAACAAATACTACCCCTTGTCATTTATATCCAAAGAAGGGAAGTGAGTCTCAATGAGAATGGGAACTGCAGTAACCTAGTCGTATTCTTGTCAAGACATCATTTCTGTCAATTCACCACAAACTCACTCAAAAACTAGTCGTTAAAAGAGCTAGAAATAATCACTGTCCTCTAGAAATGGAAAACTGGGACATTAAATTTTATAGAAAATAGCACAGCAGATAAATGTGAACCCTTCATGTCCAATACAAGCAACCACAGTTCACATGCAACTGCACATATGAATTATTTTATCATCACCAAATAGCGTGTAATAGCATTAACCCTATTCACCTAGGCATTTATCAGTAACCTCCACACTTATGATGCTGGTAAACAGGTAAACAATAAGTTGATATGTGCTATATAACAGTAGGTAGATTAAAAACTGACCCTGTGTGCTAATAAGTGCAATAAAATCGCCACAAAAAAGTGATGATGTGACCATTACTGTTATGAATTAATTTTTAAATAATATTTCTAGCTTCTATAAATAAAAAGAATGATAATTCAAATTGACGTGAAGGAGTAATAAAAAAACCAATATTTGAGAAAATATTAACATACCCAGAACCATAAGTAGTAACCCTTGGAGTAGACTTTTCTGCCATCGAAACTTTAATTTTGTGACCTCTCATGTCATGCACTATTAAAGAAAAACACCAAAATTATTAAAAAGAACAAAAGAAAGAATTTCACTCCAATGAAAAACCAAGTTAAGATCATACTGTTGAAAAAACCACCAGCAGAATGTGCTGCGCACGGATCTTCATAAGACAAAACAGCATCCCCTTTGTTGTTTCCTTGTTCATCAGTATATAATTTTATACTCCAGGGCCATTGGTCCTTGTAGCCTCGCTTTTGCTTAATTCTTGCAACCTATTGTCACAGAAAGGCTCAAATTATTCAAGCAGCTTCATGACTGCCTTAATACATATTTCTTGTTGAAAAATTTAAACAACTGCAGAAATAATTACGAATAGCTCTTTCTATAAAAACCAGGACAACTAGGATTAGTAAGTTTCGTAGTGCTTTAACCAGGAAAAACAATCACACTCAAGTGATTCAAGAAAGGCTGGAGTGACTAATCATAAATGATGCGGGAATATAAATGTATACAGCCCACATCACCTTCAAACTATATGCACAACCTATAACAAAAATTCGCAAATGTTTGTTTAATGGAAATAAGATAAAGAAATTTGTTTACTTGACCAATACTTCCAAACAGTTCTCTAAGTTCTTCAGTAGTAACATCAGGGGGCAAATTTGATATATAAATTCTGGCATTATCACAGGAATCCCCACAACTTTCATCACATGGTTTGGCCTTCTCAGGAGCATCCGCCACGGCCCCAGCATAACCTCCATCTTGGTTTCGATGACCCCCACCATATCCACCTGGCGGACCACTTCGCCCACCACCACGTTTATCACCAAAGGAGTCACCACCATAACCAACCGAAGCACCATATGATGGAGGATATGAACCAGGACCCCCAGAATAGCTAGCAGGGGGAGGAACAGTATCGGTAGCATAACTAGGGTTCCCACCATATGTATTTGGAGGTGGAGCATAACTTCCACCAGCGCTTCCATAAGATGGGGGAGGAGCAATAGCAGCACCCTGCCCATAACCTCCATCATCCCTCCCTTGGTTACCACCATAAGATCCACCCCTACCACTTCCACCATCATAGTCATTACCACCGCGGCCATTGCCGCCATCAAAGCTGTTACCTCTCCCACCTCTTCCACCTCGATTGTCCTCGTAACCCCCACCTCTAGAATAACCACCAACACTACCTCTACCCCCACGATCATCGCCACCAGTAGGAGAAGGCGTACCACATTTGTTGCATTCAGTTCTTCGGGCAAAGTTCAAATTTCCACAGCTGCATTCATAGATCCAGAATTAATTACAGTAACAGATGAAAAACTCTAACATCAAAATCTAGTTTTCAGCCTCTCAGAACATAATATCATGACCAGACATACTTTAACTACTGTTAATCAAAGAATGACAAAGCATCCCTAAAATTCCAGTGTAGCTCTAAAACCTAGGTACCCCTATAGCATGATCTGTATGGTTGCTTCACATAAACCGTGGCAACATAATGCAGATGGGAACTTGGGGCAGCTCGAAATCAAGCTCTACCTCCAGAAGCATGGATGTTAATTTCTAGATTTTCATCAACACACTATTCGGATGCAGGACACAGTCACTATTTCCTCATCGAACTAAATTTGTGCTACTTGACAGTATTGAACAATTCATAAAAATTCTGAGCTAGCAAAAGAGATTCCAGGTTTTGCCCTTGTCCAATTCCCTTCATATCATAACCACTACATAGTTTACAAACACGGAATAATAATGCCGGCAATAAACTTGAAATCAAGTTAATCAACAAGCAAAATTTATTACCTTTGATTAGGGCATCGCCAATCACCTTCCCTGCCGCTTCCCCCACCACGGCCACCTCCTCTACCGCCTCCTCCACCTCCACCTCGGCCCCCCCGATCACCTTGATATCCCCCACCACCACCACCACCACCTAAAACCACAGAATCCGGTCACAGTTAACGAAATTGAAGAGCGAAGAAAATATAACGCTCAAATTAAATATCCAAAAGCTATAAAATATTTGAGACTATCTACCCAGGCATATACCATTACCTCTATTACCGCTGTACCCGCCGCCGCCTCGTCCACCGCCTCTGTTACCGCCGTAGCCTCCACCTCCACTATTTCCTCCGTAACCACCATATCCCCCGCCTTCAGAGCCACCATAACCCCCGTAACCTCCACCCATGGCCGGTGCCGCAGATCCACCACCCTCCTGTCCATACATGTCAGACATCCTCTAATTCCTACTAAAGAAATGTAAATTCAGATTTCTTTTTTCGTAAATTGACAAAGTTGCAGAGTTCCTTAGAGACGGGAAAAAGTGGGCGAGAGACTAGGGTTTCCCCCTTTAGTTCAATGGATGAGTTCTTATATGCTAGTTCGGGACTTTTGCTTAGATGCGATTCGATTGCCAGCTAACCAACCGTCTTGTGGAACCGATTTGCTCAACTCGGGTTGACGGTCGACTCTGAAAACTAGGGCCAACTTTTTTTGGTTAATATAATATTAATATATAATATCAAAATGAATCTCAATACTACTAACAAAAGGAGAGTGGTTCCTGAACCATTTTTTAATATTCTCGAGTTACTATTACACTAATATATTAATAAAATGTCAAATTAGTGATTATGATTTTTAACAGCATCGAAAAAATAGACTTTGAGACATTCGAAATCGTCTACAAAACATTTATTCATTATAACTTTGAGACATTCAAAATCGCCTACAAAACATTTATTCATTATATATTAGATTTTCAGAAATGTAGTCGATGAAAAAGTTTTGTGTTGTATTTCCTCTCTATCATGATAGATCGTTCTTCGACCAGGAATTGATTCTCCATGGATGATATTCGCATTTTGGTGTTTTGCAATCTCAACTAGGATAGTTGAAAGAGAGATGGAAATGAAGAACAAGAAAAATTGAAATTCATTTTTGTCGATATTGGATAAGAATAGACTGCAAAACATTAATAAAATGAAATTAAGAATCTGTAGAATGAACTAAAATAAGATTTTATAATCATTTTTATTGAATGAAAAACGATAAGTTTTGTCTATTCATTAAAATGACCGTTAGTTACTCTATGATCGATGCATTATTTCAGAGTATATATATACATATATATAAACAATTAATGATTATCTATGATAATTTATAGCAAGGTGTCTCAAAAGTGTCAAGACAAAAACTTGTGTGAGATTGTCTCATGGATCGTATTTGTGAAACAGATCTCTTATTTGGGTAATCCATGAAAAAATATTATTTTTTATGCTAAAAGTATTACTTTTTATTGTGAATCTGTGAGACGGTCTCACATAAAACTTACTCAAGTGGCAAATGTACATTTGGATTTATAAAATCGTTAAATTTAACATTTAAATTTAATTCGTGATTAAGCAAAAGATACACGAGCAAAAGTTACTTTTAACAGTTGAATGTTTTAAAATTATGAGGCCACACGATACATACATATAACACATTTGATTACGTGAAGATTCAATGGTTATAAAAATGTGTTCATATCTAAATGGTAAAGTCAAGATTATTATATCTATCAAAACCATAATTTAACCTCTGTAATATTTTTTTATTATTTTGAATTGAACCACCATAGTTAATATCAAATTAATCCAAAATTAATATATAATTTTTTAGGAGATTATAAGCTGCAAAATTTTGTTTTAAAACAAGTTGTTAAAATATTGGGAAAATATATAATAAATATAAAACTAGTTTATGGTTAAAAATATTTAATATTCTTTTTGAAATAAATAAAAATAATGAGTTTTTGTAAAATCAAAGTAAAAGTATACGAGAAAGTACAAATCAATTATATGCATATCCTAATTTGATGGCAAACTTCTCTGTCTTGCACACAGCAGTCTAAATGAAATACAGAATATGTCTTGTTCAGTTGATAGAACTTAATCCTCGAAGAACTGAATAACTTGAAAAAAAAATTCACTGTTAAAAAATCATGCTAATTGGTTTCTACAATTTTGATGTTTGTGATGATTCTGTCCAGATGAAGGCAGCAGAATACCTAAAACAAAAAACAGTTGAGGAGAGCACTGAGCAGACAGCACCCTATAACCTCGTCTATTGGGACGCAATGCTCAAGAAGATCAAGGTTTAGAAGTGGGATCAGACAACGTAATTTTAATAGATTGAAACAATTCCAGAGTCCATGAGACTTTGTTGAACGCAAGAAGTTCAAATTTCTTGGCATCTAGTTTATCTTCATTGTGCATGTGGTTGGGATACATTTCAAGATATTTCCTGTAAGTATGGATAAAACTAACTATTAGCATGAAGCAACTCTCCATGCGTGCCCGACTTGTTTGATCAAGCGCATGAGGGCCCGACTTGCTGAACAAATACAAGAAAAAGAGATGTTGGTCGCAGCCAAGGAAGATGAAAGATTAAACAATATTGTTCATCAATTGGAGCAAGTGAGAGGAGATAATATAGCTTTGTGAGATGACATTGAGACCGGGGATATGAGAAAAGAGGCCGCGTGAAGATATCGAGCTTTACACAAAGGAATTGGCTAAATAAAGCAAACCAAATTGATGATATCAGAGGCGGTCATTAACAGGAACACCAAAAAATAAGTGTGAAGTGTTCTGTAGGGAAAAATGTTATGTGGGTGGATGCTATTTTTTGAACCTATGAGGGCAAACTGCTGCATCACTGGACTATGTAGGAGCATCTCTAGATTCTTGGTGTTGGTGGAACGGAGGCAGGTCGCGACGAAGACGTTGCGTCTGAAAGATGAGTAATTGTGATACTCTTGTCCACCTTGGTTTACAATGAAAGTTTAAAATGCTTTATAAGAGCTTACAATAGAATCATATATCAACTTAGGTCAATAATTTTCGTAAAGTGAAGATGAATACAAAATAGTTTCTGTAGGAATTGTGCAGCCACATGCCCGGACCCGGACATAATAGAAACGATTGATTTTGGTCGAATTTTTCCATGTAAAAGTCGAAGTGAATTAATTCCAAGAGAAACATGGAGTTCAGTTTTGTTTAACATTTCTACATATTTTTTTAACGTTTTTCTTTATTTTAGTTCAAAATTTGAAATAAGAAATATTACAAATTTCCGCTTTTGATTGATACAGATCGATTTTTTATTTGTTTCGTCGGTCTAACGAATTTAGAGTTGCTTTCGATTTTAATCCGCCAAACAAAACCTTCAAACAACAAATAAAATATAAAACCAAGTTTTTTTTTTTTTTGGAAATTTGAGGTTACTCATTATGTCTTCTTACTCAATAATGAAAAATTGTCAACAAATCTCTCACTTTCGATGGGCCCGCTCTGTGCCGGCCCGTCCCTAAAGGATGGATCTTGATAAATTGACTGTAATGACTTCGACGAAACCCGTAAACAAAATAATAGAAATTAATGACAATTAATGTCAAAGATTGCTAAACAGTAAACATCCCACATTTTTGGGTAGTTTTTGTTACATAGAGAGTATTTCTCCATATTTTAATATCATTAAATCAGGTGGTCAATCATATTTTTATAGAATTTGACATATATGATGATCAACTAGCTAACATTTGACCGTATCATAAGAGAAAAATACTCCAAATATAGCATAGCATAATCACACCGTTTTAGAGTTGAAAAACATCCACATCCCAACACTCGAATCTTCCATGTCACCAAGCTCATTTAATGCAGTGCATTGGAGCTCTCACGTTTTTCGTTTGTCTAAGACGGTGAAGATGTCTGTTTTTTTCCATTTTATATTATTAAAACCCACACTCGGACACGCACAAACTAAGTCTACAAACTTGAAACATTAATTTGAACTAATGACGCGTTCGAGGTAATAATAATAATTGCCTTCCAAATAATTTGACTATAGTTCCATTTTCCTCGTTTAATTAATTGAACTGCCAATTGTGATTTGTTTAGCTTAATATAGATTTGTACAGCTGAAATTGATGCAGTCACTGTGTGTGTGTGTTTAAAATGAAAACATCAGAAGCTCAAACAAAAATGCAGTTAATTAATATGGACTTACCATGATATATATATATATATATATATATATATATATATATATATATATATATATATATATATATATATATATATATATATACTGCACATCCACAGTACACACTTATGTAAAGACAGATGATGTGACACTCACATATCGGATGCACAATTTTCTATGTTTAATCACATTCAATATATGATTATCACCTTATCGATGCTCTAATCAGTGTACAAGATAGACATGCATCATATTAAAACTCCATAAATATATAGGCAACAACACGTGTAAGACGGTCTCATGGATCGTATTGTGTGAGACATATCTTTTATTTGGATCATCCATTAAAAATATTACTTTAATGTTAAGAATATTATTTTTTATTGTGAATATCGGTAAGGTTGACCCGTCTCAGACATAAAGATTCGTGAGATCGTCTCACAAGAGACCTATTCAAGTATATATATATATATATATATATATATATATATATATATATGTTCAGCACACATTATAGAATTGGTAGGGAAGAGAGCTGTTTTAATTTTTTTGGAATGGCATATTAGAAGCTCGAAATCATGTGATGGGCATTAAATGCGAGCTTCAGAGATTCCACAGCTTAGGGTTCTCCCACTGTTAATAAATTATGTAGGATACATAGGATGATAATTTTAATTAATTGATGCATAGTTAGCTACTAAAATAGGGACATAACATTTGTTATTAAACGCCGTCGTGGTCTTTAAATATAGGCAAATATTTTCAAGACATTATTTATGCTGTATATATATATATATATAATATATATATATACACTAAAAAAATAATAATAAAAGGAACCCATTTTTAATAGGTAAGAATTTTAACATTGAATATAGAGTATATGTGTGTAAACAGAGCGGGAATATTTTTGTCTGATGCCCATGTGACGGAGAATATATAATTATATATTTTAGAAGTAAGCACAATCTAATGCATGTGATCACTTGATTATAATTAATATGATGGTGAATTAATTATTTCTCATATTTTGATTTGGTCTTTTAGATTTCAGTTTCATGTCGGACTTCGTAACTGTCTCATTCATTTATTGGCGGGCTTTTTTTGTCGTGAAAAAAATGATAATGATATAATTTAGGAACCAGTTGAAATAAATAATGGGAGAAAGTGTATCGTATGATTTCTTAGATTGTGTTTGGACGAAAGGATTTAGATTTGTAAGAGATTTCGTCAATGATATTGTTTGACGTGGTTTGCTAGCTTCTTGTACACGGGCTATATATCATTGTTAGTAGGGAGAGGAAAAATTGTGGCTATTGGGAGAATTTTGTGCCACCAGAGGCATTTACTTATTCATGTTTGAAAAAGACCTAATTAGATGTGATCAATAAGTCTTTAAATAAATAGAAAATATGGTTTAGGGAACTGTTACTATTGATTTTATATTGTTAACGTGTGTTTGTGACAAATTGTGACGATTATTAAACAAATTTATTGAAATTTCACTTAATTTCCATGTGAACGAATACTGAATTAATCAACAAATATATATACACACACACACACATCATTTACCGCGGCGGTGGTCAACTCTCCACACAAGAATATATTGTATATACGTAAGGCTTTAATCACCCTTGTTCTCAAAATTTAACGTTTGTCCAGTCTACTTTTTTTTTTTTCTTTCTCTAGTATCAGTGTGATATATATACATAACATATATGAAACTGGTGTGTTAATTTTACATGATTAATGAGATTTAAAATGGGAGGAGGACCCTGTGCTTCGTGTAAATTGTTGCGTCGCCGGTGCTCGAAGGACTGCATCTTTGCTCCTTACTTCCCTCCCGATGATCCTCACAAGTTTGCTATGGTTCACAAGGTCTTTGGTGCCAGCAATGTCAGCAAGATGTTGCAGGTACACGTTTCTTTCTTTTCTTCTCTTTATTTAAATATATATGAGTTTTGTTTTGGATTTGGAAATTATTGTAGGAGGTTCCAGTTCACCAGCGAGCAGATGCAGTGAGCAGTTTAGTATACGAGGCGAATGCGAGGATAAGGGATCCGGTATACGGATGCGTGGGAGCCATATCATACTTGCAAAATGAAGTATCGAGGCTGCAGACGCAGTTAGCTGTGGCTGAAGCTGAGATTCTCATGTGCATTGATCAGATGCAACATCAAGTACAACCCGGGACAGAGCCGCCGCCGCAGCCGCCTCAATCAGATCATGACAAATCTCTTCTCTTAGCTTCTTCCCACGACGTTAGCCTTTGTGACTTTCAAAACTGCCATAGCTTTGCTGCAACTTCAGTTAGTTACCATGTCATGCAAGACCCATTCAAGAGAGAGTCCATTTGGTATTGATCGCGGGCGCCGCCAAATTCGTCATCTACGATGAATTAAACTGCAAATTTTGCTGCTAAAATATGCACTTGGTCCCCAATATCCCCTTACTAAAAAATACTTTAAATTAATATTCATGTCCGTTCTATGATCTGTCTTTATATGCAGTTTCTTAACGATTTTTATCCCTTCTTACCAAAATCTCATTTAGGTTGGGTCTGGATTTAATGATTCATATATGAGAGAGAGACACTTGATGAATGGATTTCAAACAGCTTCATTTTCGGAGAATCTGAAATCCACTGCATATATACGGAACTGTTCTAAAATAGAAAGGAAGGAATTTCAATTCCGCTAGGACTCAACATGCATGTGACTAGATATTAATTAAATCAATCCAATACATACTGGACAGGGATTTGAAAAGTAATCTTTGACACATGTTAGTTTTGTGGTCCACGTGCCAATTAGATATTTAATTAATATTTTTTTAATATGTGATTATGGTTTAAATAAATAATATTTATTTGATAAGTTTGGTCAATTGGAAAAGATGGTTTTTCTGCCATCAACATGAAATGATATAACGTGTAGTTATCCAAGAAACGTGATCAGAAATTGTTGGATTAAAGGTGGGCTTTTAGACTTATGAACTTTCTATGTGAGTGAATGGAAATTTGGAAACAGTATCTTCGAACCAAGCCAATTATTTACTCGTGTTTTCTCTAACCAAGAATTAAGATAAACGAGCTTTGTTTTAAAATTGTTATCCCAATTATTAGTTGATGGTTTTTGAAAGTTTCGTTCGATCATGCTTCTTGTGTTGTGATGAAAAACTACTCTACGTTTTGAGCACTGTTAAGATTCAACTAGATATGAGTGAGAACCCAAAATACGACAAGTTTATAACTTTTATATGATGTGATTGTAACCACTGTTATGGTCTCGTCAAACCATGTAAAGTAATTGAATTTCAGTGCTTAATATGTTTACGCAATGATATGTGTAGAATGAAAATTTGCGCCATGAAAATTTATGTGTTATGATATACTGATTTCGAAAATGTTGAATATTGTTATGTGTATGTTCGAAAGACCCTCACTTACTGGGTGACAATCATATCATTCACTCTTTACTCTCTCATCCCAGATAAATCATAAGAACAAATAGAAGATTAACAATACCAATTTTGGAGCTGGTGATTGACGAATCAAGATTATTTTAATTGTGTTTCTTTTTAAGTTTTATTTTAATTCAAGTTGTAAGATGCTTCCACAAGATTATTTATGTCTCAAGAATTTTTACGTTGTAAAGACAACGTATATTATGATTTATAAACTTATTGGATAGACTTAGATATACATGACGTGTTGTTTTAATTGTGTTATTTTTAAACAACGTCAGCATCGACTACTCCTGAGCTCAGAGAGTGACAAGAACATTTTATGGCTCTAGAGTAGGGAAGCTTCATTCTTAAACAGAAAATATATATATATATATATATATATATATATATATATATTCCATGGCTACTCAATGTTAGTATTTTAATTGTTCTATTAATGAATATGAACGTGATTGTCATGAAGTTCTAAGATCCATGTCAAATTATATGTATTTCGATTAATTTTCCTTGTGATTTTATATGATTACACGTTTAGCACTCTTTTATTTAATATTAGCAGAAATAAATGGTCTACATACCTGATGAGGATATAGTCTCACGGATCCAAAGGCGGATAACAGATGAGCAAAACCAAATTCTGATTCGGCCTTGTGAAGAGAAGGAAGTACAGGAAGCAACCAAATCCATGCGCCCAGACAAATCCCCTGGACCAGACGGTAAGGACTCGGGATTCTACCAGAAATTTTGGGATATCACTGGCGGGAACTTCACAGAGGCATGCCTAGACTAATTGGATACCAGAAGGTTTAAATGACACTTTCACTGTCTTAATTCCTAATAAGAAACAACCCGAGAAATCTCCGATCTTCGACCAATCGGCTTACAACATAATCTACAAGAATTAATGTATCGAAAGTTGTGGCAAACAGATTAGAAAGAGTGATGACTTCTATTATTTCAGAATCACAAAGCGCGTTCATCCCTGGCCCCTGGCCGACTCATAACTCACAAGGTCATGATCGCTTTTGAAATAGAACACTTTTTAAAGAGGAAAAGGTAAAGCAAAGTTGGTATGGCAGCGTTCGAACTCGACATGTCCGACGCATAAGATCGAGTAAAATAACCTTTCTTGGAACATATGCTAAGACAACTTGGGTTTCACAGGAAATGAATCGATCCTGTTATGCTTTGCATCTTTACGGTCAGGTACTCAATGGTTCGTAATGACAATGAGATCGGTCCAATCACCCGGTCTTCGATAGGGAGACCCACTATCACCATATATTTTTCCTGTCTGTGCCGAGGGCCTAGCATCGAAGATAAGCTAAGAAGGAAACAGAGGCACTCTCATGGTGTCAAAGTAGCAAGAACTTCCCCTGACATCAACGGGCCGCGGAGATTCATGACATCGGCCATGCACGGAAGAATTACCGGAAATCATCACCCGCGGAAGCACTGGGTATTAGAGAAGCTCTTAGTTGGCTAACATTCATCATTCTAAGAGGTTGAACTAGTCCTTCTACTGCTCATATTTCTGATATATAGTCGCTCTTGACTTAATTTAATATTATATTCATCCTTTAAAAAAATGGTCTACATACCTTGTACATAAATTTTATAATTTGATTAATGGGACCATAAATCTTTTGAATAACTGCATAAAGCCATAATTATATATACTAGCAAATTTATAGATTGGGCTGTAAGTTGGGCCAGATAATTTCGACGAATTGGATAAAAAAACTGCATGTCATCCGAGTACAAAATGATCACACGACCGGCCTATTTTACACTTGGCCTCAAAACTAAATAATAACAATAACTTAATTAAAATTTTAAATTGTTTCTTTTCACAAAATAGATTGAGAACTTGAATTTTTGTTCAAAGTAAAAATTTACGGTAAAAATTAAAAATCTCAAATTCTCAAAATATATTAAACTACATATTTTATAAAATTTTGTCTACTCAATTATGTTTTTATTTACAAATTGAGAGACCTATTTATAGAATTTATTTGGAAATAATTCAAAAATAAATATATCATTACATACATCATCACACACTAATTTTCAATATTTACAACTCTTATTTTCAACACTCAATCTCTTATTTGCAACACTTTCCTTTTATGATGATGATCATGATATAATGATTGTCTTCATTACGTGTTTTTATAACGTCTCGTTAAAAACCTTAGTAGGAAAAACCTATTGGATATAAATCAGAGTAAGGGAAAAAGAGTGCAGTCACAGAAACTCTCCCTCGTATTAACACGAATGATTCTTCACAAATTTCGTAGATTGCGCATCCCAATTATATATATATATTTTCTAAATATTGTCGTATGAAGTGCTTTTGTAAAAAGATCTGATGAGTTTTCACTTGACTGAATATGAGGAATATCAATATCTTTTTTCTTCTCAAGCTCTTTGGTGATTGCGAATAACTTAAAGGGAATATGTTTAGTTCTTTCGCCTTTTATGTATCATTCTTTCATTTAAGTAACACATGCAACATTATCTTCATATAGTGTCACATGCTTCTTGTCGAATGATAATCCACATGAGATTTGGATATGTTCGGTCATTGATTTTAGCCACACATATTCATGGCTTGCTTCATGCAGTGCAATAATCTCGGTGTGGTTTGATAAAGTTGTTACGATTGTTTGTTTATGTGAACATCAAGAAATTACAGCGCCTCTATGAGTAAATACATATCTTGTTTGAGAACGTGTCTTTTGTGGATCAGATAAATACCCAACATCAGCATAAGAAATTATGCTTTGATTGACATCTTTTGAATGCAAAAGTCTCAACTCTGTCGTTTCTCGTACATAACTAAATAAATGTTTAATTCCGTTCCAGTGTCTCTTTGGTTGATAGCTAAATCTTGTCAATAAATTTACAGCAAAAGATAATATTAATCATGTTTAAATAATTATGTATATCACGTTACAATATTATAACGAGGTGTCAGATACTCCTTTTATATAATACTATGACATCATACAAATATATATAATTATTATATAACATGATAAAAATATAAAAATAGTGAAATAATCATACACATTATTATAATGAGTTGTCATAAAATCTTTTTTTATGATAACATGATATTATATATTAAATATATATACAATATAAATAAATAATAAATAGTAAAATAAATATTCTTACTTTTGAATGCAACATTTTTCTTGTGTTTTGGAACTTGAAAAAATATGGACATCCTTCGAGTATCGTGCTGATAACTTATTAAAAGTAAAAAGTAAAACTCTCAAACTCTCAAAATATATTAAATTACACTTTATAAAATTTTGTCTACTCAATTGTGTTTTTATTCGCAAATTAAGAGACCTATTTATAGAATTTTTTGAAAATAATCCAAAAATAATATAATATTACATACATTATCACACACTAATTTTCAATATTTTGAACTCTCGTTTTCAACACTCAATCTCTTATTTTCAACAAATTTCATTTATTGAAATAAAAGTTTGTATTCGATTTTTTTTTTTTTTTTAACGTGGTAACGAGAATTGAGATCGGAAATAAACGAGGGAGCGAACATGGAAAACATTTGATTATCCACGGCAACTGTTGTGTCGCAATTTAAATCCCCAAATGTTGAAACCCTAATTTGAAAAATGCACTTTTTACAGCGACGGAATCTTCTACATTTTACACAATCAAGTTCTTACTGATCTTCTATGTTCCAGTTCACCGCCCAAATGAATACTAATCTATGTTTCTAAGCCCTTGTATGGAGAAAGCTTGTCGCACCAAAAATCCACTCTCAACCCTAGATTGATTTCGTTATACCATATTTTTAATGGCAACCGATGCCTCCCCAAAGTTTCAGAAGCCAGACCTGATTCAGATGACGCAGCCACATGAGTACCGTTCGGAGGTCGCCGCGGAGGCGCACGACGGGCTTCATTTTTCGCAGTTCATGATAGCTGGATCAGTGGCGGGAATGGTTGAGCACATGGCGATGTTCCCGGTTGACACGGTTAAAACCCAGATGCAAGCACTCGGCTCCTGCCCAATTCGATCTGTTAGTGTTAAGCATGCCCTTCAGTCTATTCTGAGATCGGACGGCATTAAAGGTCTCTACCGCGGCATTGGCGCCATGGGGCTTGGTGCTGGCCCCGCGCACGCCGTGTATTTCTCTGTTTATGAACTCTGTAAGAAGAATTTCTCTGGAGGGAATCCTAATAATTCGGGGGCACATGCCCTGTCGGGTGTTTTTGCCACTGTTGCTAGCGATGCAGTGTTTACGCCAATGGATATGGTGAAGCAGAGGCTGCAATTGAGTAAAAGCCCTTATCACGGGGTGTTGGATTGCGTGAGGAGGGTGTTGAGAGAGGAGGGTTTTAGGGCGTTCTATGCATCTTACAGAACTACTGTGCTAATGAATGCTCCTTTCACGGCTGTGCATTTTACTACCTACGAGGCGGTTAAAAGAGGTTTAATGGAGGTTTCACCGATGAGTGTGAGTGATGAACGGTTGGTGGTCCATGCCACAGCTGGAGCAGCGGCAGGGGCATTGTCAGCAGCCGTTACCACACCTTTTGATGTGGTGAAGACTCAGTTACAGTGCCAGGTATTTAATATTACTATCATGGTTTGTGTAAATGTTAGGCGTGCAGAAGTTATGAGAACGAAGGCATATCTTCTGTATAAATTTGGCGATGTTCTCTGAATTCTTTAGTTTTGATATGAACTCGATGATTGATTGATTCGAAGATAGAGTATGTTGGTTCCTGTTAGTCGCTGAATTTGTGATTTGGGCACTACGCCGAATCTTGGTTGAGAAAAACCGTGGTTTTGAAGAATGAAAGAATATTGATGTTAATCTACCTCCTAATCTGTAGGTTGAAAAAATAGGGGGAAGATGGTTTTCTTTTTTGTTACTTTATGCAAGTTCCGTTTTTCTTTTGCTAAAAGATTTCTTGAGCCTAGTGCCAAGTTTACTGAGATGCTCTATACCTATTGTTGTTCTAGTGTACTATGAAGAGGAGAAGGCAGTGACAGTAATAAATATTCAAGTACCTGCTTATTGACAAATTCTTCATAGTATTCTTGGCTACGTCTCGCTACTTCCTTTGATTATACATGCTATGTCCCATAGTTCCAAACACAATTGTTCAAGGCTTGAGGTGCAATAATGTCACGAACATTAGTAATATTGCTGCATGAAAAAGAGGTTCACAAATGATGTTTTCTTGAAGTCCCTCTGATGTTAAAATTTTCGATAAATATTCAAGGACATGTGTAATCCAGTGAGTACATATCATATCAATTTCTGCATGGATTCTTGGATTCAGTTAGAGTAGAAAAAAGAGCATTAGAAAGATTAAAGAAGATATGAAAAGATTAAGAATGAAAAGATAAAGCAGTTGGTGGTGACCTCCATATACTTCCTTGACATGAAGCACAACTTGATTTATCAGCTAATTTCTATTAAACTAGTGGAGACTGGAAGATTGTACAGCTGTAATGTCAATACCATCATCACCAAAGATAAAGGTGTTATTGTCACTTGTAGTGTGGAACATTGCTTATTTGCTTGAAGCCCTTAATTCTTAACCTCTTTTGCTATAATATCCATTATCCATGGTTCAAAACAATCCAGACTGATTTGGGATTTGAGTTCCTTGTCATATACCAAACAATTACAACTCCTTAAATGTCCAATAAAACAACTTAGGTCTCACTAGATAGCGGATAATGATGTAAAATCACACAAAATGATGTAATTTAGAGATATGTTTTCAGTCTCTTTCAACTCACGACTTTATCTTGATTTAGAAAAAGTCCCAAGATAATTGTAATTATCGTGAGTTTATTGAAAGGTACCCAATGTAAAATAAGCTACTGGAACTGCTAGTTAAACTTTTTATATTTTTTTGAATTAATACCCACATCCTGAGCAATCCTCTGTCTCAACCTCTAATACCCAGCAAATCAGATGAGTTTGGCACTTTCCTTGCACTTCAGTATTCTGTATGTGAGTTTTTGAACTAATTTCTTCATTCTTAATCTTCTGACATTTTGCAGGGTGTTTGTGGATGTGATAGATTTGTTAATGGTTCAATCCGTGATGTTGCTCGAACGATAGTAGAGAAAGATGGATACCGTGGTCTTATGAGAGGTTGGATGCCTAGAATGCTCTTCCATGCTCCAGCTGCCGCAATATGTTGGTCCACATATGAAGCTGCAAAATCTTTTTTCCATGATATAAACATATCCAACCAAAGGGGCAACGTGACCTGAGAAAGGGCCGATAGGTTGCTTTATTGTTTATTTTTCTTTTTTCTCAGTAGATACCATGTAAGATCGTGGTAGGCAATATGGCCAGAGATGGATTTTTTTGGAGAAACGCTTGCTGATGAGTTGATGGAATTCTTTGGAGTGATGATGTGATTCATACGGATGTTAGAGGCAGGCCATAAGCCATTCATATAGCGGCAGTATTTATTTACTATGTATTATTACTGTTGTTCGCTTTTCAGATGCAATAATCTGGTAATTTAGAAGGATCAGTTTCTCTTTATTTCTTTTAATTCATATGCAACTGTTGTTCCTACATGCCATGCATGGTTTTGATTGTTATTTCTCGCCCTATATTAAGTCCTCGAGTTAATTTTTCCGAGTTCCACCTGTTCATATCGCTATGTTGGTCGGAAAACTATCACTTATTCATTGAGTTGATTAGTGCTCTATTCAAGACTGACCCCTCTGAATTCCAGAACGCTTTCCTGACTCAACTTATAGGTTTGTATATATGCCACCATCCTCTAGGTATGCCATCTGAGAATGTTAAGAGAGGAAGTAATCTGAGTTCGGCTCTAGAAAGAGAACTCGAGCTTGAGTTTGTATTCTTGAGTACGCATGCAAGCTTATATTGCAAGATAGGTAAACAAGCTCTTAAATTCATTATATATCAGCAATGCTAGTTTTTACGTTAATGTACATGGATTTTTTAAACGATAAACTTTTTACACGTACAATTTTTAAAAAAACCTCAATTGAATTGGATTTGAAAACACAAATTGACGTTTTATCCAATTCGAGCTTACAAATTAAATTCATATAGAGACAGCTTCGTTAATCTTATATCCCAATCAAGACCATTATGTTTGACATTTACGCATGAGTTTCCAACGAGTCAAAACCTATTTTCTTACAATTTTTTTTAAAATTTATGTGATTCGCAAATCATACATCATCAGAATAGTTCTCTTGTCAAATGATATATGATAAATGTTCGGTAATGAAACAAATTATGTCAAAACAGATAAATGTTAAATTAATTCAACAAATTATTTAATATCATATAAATTGTAATGAATATGTCAAATGATATAGCGTCGGAACTGTAATTGCCAAATAACAAAACATAGACTCCACAATAATTATCCAATCTTCATTTTCTCTGTGAATTTTGATCTCACTAAATTATCATTAAAGAGATGACAAAATCAACTATCCCATGAATTATTTTGAATGGAAAAATATCCAAACCTTCTTTATTAGGTAGGCTATCATCAGTGGTCAAAGTCGAGCTAGCTCAATGAGCTCTTCACCTGTCCAACAATTACAGTAATATCATCAAGCTTTCCACCTGCGCAATTTCACAAGGAAAACCTCAATTTAAGCATCAAAACTAACGGAAATTAACAAGTCTGGCATTCGTCAAACTCTTGCCTGTTAACTTCATTCCCAAAAGTTTCTTCCACCAAGGAACGTCGAAACCCTGATCACAAAAACCACGTAAGAAAGGGCATGGGCATTATGTAGTTGCAGAGATAAAGAAATATGTGTAACTCACATGAACTCGAGCTTCCAGTGAATAAGGGGATTCAAAACTCGAGTCTTTTGAATGGGTATGAGCTAAATTAGCCAATGCCTTTGCTAGCATCCAGATATATCGATCAAAACACAACAAAACTACCCAACCAAGCTTTAAATTCCTGGGAAGAAAAAATGTATTTCACCATACCAGCATCGGAAGCATTATCATATAAGCCAACTATTGAAATAATTTCTTGGTCAAAAAGATTATCAAAGAGCCCATCCGAGCCCATCACAACGGTATCCTCTTCCATTAACTCGATGCTCGTCACCTGTAATTTAACAGAACCAGATAAAAGAAAAATGAGTTGGCACCAATAAATAAGATGAATTTTAAGAAAAACATTGGAATTTTAGGTCAATTTGTCTAGGAAAATCAGAGGATGTTCATGGACAGGTGGATGAATATGATACCGTGGCATCAAGGAACGTCTGACCAACAGTCTCAGAGCTCAACTGGTATGGACAGTCAAAGTAATGTTCTTGTGGTGATGTGGAAAATGTTACCTGACCTATAAATAGAGGGCAAGAATCACCAAGATCCTTATCTAAACAAGAACAAACGAAAAGTGGGAACTGTAATGTCCTAAGAGATAGGAAACAAGAGCTTTGAGAGTATGCAATATTACCTTTGCGTATAACTTTAACACCACAATCCCCCACATTGGCAATCTTCAACGTCCCATTCCTCTCCAACATTGCAACAGCCCTAAAAGGGAAACCAAAATTTAGGGACAATTACATCAGGCACAAACACAAACATTCGAAAAGCACATCACGTGAATTGTACATGTAGGTTCAACATGATCCAGAAGCTACCAATACATTCAGTATGCACATAATCAGGAATAGTATCAAAAGGCCAAGTTTGTCTTGTCCCTACAAAAGTAGTGCCATTCGAATAACTAAAAACAAGACGTAAAAGAACCTACACAGTGGCTGATCCAATGGTAGAGGTCGCAGCATGTGCCTTCCTGATCAGATTCCGTGGACTGTAGTTAACCTATTAATCAGTTCTCAAAACAGATTATTTCTCTCCAACTCAATCTATAAACAATGAATTACAATAAGGAGAAAGACGAAGAGAAAAATGAATTACATGCAATTTGTACGGTCATAACAATCATACAAAGGCCATAACATCATATAGATGTAATATAAATAGTTCAATACCTCCTCATCGTCCACTAGGCTAGAGGAAATAGCCATCAATTGGCGTGAAAACAGTGCAGGATCCACATCTTTTTCAGCCCAACTGCCAAAGCGTGAACATTTTTTGCATACATTGTTTAAGGCCCATCATTCAATCTTTTTAATTAATGCGATGCCGCAAAAAATAGATCATAGAAGCATATTTTATAAACTACCCAGAAACACCATCGGCCACAGCAATAACTCCCCCACCATGGCTGCTAACAAAAAAAGCATCTTCTCCACCTTTCTCTATCTGCACAATCAATGATAATAAACCTTCCAAAAGTTGGAGAGTCAAAGAGTCACACACTTTAATGAGCCAAAGAGCCACACACTTTAATGAATTGACGAGCATCGAAACTGAAACAAGAAATTAAAGTTGACCAAGAATCAAGAGTTGTACCTTGTTAGGGTGTGGGATTAGATGAGTTCCAACATTTAACCACACGCCTGCCTCTAAACTGCAACACGTAAATCAAGAACTTAACACAAATTCAGTATGTCATAGTCTGTAGTGAGCCAAAAAGTATAGAATCGGAGATTAGAGTTGTGGTGCACCGAAAGCAAAAGGTCTAAAGGACATACCCAAGAGAATTGGAATCTGCAGGGGCACAAGAAACCCACTTCTTCATTTTGTTTATGGAGGGAAGTCTAAAGGAATCAAAGGTGGAAATAGGATTCAATCGTTTGCTTGTGGAGTGAGAAATAGCGGCGAAGGAATTGAAGAGAGGAATGGCCATTTCCTAGTTCCCTACCACCATACTCAATCACTTACTATTTGTAAAAGAACATACAAGGACGTAAGCTTCTGGTTGCTCCACGTCAGCACTGCTTTCTCCTCTCGACCTCTCCAAAGATCTTTGCCATTTTGGTTATTAACCTCTGAATATATTCGTATCTATTTATTTCACCAAAATGAATTTAACCAAATTCGAGCTCATGGATATATTTTTTTATGCCTTTTATTTAAATATATCTATACTTTTATACTATTATATTAAGTGTAAAGACATTAGAATAACTACCTTTGAAGACACCAAAATATTTAATTTCATAATTACCCTTCTTACAATACTTAAAACCTTTTCAAGTCACTCCATATTTTAAATAGAAAAAAATCAAAATAAAACTTCTCTTTTAAATCGAACAACTTTTCTAAATCGAAAATAATTTCGTGTTAATTATTTAGTATTATTTGATCAAATTAAAAATAATAGTAGCACATACAATGTATGTGCATATTTTACTAGTTTAATATTGAGATTATACATTAATGAGTTTCTTGTGAGACGATCTCATGAATCTGTATCTATGAGACGGATCAACCCTAATTGTTTAACACGACGTTTCACTATAAAAATATGTGCATTCGGAGAATATTAAAAAGAGGGATTGGATTGAAAATGAAATAAAAAATAATTAAATGGTGTATTAATTATGATGATGGAAGCATTTCGATAGACAGTCAGGGCTAACTTGAGTAGACACGAAATTCTAAGGGGCAAAATGACATTAAGCCTTCAATTTTAATTTCCCCTTGCTCGTATAAATGTGGAATATATTGTGTACCTTTGGAGGTGCCGACGGAAAAATGAACGCCGGGGCAGCAGCTGGGACCGTTGAATTCATTGGAGGCAAGCGATGTTCTACTCTGTGTCGAATTTACGAGCCCTACTGTGTATTTTCTATCTCACTTTTGTTTGCAGGAAACGACGGCGGCGATGGCGGAAGCTCTTCCGACACCAATCCCGACGATTCGCCGGAATACTACCAGCCGATATCTTCCTTGGAAGAAGGAGAGCTCTCTGATGAATATCAGAATTCAGACGATGAGATCAACGGTCATCAAGAGCTGGATTTACACAATCTGGCGAATGGCTATGCCGAATCGAACTGCTTGGAGAATGGAATATCATCGCTTGATCTGAGTGATGAAGCCCGTGAATACGATGATGAAGATGAGGAGGAGGAGGAGGAGGAGACGGTGACCGAATCAGAGAGGGCGATAGAGAGAGCATTCAGAGAGGACGAGAGGCGTCGCCGCGCTCCGTTGACGGCGGATAACGCTGGTAGAGTGATTGAGGCCATGCGTGAGGTGTCATTTGGCGGGCCGCCTCCTGATTGGGCGGGTCGGGTCCCCGAGGATCAATGGGTGGGCCGACTCCGGAGGTTGACCCGTCAACCTTCAGCTCCTGCGTAGATTGTGAGATTATTATTTCTGCCATATTTATGATGATTCGTATGAACAATCGAATGTACTGCATCCAATCATTTAATCGAAGATGAATAGTGAAAACATTGTTTTTTTTCTCCTTAATAAGTTGTTTTAACCTTTTAAATCCAAAGGAAGATTCTTCTGGCTCTTATCATCATTGCTCCACCTTACTGGAAAACAGATAGCAACTTTAAACAAGTACTGGCCGAACGTTGGTCTTCTACTCCACCTTTCACTTTCAATTATTCGGATGATTTTTTGGTGGCCAGCAAATGAAACACTGAAGTCACCGCAAATTTGTTTCTCTACCAAGAAGAATTCAACAAGTTCGAGCCCATATCTCCCAGCTTAATTCTACTCCATATGATCCAGAGAGTCTGCATATTTTGCAAAGTATGGGAAGTCACCTATAAAGCTTGATGATGCTCGCAAGGCCTTGTTCGGTATGGAGCCTTGGAAAGCCCCAGGTCCCGACGGATTCCACACAGGTTTTTATCAGGACAATTGAGTTATATTATCACTGATAATGTTAGATCGTGGCTTTTGAGAGTCTCCACACATGATGAAAACGATCCAGAGGTCTGACGGGACTCATGGCGCTAAACTCGATATGAACAAGGCTTATGATCGAGTTCATATCGAGTTGAATGAACATTTTTGGCTGTGGTCATGGTGAGATTGGGCTTTCTAACCAATGGGTTGACAGAGTGATGGACTATGTACGAACCAGCAGATTCTTGATTCTTATAAATTGTAATGATATGATGTTAATTATATTCTGTTCCACAAAAATTAAGATTAATTATTTTAAAATCCAAATAATTAATTATTGGAGTTTGGGAAGTGTAAAAACTCGATTTACAGTCTTTATTGTCCGAAGAAAGGCTACCTCGGTGGGAGTTTCACCCATTCGAGTTTAATCAAAGTTTAGCTCAAATGTCGCACCAATATCGATTAATTATTGGGTTATTGTTGTATGTTCCAGAATTTGGAGGTATAAATTGGAGGACCTAAAATATATAATTTAATAATCACATTTAAATGGTATTATTATTGTATAAAAACAACAACCATTTAAATTTACTAAAATTTCAGTTTCAACTATTTAAGCATTTTAAATTCCAAAAATTTCAATATTCGAATTCCATTATTTTACTATATTATCGTCATAAATTCCAATAATTATCAAACTATCATAATTTCCTCAAATTATCGCAATTTTCTTGAGGATTTAAATTATTTTTTTTTTCTTTTGTAACTTCAAAAGATATTTCATCATCCTTACTTCCATTAAGTTGTCCAAAAGTTATTCTAATAATTCATCGAATCAATTGTATCTCAATCATTTGGGAAAAATATTATTTTTATGTATGTCTATTTGCGATTTTGATAATATATGTTTTATATTTCATTTTTAGCATGTTGTCATTTTAATCTTTTTTTCCGCATGACATGTAGTTCCAAATAGGCACTCTCAAAGGAAAATTATTATAATTATAAAAATTGGGAATTTACATAACTATGCTTGAAATATAATATTATATTATATATGACCAAAATCACAAACTTATATTTATTACTTTTTGAAATTTGTGTTTCACCAATCTATACTTTTCGCTTGACCACTACAAAAAAAAATGGCTATTGTGACACTTTTTTTGTAGACACTTTTAATTAAATGTTGTTACAAATACTTAATAATGGACACTTGTAAAAAATTAATAATGTGTTAAATAAAAACACAGATTAGATTAGTTATCCTGACATTTTTAATTGATGTAATTTTTTATATGGAGGGAAACAATTATTTGTCCCACATCATAAAAAAACATATCTGGAATTGGCTAGGGCTGAAAGTTATACTAGATTTGTGTAAATTAATAATTTGACCCGATGCAGCCTTATAATTATGGATGATATCACGCAGGATCTCGCAAGTAACACAATTTGTATGCCCAAATTAGAGTGTATCATCTGCAAAAATGAGGACTGTGGGAGCATTTCTGACAACTAGTACATCTTAAATCACCCGAATTCACACAAATTTTGACGAGTTCAATTTTGTGGAGTTAAGAAAATCCCTGAGCGCATATCAAGAACAACTGGATAAACGACATCCCTATCTGAGTCCTCAAACGCGCTAAAAATGGGATGGTTGATCGTTTATGCGAGAGCTCGTTATCCTAATCAAGATTAATTAAATACAATCTTAATGACGGAGAAAGTGTTAAAAATTTATGTTTGACCCTATAAATTTCGACACGACCTTCCCATAAATTAGAGATACCAAAAAATCAAATACTCAAAATAAATAACATATATATTTAATAACACAACTAATATAAATAATTGTCGATCAGACACAATCATGACATATACAAACCAAAAAATATCATAGAACCGACAAGACTCGATAATAACATAATGCAATCCTCCAAATATGTTCATATATTATCTGGAATACGACAACACTACACATTACCTAAATACAACTATCATAATATGTAATGATGTCATGCATGAATACGTGCAATATAACAATATATCAGGAGTCAAATGATCTTTATCAACCATCATAAATAATATGCTTGAGTTGGTTCACGACTCAGCGGACCATGCTTGGGATATGGCACAGTCTCGAAGCCAGCAACTACCAAAGCCGGACCGAATCAAGGTAGCCAAAAATCTCCATAACATAATATTTCGATGAATTATTAGAATAACTTTGGGACAACTTGATAGAAGTAAGGATGATGAAATTATTGTTGGTCCCACGTGCGGAATTTGAGATAGTAAAACCCGGAAAATAAAGAATAAACTGGACACCGAGATTTACGTGGAAAACCCCTAAAAATTATTAGGGTAAAAACCACGGGCAAGATGAAAAGAATTCCACTTTAATATTTTGTGAAGTACAACTCACTCACTGTGTTTCCAAAGAGAACACGTACTCTCTTAATACAGGAGAACAAAACACCTCACAAATATTATAGAACTAAGCACTTAAATACTTATAAGATGAGAGAAAACTCGAAGAAGGGATGATTTCAGAATGAAGGGGGGAGCTCTATTTATAGAGCCCCTTGTCCGTGTGAATACGCGTTAAAAACGCGTATTCATATTTTCGTCTGAAAGTTGCCAGCCAACCACACGTTTAAAATTCAGCTGCCCAATTTCTTTGACTCCCGACATGCATTTAATGCATTCAATTGCCGACATTTCTCCCACTTGGAGATTTGATTGATAATCAAACACATCTCCACACATCCTTTCAGTCTTGTCATTCCCTGCTGCTTACGTTTCTGCTAGGCCACTTGAGGATCTACACCACTCAAACTTATCAGTGTTCACTGGCTTGGTCAGAAAATCAGCTATGTTATCCTTCGTATGAATCTTCTGCATATCCACACTTCCTTCTTCTACTACTTCTCGCACAAAGTGAAATTGTACTCCAATGTGTTTTGTCCTGGAATGAAAGGTTGGATTCCTTGCGATGTGCAAGGCACTCTGACTGTCACAAAACAAAGAAACATTTTCTTGTTTGTGCCCGATCTCCTCCAATAACCTTTTGATCCATATTGCCTCCTTGCAAGCTTGAGTAGCTGCCATATATTCTGCCTCCGTTGTAGATAACGCCACAACTATCTGCAGTTTTGAAACCCAGCTTACTGCTCCCCCTGCAAGTGTAAACACATAACCAGTAGTAGATTTCCTCTTATCAGGATCATCTACATAATCTGAATCGACATAGCCCATGAGTGTAAAATCCGTTCCTCCATAACATAATGCAGCATTCTAGGTACCCTTAATGTATCTAAGGATCCTCTTAACAGTGCTCCAATGCTCTCGTCCAGGATTCGCCATATACCGACTAACTGCTCCCACTGCTTGAGCAATGTCCGGTCTTGTACATATCATGGCGAACATCAAACTTCCCACTGCTGATGCATACGGTACTCGAGACATCTCCATCCTCTCTGTTTCACTGCTAGGACACATCTCGGAGGATAACTTGAAGTTAACAGGAAGAGGGGTCGAGATTGGCTTACTATCTTGCATGTTGAAGCGTTGCAAGACTTTCTTTAAATAATTTTTCCAGGAAAGCCAAATCTTTCTGTTACTTCTATCTCGGTGAACTTGCATCCCAAGAATCTTGTTTGCTGGTCCCAAGTCCTTCATATCAAATTCCCTAGCCAACTGTGCCTTCAATTCTTGGACCTGATCTTTGTTGGGGCCTGCTACCAACATGTCGTCCACATACAACAGCAAAATGATATAATCATCACCAGACCTCTTGAAATACGTACAAGGGTCTGCACTCAGTCTGTTGTATCCAAGACTCATGATATAGGAATCAAATCTCTTGTACCAACACCTCGGCGCTTGTTTGAGACCGTACAGAGATTTCTTCAACCTGCAAACCAAGTTCTCTTTGTCTTTTTCTGCAAAACCTTCTGGCTGGAGCATATAGATTTCTTCTTCAAGATCTCCATGAAGAAATGTCGTTTTCACATCTAGCTGTTCTAGATGTAGGTCAAACACCGCACACAATGCCAATACTACTCTGACTGTTGTAAGCCGAACCACATGAGAAAATATCTCATTGAATTCAATGCCTTCTTTCTGAGCATACCCTTTTACTACCAATCTAGCACGATATCGCTCCACTTGGTTATTGCCATCACGCTTGATCTTATAGACTCATCTGTTTCCAATGGCTTTCCTCCCTCGTGGTAGTGTAACAAGATCCCAAGTTTTATTCATGTCTAATGCCTCCAACTCTTCTTGCATTGCTATCATCCACAAAGATACATCCGAGCTTTGAGTAGCCTCGTGGAAACTCGATGGCTCACCATCCTCTGATAATAGACAATATGCAATGTTGCTTTCAGTGACATAATCTGAAAGCCAACCTGGTGGTCTTCTGTCTCGAGTTGACTGCCTCACATTGGAAACCTCAGACTCAACATGTTCTTGTTCTTCGTGCTCTGGTACTGCTTCACAAGAAACTTGACCTTCGTCAATCTTATTCTCCACATGAAATATAGTAGTTTCTGAATCCAGTGTGCCTTTGTCTCCCTTTACTTTATCTTCCTCGAAGATAACATCCCTGCTGATGACAAGCTTGTGAACAGTAGGATCCCACAAGCGAAACTCCTTTATTCCATCAGCATAACCCAAGAAGATACATTTTCTGGATTTCGAATCCAACTTCGATCTTTCTTGCTCATTGTACAGAACGTACACATGACTTCCAAATGTATGCAAATGAGAATAATCTGTCGGCTTCCCGGTCCACATCTCCATCGGAGTTTTCAAATCAATCGCCACTGAAGGAGAACGATTGATAATATAACAAGCGGTTTTGACTGCTTCCGCCCAAAATGACTTTTCTAGACCCGCAGTCCTCAACATAGCTCTTGTTCTGTCCAACAAGGTCCTATTTATCCGCTCCGCCACTCCATTCTGTTGAGGTGTGTAAGCCGTCGTGAACTGTCTTTTGATGCCCTCATGTTGACAAAATGCATCAAACTCGTCACTGGTATATTATCCTCCATTGTCAGTCCTCAGACACTTGATTTTCTTTTCTGAATCAAGTTCAACCCGCGCTTTGAAATCTTTGAAGACCTGGAAAACATCTGATTTCTTCTTGATTAGATACACCCAACATCTCCTAGAGAAATCATCAATGAACGAGACAAAGTATCTCGCTCCTCCTAGGGATACAACCGGTGCTTGCCAAACATCCGAATGAATCAGGTCCAATATGCTTTTGCTCCTGGAAGTAGAAGTGCCAAACTTTAATCTGTGTTGTTTACTGGTAACACAATGCTCACAAAAGGGTAGTGACACTTTTGTAAGTCCCGGCAGCAGCTTCCGTTCTGAAAGAATTTTCAAACCCCGTTCTGACATATGCCCGAGCTTTCTATGCCATAACACTGTTAATTATTCTCCTCAACCATTTGATGCAACAGCTAGCTCCGCCTCTTTGTGTGTTTCTCCCAAAAGTACATACAGATTAACATCAACCTTTTCCGCCTTCATAACCACAAGCGCGCCTTTCACAATTTTCATGATCCCGTTCTCGATCCGAGTTTTGCACCCGATGTCATCCAATTGCCCCAAGGACAAAAGATTTTTCGTCAGTTCTTTCACATGTCGTACCTCCTGTATGGTGCGAATGGTTCCATCAAACATTTTTATTTTGATAGTACCGACCCCAGCGATTTCCAAGGCATGATAATTTCCAATGAATACAGATCCTCCTGAGACTGGTTCATAATGATCAAACCATTCTCTACGAGACGTCATGTGCCACGTCGCTCCTGAATCCATAATCCATGTGTCACAAAATTTGTGTCTGCCTTCTGCAACAGTTGCTGCTTCGCTGAATAATATTTCACCACTGCCTGAAGTACTGGCCACATTTCCTTGAGAATTTTTATCAATACTCGTACACTCTTTCTTGAAGTGCCCTTTACCGCCACATTTAAAGCAGTAAATATTTTTCTTCTTACTTCTTGACTTTGATCTACCTCGCCTTTGGCTCTCACTGGAGTCACGGTCCATAAATCTTCCTCTTATCATCGGTAACGCCTCTGCCTGCTTCGAGGATATCAACCTATCTTCCTTATTCTTGCGCCGGCTTTCTTCTCCGAGAACCGCAGTTAAGACATCATCGAATCTTAGAAAGCCCATAAGAATATTGTTGGTTATGTTGATGATAAGTTGATCATATGAATCTGGTAGACTTTGAAGTAGAAGCTCTGCACGTTCATTTTCCCCTATTTTATGCCCCATGGAAGTGAGTTGGGCAAATAGAGTATTTAGTGTGTTGATATGGTCGGTCATCGATTAAGATTCCGCCATCCGAAGAGTATAAAGTCTTCTCTTTAGGAAAATCATGTTGTGTAGCGACTTGACCTCGTACATCTTTGTTAGAGTATCCCAGATAACTTTGGCTGTTTTTATCTCAGAGATACTTGAAAAAACTTCGTCAGCTATAGCCAAGTGTAAATTGGCAACAACATTATCATTCATCTCGTTCCACTTTCCATCATCTGTAATATCCATCGGTCTATCTCCAATAGCCGCCAAACAATTTTCCTTTCTTAAAACTGCTTGTATCTTTATTTTCCACAGCATAAAATTGCTTCCGTTGAACTTTGTTATCTCGTACCTTCCCGCCATTATGTCTACAACAATTTTATAGACTGGACAAAATAATCCCGCCTTAAATAAAAAATCTCGAAAAATCTTTTCTGATGTGGAAGATCAGTCTAGGCTGCAACCACAGAGCATACTCAGAATTTTAAGAAATTTTAAACCAAGGCTCTGATACCACTTGTTGGTCCCACGTGCGGAATTTGAGATAGTAAAACCCGGAAAATAAAGAATAAACTGGACACCGAGATTTACGTGGAAAACCCTAAAAATTATTAGGGTAAAAACCACGGGCAAGATGAAAAGAATTCCACTATAATATTTTGTGGTGTACAACTCACTCACTGTGTTTCCAAAGAGAACACGTACTCTCTTAACACAGGAGAACAAAACACCTCACAAATATTATAGAACTAAGCACTTAACTGCTTATAAGATGAGAGAAAACTCGAAGAAGGGATGATTTTAGAATGAAGGGGGGAGCTCTATTTATAGAGCCCCTTGTCCGTGTGAATACGCGTTAAAAACGCGTATTCATATTTCCGTCTGAAAGTTGCCAGCCAACCACACGTTTAAAATTCAGCTGCCCTATTTCTTTGACTCCCGACATGCATTTAATGCATTCAATTGCCGACAATTATATCTTTTGAAGATACAAAAGAAAAAAAATATTACGTTTAAATTTTAACTGAGATAACAAAATTAATCATTCTTCAAGGATATATAAAAAAACTGGGAAATAAAATGGCATTCGTGCATGAAACATGCATGTAGATCAGTGCATTCGTGCATGAAAAATCGCATTCGTGCATGAAACGTGCATGTGCTATATTCGTGCATGTATAACAATAATGCGCTGTTTTCGTGCACGTATACATCACACACTAATATTGTAAGCGCGCTTGCAAATCACAAAGACAATAAGCCAAATTTCACATATGAAAAAAACATTGTTTAAACGAAAGAAACTCCGGATAAATAAGGCAAGAAAAAGAAATTGAAATGCATGCAATGAACAACTCCCACGAAGCCAATGTCTAAAAACTTGCAATTTATAACTTTGCTCATGGTCAGATGCAGGGACGGAGCGACCCCAAAGGCTGGGGTGGGCTCCAGCCCAGGGTAGAATTGTAGGCCTTCTAAAAAATATGGATTGAAATTTTTTTCTTTTAATTTTAGCCTTATGTTTTGAATTTATTAAAAATTAGCTCATAGCCCATTCCCAAAACTCACCCGGCCCATAAACCTAATACTTAACTTCAGCACCTTCGTGTACGTGCGTGTACACTTCACTTTCATCCTCGCGCGATCTCATCCTTCACTTCGCCGTTCAGGTTTGTCATTTTTGAGTGTTTGCTTCGGATTTATGCTGATTTTTCGATGATTGTTGCTGCTTGTGGTATATGTTTTGAAGGAGGTCAATTTGGGTTGTTTCCAGATTTCATTTTTTTTGTGTAACTACTGGTTTCTCGATGATCGTTATCTGGTTTCGTTTTTGTTTTCCTTCCATTTAATTTTGTTGCTGGTTTGTCGAAGTATGATTGAAGGGTTTCGATTTTTGTTGATGAATGCCTGTTAGATTTAGTCAGAATTTTGAATAAATTCTCATTGAAACATAAAAGAGGCTGCAGATATACAGTGCCTTACTATTCTCATCTTCACAACAAATCATTTACCAAAAAATAAATTCACCCTGAGTAAATAATCAGATTAGTTTCTCCCTCAGTTTGAAAATTTAGCTTGCTTTGTGATGAAAAGTTAGCCCATTTGTATACCGAGTTGCAAAGTTTTGAAAGAGAAGTGATACTAAGAAAGATCTAAAATTAAATAGATCTAATTTGATAAATATTTGTGGTGATAAATTATTTTGTTGCTGGTTTAATTTTGAACATTGTTTCTAAAGACATGTACACAAAGACATGTACACAGTTAGTCTTACTAACAGTGTGTTTGGCAACCAGGATTTAGGAGGATTTTATGGGATTTGGATTTCAAAATCCTATTTTTACTGTTTAGCAAGATGTTAAAAAAAAGGATTCGAATTTGCTTAGGATTTCATGGGATTTCAACAAGTATATCCAATTCTCATCAAATTTGATAAGATTTGGTGGGATTTGGATTTTAAAAACATAAAATTACTTTTTTATCCAACACATCATTCTCCACCAAAAGTTTCTAAATGTAGTTTAGTAAAATTTTAAAATTCCAAATTCAAATCCTTTTTTCTCCAAACAAGAAATGGATTTGTAAATACCATTTTTAAATTTTAAACCAAACTCCAAATGGAATTTCAAATACTTGAATTTCCAAATCCAATTCCAAATCCCACAAAATCCTCTCAAATCCTGATTGCCAAACACACTGTAAAGACATGTACACAGTTAGTCTTACTCAATTTTCTTGAATCAGCATTAATTTTCTTGTTGGCTTTTGTTTAAAATTTGCAATTTGGTAATTATTTTGGTGTTGAATGGTGTAGGTTACAATGGAAGCTCAAAGAGGCAAGAAAAAAATATGTTTTCATATTTTAATCCTAAAGCTAGTACATCGACTAGAGATGAGCGTTCTCCAACTAATGATGAGATCTCAAACCATGATGAACAACATCCGGTCAAGTATCAAAGAGTTGATAGTGATGTTAGCGGTTATGTTCAACTAGATCCGGCGAAGCGTACTCCAATTTGGCAATGTCCTGTCAATGAAAGAGATGCAATCAGACGAGCTTATATTTTAAGGGGGCCATATCAACCTGTTATGGAGTATCCGCGAACCAAATTAGGAGAACAATGTCGGCGATTTCAAAAGGCTTGGTTTGAGCAATTTCCTTGGTTGGAGTACTCTCCTAATAAAGATGCAGCATTTTGCTTCCCATGTTTCTTTTTCAAAGGAAAAGAGGCTCGTTATGCCGCATTTATAGTTGATGGTTTTAGAGGTTGGAAAAGAGTTAATGATGGGAAAAGATGTGCTTTATTGATGCATACAGGAAGTCCCACTTCACCACATAACAATGCCGTAGAATCTATAAGTGCTTTGATGAATGTAAGTGGTCACATTGATAAAGTGATGAATGCACAAACATTAGAAGAAGTGAAGAAAAACCGTTTGAGGCTTACAACCACAATTGAAAGCATTCGTTGGCTTTGTTTGCAAGGATGTGCATTGAGAGGAAATGATGAATCTTCATATTCCAAAAATCAAGGTAATCTTATAGAAATGATAAAGTTTATGGGAAAAATGGATGTTAACATTAATAATGTTGTTTTGGAAAAAGCTCCAAAAAATGCAAAGTACACATCACCAGATATTCAAAAAGAAATTTTGCATATTCTTGCTAAGAGAGTGAGAAAGAAAATACGTGAAGATGTTGGGACTGCAAAATTTTGTCTTTTGATTGATGAGGCTAAAGACATATCAGACAAAGAGCAGATGGCTATTGTGTTGAGATTTGTTGATCGTGAAGGGTTCTTAATAGAGCGTTTCTTTGATATTGTGCATGTTTCTGACACCACTGCGGTAACACTTAAAAAAGAATATGTAATGTGCTTGGTCGACATAATTTGCATATCAAAGATATTCGGGGTCAAGGATACGATGGAGCTAGCAATATGCGTGGCTCATGGAATGGACTGCAAGCTCTTTTTCTGAGGGATTCTCCTCAAGCATATTATGTTCATTGTTTTGCACATAGACTTCAATTGGCGTTGGTGGCTGCTGCTGAAAAGGAGAGTTCGATTTGGCTATTTTTTTCAAAATTGAATTCTATTTGTAATCTTATTAAGGCATCTCCAAAACGTCACACTGAGTTGCAATCTGCCCAAGCTATTGAAATTGCAACCATGGTAGCTACTGGTATTCGCGAGACAGGTACTAAACTTAATCATATGATTTCTTATTAATAAAATTGAGTTCTCATTTTATTTCTCATTAATCATTTCATTTCTCATTTGTTTGTGACACAGGTACTGGCCTTAATCAGATTGGTACTTTGCAATGAGCTGGAAAGACGCGTTGGAGTTCTCATTTTGAGTCGATTTGCAGTATGATAGATATGTACAGCTCTGTGATTATTGTGCTTGAGCACATGACGGAGGAAGCGTCTTCGAATTCTATACGAGGGGAAGCTACAGGTTTTTTGATTGCATTGAGATCGTTTGATTTCATATTTATCCTATACTTAATGCATAAGATTATGGGGATCACAGATTTGCTTTGTCGAGCTTTGCAAGAGAAGTCTTTGGATATTTTAAATACAATGGATTTTGTCTCAACTACCAAATATTTACTTCATACTTTGAGAGCAGAAGGTTATGATATTCTTCTAATGATTGTGCAATCAGTTTGTGAAAATAATGGTATTGAGATACCAGATACGAATGCTTGGTATAGATCTACTACAAGACGATCGAGCCAGCAGAGGGATTCTATTACATTTGAACATCATTACCGTTTTGATGTATTTAATGCTGCAATGGATTTTCAAGTGGAAGAACTCAATAGCTGATTCAATGATGGGGCTGTAGAACTTTTTAGACTTAGTTCTGCTTTGGAACCTCGAGACAACTTTAAGTTGTTTAATGCTGATGATATTTACAATCTTGCAGAGAAATTCTATCCTAGTGATTTCAATAAACAAGAACTACATTATCTGAAAAGTCAGTTGGATCATTATAAGTTTGATATAATTCATCATGAAAGGTTTCAGAATATTGGTACTATTTCTGAATTATGTCGACGATTACTAGAGACTGAAAAGGCGCGTCATTATCACTTAATTGACAGATTGATTCGTCTTGTTTTAACGCTCCCTGTTTCCACTGCGACAACAGAACGATCATTCTCAGCTATGAAACTTCTTAAAACATCTCTCCGAAATAAGATGGAACAAGAGTTATTGGCAGATTCTATGATTGTCTACATTGAAAGAGAGTTTACTGCAAGGATAGACATTGATTCAGTAATTGACGAGTTCTACTCAATGAAAAACCGCAGGGCACATCTTCAGTAGTTTATATCTGGTTTGTATCACTTTCTAATATTAATAGTTAATTTTTAAATATTTAATTTATATTATTTAATGTTGTTTATCGATTCATTCAGCCCAGTCTCAAATTATTTCCTGGCTACGTCCCTGATAAGATGCATCCAGCATTTAGAGCATCGAAATCGATATACTGATCTATATCTTCGTACTCTTGGTCCTTCTTCTCCACCTCGTCGACCGGCTTAATCTCACCATATTGTTCGATGGTGGTATCTTTGAGGACAACTACAGGGATGGTATTCTTCTCCGGATCATTCTGGAGTAAATTTGGTACAAATTAATGTTTTGATACTCTGTGACCTTGCGTCGCGCGGAACTGCGATTAGATATCTCTTTTTCCTTGGAATCTGTTGCGAGCTTATTCTTCTGTGCTGTTTTCTTGAGTTCTTTAAGAATTTTAATTATCGGCTCCTTCTCCTCGATTTCCACTGCACGCATGAAATCTAGTAAAATGTAGCTATATGTATATTATCGCATCCTCAACCATGAAACTATTGTAGCTAGATTTTATATTAAGTTGTTGACTTAATATACACAAAAACTTTCGTGACATATTCTCGTGAGACAAATATATTATTTTGGTAACTCGTTAAAAAATATTTATGCCAAAAGTATTACTTATTATTGTAAAAATGGATATAGTTGATTCGTGAGACCATCTCACATGAGACATATTATTTAATATATTAGTGATGAAATATGTTTTTAATTACTTTCTAGTACTCGCCTGGGTTCATTCAAACATTTCTCCAGTTATTTTAATTTAAAATATAAGACAACGTATTAATTTTTTTGGAAAAAACAACTACTTTGAAACTTTTTTGCCAATACATGTGGTTGTGAAACCCAGTCAAATTCAATCATGGAAAATTAAATGCTCTGCCTGTGCAAATGAAAAAATCGCAAATAGAAAAATAATTGATCAAATTATATATCAAGCTAAGCGAACATTTTGATTTCAAATGAAAGTGGAAAAAATGGCATTCGTGCATGAAACATTAATGTACATAAGTGGTGTGCTTTTTTAATTTGGAAGAATTACATTTTGAAAGATACATGTTTTCTTTTAATTTGGAAGAATTTGACGATCATATGATACATGTTTTCTTTTTAATTTGGAAGAATTACATTTTGAATTCAAATGAAAAGTTGAAAAAATGACATTGGTGCATGAAAGGTACTGTTTTGGAAAAACCTATATAACCATATAATCTATCACGTGAAATCATAAAAAATTAAACCGTAACTGTAGCGGAAGCATACGAACGAATTTCTGATCTTTCATATCTACTTGTTCTTTCCTTTAGAGAATCATTTAATTTTATTTTTGTTTTGGCGCATTATAAAATAAAAATTATATTTTTTTCATTTTAGTAGTAAATTATCGATGTTTAAGCTCGATTTTTTTTTTGTTTTGTTAATTTTTTCACATAAATCAGCCAGTACCCAATATTAGCTTTAAAGTACATATTTTGGTACACCCATTCCAAATATTGTAACCACGCATCAAAAACTCGAGATAATGAGCCAAATTTCTCATTAAGGAAAAAACACAGCAAATTTTTCTTGACACACATAAAAATTAAATTGAAGTAAAAGAAAATCAAGAACAACATCCCATCAATTGACGAAAGAACAAGAAAATCCATAAACAAAATCCCCACCCCCCAAAACTGACTTCAATTTTCACCAACAGCTTCCTTGGCCGGTTTTATCTCTGTACCACGCGAAGGTCTGGGATTTTTCCACTGATTTTGGAGACAATTTTGGTAGATAATTATATTTGGATACGGCACGACCTTTTGTGGCTCGAAACGGAAATCAGATATCTGTTTTCCCTTGGAATCTAAAGGAAGCTTATTCTTGGGTCCAGTTTTCTCGAGTTCTTTACGCACTTTTATCTCCGCTCTCTTCTCTTCGATTGCCACTGCACGCATTAAATATAGTAAAGTTAATTTATATATCATATATATCATGCATGCAACTATTGTAGGTAGCTAGATTTTATTTGAAGTAATTTAAAATATTAGATAAAAAATTAATATATTTTTAATTACGTTCTAGATGCCTGGATTCATTCGAGCGTTTCTCCAGTTCTTGTTGGAGGGAATCATTTTCAAGCTGCAATAGTTTATTATTCTCTTTGCAGCTTCCCACTTGTGGGGTGAGAATGGAGATTTGTGCCTGCAAATACATGGTAAATATAGAATAATAATACTAATTAATCAGTAGGGTTTTATTCACTCATATAATTGAAAAGTACATATTTTTCTACGGAGAATAACATTTTTGGTCCCATGCATAATTTGCACATTTTTCATTTTTACTCATATTATCATACAATTCACGATTTTAGTACATAAGTTTAAAAAAAATTTCATCAAGTTTTGAAATGACATCGATCGTACATCAACAACATCTAGTACACATCAGTATTTTCTCGTGTCAAGTCAGTATTCAGGTGGAAAAAGACCAATAATGGAAAATGTGCAAGTGATGAGAACAAAAATGTTTCTCCTTTTTTTTCTATGGAACTTTTCTAAATATAAGTTCCAGTTTATTCTTTAAAACATACATAATCATTTGATAAAACGATGGAACAATATTTACCTCTAAATCCTTGACCATCTTTTCCATATCACGAGTAGAATTAAACATTTTAATCCTAGATCTTTGTGCGGAGAGTCTGTTTGATATAGTCCTGAAATATCAGATGGAGGGTTAAAAGATGAATTTAGATGTCCATAATTATATTTATAGACTTCGCTTAATTCGCTATATATAAAATTTTTTTTTGTTTAAATTTCAAACTTAAAAAGTTCTAAAAAATAAATTAAATATAATTCACCTTCTGATCTTCTTCAGATCTATGTTAGGACCATTGAACATGCTGCCATGTTTCATTTCATATTCCATAGCTTCCTCAAGGGTGAGAGGGCATTGTTTCTGAGGAAGGTTTGCTGGCTTCTTCATTTGATTAATATTAATATTCTTTCAAGAAACAATGAAGTTCTGAAGATAAATCTGCAAAATCTTTCAACAAAGACAAAGCAAAAGAAAGAAATTATTTGGAGAAAATAATTGTATATTACTGATAAAACAAATTAAACCCTTCAAATATATGTGAGGATGCAATGCCAATCCACCATATATATATATACACACATCATCACAGCACAAAATGTATTGGGGAATCTTTAATTAATTAATTAATTAATTAATTAATGCCTTCCATTTTATCCTCGTTTATCTTAGCGGGATCTTTCTCATCTGTAGTATCACAGGATACATCAATATATAAGATATATGGTAAATATTCGAATAATATCGAGAAAATGTCACGCTGACTATATGTAGGACCGAGTGCTTACCGCTTTACCAAAAGCTATAGCTGGTGGTAATGGTGCAACTCAAATCTTTTAAACCGCACAACAGCTCAAGTATCACGGTTCGATCCCTCTACAATTTTGGCACCCAACACTATTTTTTTATCGACTTGTGTATCATTTTCACTTGTATGGTGAAAATTTGGATTTGGTATATGGTCCAAATCCGAGCCAAATCCGATAAAAAAAATTCTCAAAACATCCTCTAATGCTAGCTTTATATGAGCAAGTGTTTTGCAGCAATGGAACTAATTAGCTAAACCTCTAAATCTTTACTTTTAAAATTATGAACTAAATAAATAGTCTTTTTAGTTAGGCGGCCTGCCTCTCCATATAAAATAGGTGGGTTGAGTTACGTTTTTGGTGACTCGTTTGAAAAGGCGGAACAAATGTGTCAGCCATTTGGGTTTAGTTTTTTTTTAAAAAAAATTAAAATTTCTAGTTTTCCATTAAATTTTTATGAATTATTATATCTAGACATTTTATAGTATGTATTTTGGGAATTTGAGAGTAATATTCGATGTGCTTTTAATGTTTTAATTTTTTATAATTAAGTGCTTTTTATGTTAATCATATTGCTTGGATATATGGTTTTTCCTCAAAATATAATCGGTGACATTGAAATCTTTGTTTGATTGTGACGTTATTAGCTTTTATTGTTTAACACTGCTAAAATTTTTGTTTGAGATATCCAGTATCATGGTGTTGTTTTTATAATTTTAATTGAGGTTTTTCCAAACCAACAGATTGGCTGTCCATGAAGGGGTGGGTTAACGGTTAACCCATTTGACAGTTATACCAGAAGAAGAAGACCAATGCAATTGAAATTTAGAAGCCTTGTTGAAGAAGCTTTTAATCTTCGACAAAATAAAAATAAAAATTATCTTTTATAAAAATACTCAATTTTATATCTTTGATATTATGATATTTTATATTGTTAAATTTCAATCTTGATGTTATATATATCTTCAAGTTTTGACAATTCAAGTCATTTTTGTAATAACGTGCTGAAGTGACACTACGCGCAACATGACTCATTAGAAAAGACTAAAAGTTACAAAATAGAGGATAAAAATTGCAATCCCTAATTTTTGAATTGATATTTTTTTGGACAAGTCGATGGAAGTAAGGATGGTGAAATATTTTGGAAGGGAAAAAGATGAAAAGAAAAGGAAAAAGAAAAACTACTAGGTTTAATGTGTTTAAATTTTAACTCAGAAAACAAAAAATAAATTTTTACGAATATAACGCATAGTTTGGTAAATCAGATAAAGGAGGGATTGATAAATAATCCTCCTTATCCCATGTTTGGTTCATTTTTAAAAAGCTCATGATAATATCACGGGCCCTTGATAAATAATATTTTAGAAGGATAAATTGTCCCTTCTATTAGGTGTGATGATTTTAATTTAATGATAAAATACACTACAAATGACTTAATTACCCTTAATTTATAAATGGCTTTTATAAATATATGCTAGTAGGTTGAAATTAAAATCAAATAAATATTTTTTATTTATTTTTATATATTATATAATACGGTGATTATATAAATGAATTCGAGATAATTATATAAATAATTTTTTTAAATATCAATAAAATTATTAGTATCATCGATTAGTCTTAAAAATTCATATTTGACTTGACTCACAAAATCAAGGGCTCAATTATCATATTATATAATATATAAAATTAAAATAAATAAATCATGCACGCACTATCGACGCATGAACAGATAAAAAATATGAACTCAAGCAATTACTTTGAAATTATAAAATTTATTATGATAAGGTTAATTTTGTCATTACAATCTAATATATAAATTTAATCACTCTTATTACAATTATACCAAACATTAAATATAATATCATACATCTTATTTATCCTTAACTTATCATTATATTATATATCACATGTTTATCCTATCATGTGTACCAAACTACGCCTAACAGTATTATAATATATTAAGACGCATGATCCAGATTAATTCACAAGAATACCATTAATGGAAAATTGCAATTTATCTTATTGCGATTTTGGTGTTCTATATTATCAAATTTCAATTTTGATCTGTTATCCATATTTTATTTGAAATTTTAGCATTTTCCAGGGCGTAGCCTACATGGTATTGATTGTGTATTGCCACATTAACACTCTCATAGATACATGATTAAAATTATCAATAATTAACTGATATATAACTAAAAATGAAATTGATAAAATAAAAGATAAAATCGCAAATTAAGAAACAAATATATTCGAACAAGAAAATTGAAATTTCGCATACTATTTATCAATTACTATTTTCCATCCTATCACATCACTTTGATAATTATAAAATAATTTATCATTTTATATATCAGATAAACCGTGAGCAAACTAATTTATTTAGAGAAAAATGTAATTTTCATCTATTATGTATCGGTCATCTACGTACGTACGTTGTCAAAACTTGATTTTATTTTTGTATCTTTTGATTATTTTTTATATAATTGTAATCTATATTTCATTGGGAGTATTTATAAGAGATACTGTACATATGGGCGTTATGTTGGTGTCAGATTATCGTCACTTTGGAAAAGAATAAAATTGAAAAAATTATTATATCAAGAACTAAGATTGAAATTTGACAATATAAATTACTAAAATCATACATAGGAAAATATTGGAGCAACATTGCAATTTTTCCTTACTTTTATATTTCATATGAATGATACTCAAATGGGGATCTTGTATTTATTTTCATGATTTAATTATGAATTTAATTTTCGATTCCAACCGTTCGTATGATTTTCTTTTAATTTGGAAGAACTACATTTTTATTTAATGAAAATGAATAAAATGACATCCATGCGTGAAATCAGTAGTGGGCTTTTTACGTGCATTATATATGCACGAACACAAGACTTTGAGGTTATTCTTGTTTATGGATTTCAAATTATATATATATATAATTTATATATATATTATTTATTTATTTAAGTGAAAATGATTAAAATGGCACTCATGCACGGAAATCAATAGTGTGTAACACCTTGGATTCGAGGACTATCCTGATAATATAAATAAGGGTATTTCCAGTGGCTTCATCCACACTCGAACGTTCATTGAGAAATTTCTCAAAAGTCACTCATTCTAAAAATTATCTCAATCCAAACATGCTTAACTTTGGATTTTTTATTTGATGAGCTACTGAAAAGAAGATGCATTTTGTTAATATGAATTGTACCTATCAAATATGAAAAGAAGATGCATTTTGTTAATATGAGTAGTACCTATCAAATATTTTAAAGCTCATTTCTTAAACTGTACAGTCTCGTAATAATTCTCATTCCAATGTGAAATCGGTTCATTCACATTCTCCTTCGCCTGAAAGCTTGCCAGGAGTCATTATTTGTCTGTGCAACATCTTGGCACTAACGATCACTCACCATCTCGTCGACCTCAGGTGTTGTGTGCTTTTTACGTGTATGTATATCACGCACACACAATTACAAGACTTTGAGGTTGTGCTAGGACTAATGAAATTCAAATTCATTGACTTGTTTGAATTGAAAAAACTGATGTTGCATTTGGATTGAGCCATTTGAAATCCATAATTTCAATTTTTTTTCATAGTTAAATAACTTAAACAAAGAAAACTCAAATACATCTCCTACTTATTTTGTTTAAGTTGTATAAACAATGAAAATGCATTTCAATTCCATGGAATTAAAATGACTCCATCGAAATGCAACCTGAGTGAATTAATTTAAATTTATATCGATTTATACAATTTCAAAATAAATTTTACATCAAGTTTATAATTTCAAAAATAATTGTGTTTGACATGGAATTAAAATGACTCGATCGAAATGTAGCCCGAGTGAATTAAATTAATTTATATCAAATTATGCAATTTAAAAATAAATTTTACATCAAGCTTGTAATTTCAAAAAAAAATTGTGTTTGACATAACTTAAATTATAGAAACAAAGTTTCGATTCCAATCGTTGCTATGATACAATGTTTCTTTTAATTTGGAAGAACTACATTTTTATTTAAATGAAAAAATCAATAGTGTGCTATTTACGTGCAAGTATATCACGCACGGACACAACACTTTGAGATTTAGGAGATGATAAGCCAAACTTTTCATAAATTTTTTTAACTGATATGTTTCTTTACATCCATAAATAGGAAAAAAAAACTCGGCATAAAATAAGTAAAATGCAAGCTGCAATGAACAGCATCTCCGGCCTTCTCAGAATTTAACAGGTTTCGTCATCAGATGGATATACACCTTCAAACTCCTGCTGATCGGTTTTTTACACTTCGTTGGCTGGTTTACCAGATCTTTCATTTGCAGAATCTGGTGCGATGTTGAAGAGAAATACAGAGCTGGAAGTTTTCTGATGATTTTTGTACAAATTGCTGCTTGGATACATAGTTGGCGACCCTGAGTTGCTCGAAGCTGGTGTCTGTTTTGCCTCAGAATCTACTGCATGCTTATTCCTTTGTGCAGTTTTCTCGAGTTCTTTTAGCACTTGTATCTCAGCTCTCTTCTCTTCGATGACCGCTGCACGCGTTAAATATATTAAAATGAAGCTATGTACGTATTATTATATCATGATCTATCGAAGCTAGATTTTATTTGAAGTTGTTGATCTAATATATTTTTAATTACTTTCTAGATGCCGGGATTCATTCGACCGGTTCTCCAGTATTTGTTGGAGGGAATCATTTTCAAGCCGCAATAGTTTCTTCTTCTCTTTGTTTCTCTCCACTTGTGGGGTGAGAATGGATATTAGTTCCTGAAAATACATGGTAAGTACTATATCATGATAAAAAAAAACTAATTTTTTAATGAAAAAATATACCTCTAAATCATTGACAGTCTTTTCCAAATCACGAATACAATTAAACAATCTAGTTCTAGATCTTTGAGCGGAGAGCCTGTTTGATATAGTCCTGAAATATTTTATAAAGATATATATATATATATATATATCAGTAAAAAAGTGAATTTAGAATTCAAACGTAAAAAGTTTTTAAAAAGGTTAAAGTAATTCATGACCTTCTAATCTTCTTCAAATCTATGTTTGGAGCCTTAAAAAGGCGACCATGTTTCATTTCATACTCCATAGCTCCAGCGAGAGTGAGAGGGCATTTCTCCATTTTTAATATTCTTTAATTTTCTACGAGAAGAAGAAATTGTTTGGAGAAAATATATTACTGATAAATCAAACCTTTCAAATCTATGAAAATGGTGTGAGTTTGCAATGCCAATCCACCATATATATACACACACCATCACAGCACAAAATGCATTGGAGTATCTTTAATTAATTAATTAATACCTTCCATTTTGTCCTCATTTACCAGCTAAGGATGTTTCTCACCTGTAATATTACAGGATACTTGACAAATGTTCCTTCACATATAAATATATACATATATATATATATATATATATATATATATGTGTGTGTGTGTGTGTGTGTGTGTGTGTGTGGAACAAATAAAATACTAGCTAGCGACTGGGTAGACACATTGTGTGTGTAATATAATATATGGATATTATGTATTTTATATACTTTGTTTTTATAGTTTTGATTTTGTAGTCTTTACAAAATTAAATATGGCATGAGATTTAGAAACAAGATTTTTCTATTTTTATTAAATTTAAAATTTTAAGCATATTATAATAAATTAAATAAAAAACAAAATAAATAATAATTTAATAAATAAAATACATCAATTTTTTTTTTTTGGTTGAAAGAGTCAAAATCAAAAATAAAATTACATTCATTAGAGCCAAATGCGTATTTCAATAGCAAATTTGGGCGCTATGTATTATTCTTGGGAATTTGCATTAGTTTGTGTTTATCATAGAGGAATTGTCTTTTAATGTGTATAAATTCAACGTTTATCCCTCTCACCAGCTGTATTAATAATTTACCAACAAAACTATTAATTTTAATATAAAGTGATTATAATTTATAATATGATCAGTTTAATTTAATTAATTTTTTTTATAACATATCAGAATTAATTAAGGAATTAAGAAAGCAAAGTTGAGGTATATTTCTCTTAAATTTATATAGAGTGACCTGAATAATATGCAATCGCTAAATTTATAAGCACTAAAAGGATTATTTACATGTTTATGTATCTTAAGAAATTATTTATGTAATATTTTTTTATTAAAGAGAATTGACAATTAAATATTTAATTGATGAGTGGGTCTCATGTGAGACCGTCTCACGGATCATAATCTGTGAGAAATGATCCGTGAGACGGGTCAACCCTACCAATATTTACAATAAAAAGTAATACTTTTAGCATGAAAAATAATATTTTTTCATGGGTGACCCAAATAAGAGACTCGTCTCACAAAAACGACCCGTGAGACCATCTCACACAAGTTTTTGCCTTAATTGATATATGCCCATGATAATAGCACTAGCTTTTGCCAATAACTAAATTAATACTGGTAATGAGAGGGATAACTATTGAAGTTATATACATGGCAAAAACTTGTATGAGACGGTCTCACGGGTCGTATTTGTAAGACGGATCTCTTACTTGAATCACCCATGAAAAGTGTTACTTTTTATGCTAAGAGTATTACCTTTTATTGTGAATATGAGTATGGTTGATCCGTCTCACAGATTATGATCCGTGAGACGGTCTCACATGAGACTCACTCTATATACACAACACTAAAAGACATTTATCTTCTAGGATAAATATATACAAACTAACGCAAATAAAATTTACTGCTACTCCACAAGAAATATACATAAAACCCCCGAATTTACTATTGAATTATATTAATTTTTAAGAACCCCAAAATTTTAAAAAGATTTATCCATGATTTAATTCATATTTTAAAAAGTAAAGATTAACCGCTTAGCTAATTAGTTCCATTGCTGCAAAACACTTGCTCATTTAAGGCTGGCTTTTCAAGGATGTTTTGAGAAGTTTTTATCGAATTTGGCTCGGATTCGAATCATATGCCAAACCCAAATTTTCACCATACAAGTGAAATGATACACAAGTCCATAAAAAAATATAGTTAGCGTAACATTTCCTCGATATTATTCGAATATTTACCATATATCTTATATATTGATGTATCCTGTGATATATATTACATGTGAGAAAGATCCCGCTAAGATAAACGAGGATAAAATAGAAGGAATTAATTAATTAATTAAAGATACTCCAATAAAGCATCTTGTGCTGTGATGGTGTGTGTGTATATATATATGGTGGATTGGCATTGCATCCTCACATAGATTTGAAGGGTACGGTTTAATCTGTTTCATCGGTAATATACAATTATTTTCTCCAAATAATTTCTTTCTTTTACTTTGTCTTTGTTGAAAGATTTTGCAGATTATCTTCATTTCATTGTTTCTTGAAAGAATATTAATATTAATAAAAATGAAGAAGTCATCAAACCTTCCTCAGAAGCAATGCCCTCTCACCCTTGATGAAGCTATGGAGTATGAAATGAAACATGGCAGCCTGTTCAATCATCCAAACATAGATATGGTGGTAGTTGGATGTCATAATTATTGAGCGAAATGATTCGGTAGCTTTGTGTATCAAATTTGACAACGGAAGCATTCAGATGGGAATACGCCTTTTCATACGCTTTTTTACACTAGCGGTAAATATAGTTTCATCTCCTCATTCGGAAATCATCTCATTCGAATTTTTCTCTTATCTCATAGCATTTGAGTGCTTATAGATCAGTATATCAATTTCGATGCTCTAGGTGCTGGTGTTGCGGATGATGGTGGAGAGTAAGACAATTTTTTTGTCATTGGCTTGATGGGAGTTGTTTATCACATGCATTTTGTTGCGTCATTCTATGCTCGATCAGTTTCTCTCGCTGCTATAAATACTCATGTTTAATTCACGTATATATGCTTAATTTTTGTAATATCTAATATACATTAGCGTCTATACCATAGAAAAGTTGCAATTTTTGTCATGTATAAATGTTTTTTTTTTTTTTGCGATTTTGGTATTTATTTTATCAAAATTTTAATCTTAGTAATGTATCAATCAATTTTGACAATTTTCGTTGAGAGTACTGGATGTAGTGTTACACATGTCAATATCATATCAGTGTTGCATCGTGTCAATCAGCACCATATAAGAAAAAATGATTGAAATTAATGTCAAAAAAACCAAAGATAATGGATTAATTAAGAATTAAAATTGGCAACATGGAGAACACAATTTGCAAACATATGACAAAAATCAATTTTCCTTTCTAAAAATCGAAATCTTTATCAAACAAATTTTTGTTAATTTATTAAAACTGATCTCTAAATTTTGTTAGTAAAATATGGTTCATATAACTTTATTTGATATTTATTAAAACAGATCTCTTATTTGAGTTATCTATGAAAAAATATTACTTTTTTTGCTAAGAGTATTACTTTTTATTGTGAATATCGGTAGGACTGACCCGTCTCACACATAAAGATTCGTGAGGCTATCTCGCAAGATACCTACTATATATATACGGTTAAAATTTATCTGCAACTATTTATGTTCATATTACATTAGTAATTTATTGATACGTGCATGTCCAATTGAACATTAAAAAATTATCAAACCACTATAAACTCAATATATAACAATTAGTTGTTAGTGTAAATATATAACATGGAATGTTACTATATATAAGTATTATATTAAGCATGTTGAATATTTAGTAAATTAGTATTAAAAATAGGCCAAATTTTAGATTAATTAATTATCACTTTCCGTTTTTGTCCTCGCCGTTCTTTCTGTATATGGCAGCGTTTAATTATAAACAAAAGAATTCAATCCGATAGAAAAGGTAAATGAATTTGACTCGAATTACGTGGCACATATACGTAGGGCACCAGATCTCAAATAAAATTTTTTCTTGGAATCCAAGTTATTCAGTTCCAGATATTAAATATAATTTTCCTTTTGGATTTATCTTTTGAAATTTGATTTCAATGTGCCGAAGATAATTTTGGAGACACTAAATTTTAAAATTCGATCTTTTAGAAAAATGTTTAGTGAATATATTTTACTTGAATAAATATAAATCTCAACCATTCAATAAATGAGTATGTATTTATGAGATCGTTTCACAATTTTATATTTATTAGATGAGTTGATCGGATTAATATTTATCATCACAAAAAATAGAGTATGTCTCTTGTGAGACGGTCTCACGAATTTTTATCTGTGAGACGGTCACAATAAAAAATAATATTTTTTTACATATGACCAAAATAAGAAATATATCTCACAAAATACGACCCGTGAGACTGTCTCACAAAATTTTTGTTTAAATAATATTTTTTATAAGTTGAGTCGAATTTAAAGATCTGTTTTAATAAATTTATCATTAAATTAAATTAACATATGTAACGCCCACCCTAAAAATTTTAACCGGGGCAGTAAAAATCGACTCTTATTCACCGTGGTGGCACTCTGCAATTTACTCCGATCAAACTCGCATCGTCTAGTGCCAACTCTCGCAACGAGTCCCAAAACTCAGAAGTGGATTTTTTTTTTATTTGCAATGGCCACGGATTTTCAACAACCGGAGTGCGGAAGAACACGAACAAGAGTGGTAAACAATCGCGGAAAACTTCTTGTGCATGAAAAAGTTGAGGTAGTGTCCTGTAATCTGTGTTTTCTTTTTTCTCGTTGTTATCATCGAGTAATGGCAGAGTAATCTTGTTTTCATGTGGGTATGCAATAGATTGTGATTATCTGGGAAATTTTCAGGTTCATTGTGTTTTCTCCATGATGCAATTATTCAATTGCGCGTTTATCGTTTCTTGCTTTCACTCACCTGCGCTGTATTTTGTCCCGGGCCACCCACTCTTCTGTTTTCACGTTATACACGAAAATGTCTTCTGATTTTTTTGGCTGCATGTGGATTTTGTGTTGGTTTTCATGCGAGGGGGAATCGAGATGTGATGGATTGAAGGAATCAAAGGGGATTGAATGTATTAAATTATTTTCTTGATTTGGGCCACTTCATCATGCAAAATTTATTTTAGAAATGAATAATTGCATGGACTTCCATCAACGGTAGCAAATTATAAATACTCGTTGGGATTGTCTGGATAAAAACATGCCACTAATGTTCCAAGATAGCATTTTTTGGGATTGTCTGGATAAAAACATGCCACTAATGTTCCAAGATAGCATTTTTTTTAATATCTACTAATTTGATTTTTTATTTACCGTCCTTTTTGGGTTTGGGTAATTTTTGTTTAGCATGGTGATTTATGTGCAGGTCAGGAGTCTGGAGGAGGGGTGTCTGGGCTCATGGCACCCTGCGACAGTGATTTGTTGCCACAATTCAGCTCGTACAGTTCGGTTTGATCACTTTCTGTGTGATGATGGTTCAGATAATTTGGTAGAATATGTAGAGGTGTCTCCTGTAGTTGCAGGGGTTGTCAGTGGTGAAATTGTAAAAACAGATCACTATCGAGGGGTGATAAGGCCTTTGCCACCTCCATGTGTTCCAGGGCCATGGTTGCTACACTACGGACAGTGTGTCGATTTTTTTTACGAGGATGCATGGTGGGAAGGTGTGATATTTGACCACGCTGATGGAAACATGCAAAGGAGGATTTTTTTTCCTGATATGGGTGATGAAATGGTAGGAAGCATTGATAAGTTGCGCATCAGTCAAGACTGGGATGAGGTTACTGAAGAATGGAAGCCTCGAGGTAACTGGCTGTTTCTTGAACTGATAGAGGAATTTGAGCAGGACGGTCCTCTGCCGGTTTCTGTGAAGCAAATTTGGTATGAAGTCAGAGGGAGCAGTGACTTTGAAATTCTCAAAGAATGGACTTGTGTACGGTCTGTTTGGAAAGAATTGTTGCTGGAGGTTTTACGAGAGAATTTTAGGATAGTCTTCGACCATATTTTGAAAGATATAAACTCTTGCTGGGACGAAGCAGTGCTAGGAAATTCATTGCCGACCTTTTCTGAAGCAGCTCTTGACGCCGTTCTGAAATCTAACCAACTTTTCCATAATTCTCTTGAAGATCCGTCCATTGAAACTACATGCCAGCTGGGTGGTAAAGGAATGCCGCCAGCTTGTGGTCTGAAAGATGCATTCCTCAGTCCGGGCCACGAACTTGCAGTTCCGATTGACTTAGAACATATCTCTACCAATCTCGTTAATGAACAATCTATACCTGTTTCTACTCCTACTCTGCAAATTTTATCTCAAAATCTAGATGACTCGAACAATAGAGGAGCTCCAGGTACTAATCTAAGTTCACATTCTTTAGAGCTCAGTATTTCGACTCAGAAAACGAGGCCTGATTGGCATTCAGCCGTACCTGGATTGGTTCCTGGAGCTGAGTTTTGTCCAGATGCCATCAATAAGTGCACTGAGATGTATACGCTGAACCAAAAGCCTCAAAATCCAGATGTATTAAACGCTAGGAAACATCTATTGCATTTGGGCTGGAAGATTGTGTTTACAGATGATAACGGTAGGCAAAGGTACCGTTATGATTCCCCTGACAGGGAATCATTCTATTCACTTCGTCGGGTTTGTCTACATTTTAAACACGAATTTCAGGAATCGACACCTGAATCTGGAGTGCTTTCAGCGACCTCTAAGTACAGTAAAGAACCTGTGAATAGTTCTCAACAGGAGGTTCTTTTATTTCTGCTAGGTGAAAAGCCCCAATCTTTGAGTGAGTCGTCCGGATTGTGCGCTCCTGATACTATAGTCACTGAACCTGAATATTGCCCTGAAGCAGTAACTAATTATTATTTTATACGATCAAAGGATAAAAATTTACGCGGTGGCTCAAATAAAAATGAAAAGTTAATAGCCCTTCAAGTAAAGAAACACTTGTGTTCTCTTGGTTGGTCTTTTTCTTATCATCCAAAAGGTAACTATAGAGAAACACGATACACCTCACCTGGCGGAAAAATATTTTATTCTCTGCGGTCAGCCTGCAAATGGTGTATTGGAAATGGTGCACTGGGTCTTCCATCTATTGCCATGGAGCCTCAGGGAAATGTCCCATTGTTGAATGGCACATTTGAGAAGCTTCCGAATGAGTCCTTTGATGAGCCTACTGTGAAAGGTCATGTTCAATCATCTGATGGTGAAACTCATAAAACCACCATAGTCCATCAGAAGAAGAGGAAGCATGATAAACCATGTTCTGTTGAAGGTTTAAGACTGTTCAAGAGAGGAAGGAAATCACGTTCATTAATGGAAGAAAGAGGAGATAAGGAAGTGGATTCAAACTCAATATGTCGGTCAAGTAAAAGAGTTGAGGGATTAGCTGCCTCTTCCTCTCACCAAACTCCTCGAACCCCTTTGACACGGTTGATCGACAATAATATGGTTTTGCCGAGAGCAAAAGTTCAATATCGTGGTCGGAAAGATGGGCGTCCATTGGCCGAAGGCAGAATAACGCGTGAAGGGATCAAATGTCCCTGTTGCCATAAGATCTTTGCGCTTGGTACATTTGAGGCACATGCTAGAAGAATGAATCACAGACCTTCTGCTAATATTTTCTTGGAGAATGGAATCTCTTTGCGGGAGTGTGGGTTGCAACTGAAACAACATAATATTAACCGAAGTTCGAGGCCAGAATCCAATAGTAAAAGGAAGGGAAAGCGGCACACTAGAAAAAATGACTGCATATGTTCTGTCTGTTACTATGGAGGAGAGCTACTTTTATGTGATCAGTGCCCATCATCTTTCCATGCTCATTGCCTTGGTTTAAATGTATTTTTCCTATAGAATCATCTTAATGTTTAACAACGACCCTTCATCGTTTTACTTGTGATAAAAAAGTGACTGAATAAAGCTAATTCAGTTTTATGATTCTCAGGAAGTTCCAGATGGTGACTGGTTCTGCCCATCATGCTGTTGTGGAACTTGTGGTCAGGGAAGATTTGCCAAAAATGATGAAAGATTTGCAGATTCCTCTTTTCTCACATGTAGTCAGTGTGAGCACCAATGTAAGTTAGCTTTATGGTTGGTTGTAACCTTCCCGCACTTGCACAGTAAAGATGCCATTTCAGGCGAGCTTATATCATACTCTAATTATCATTTTCATGTAGATCATACGGGCTGCCTCAGAGATAAAGGCATTATAAAGCTTGATACTTATCCTGATGGACATTGGTTCTGCCAAGATTCATGTGAACAGGTGCCTAATTTGCTGTATTTGATTCATAAATATGTGAAAATGACTCATGTTCTGTTAGATACTGATGGAATACTTTTAATTCCATTTGCTGTTTTTGCAGATATTTTGTGGTTTGAATGAAATCTTGGGGAAGCCTATTTCTTTGGGTGCCGAAAATTTGACTTGGACTTTAATGAAATACAGTAGAACAGATTCTTATGGTCATAATGCATCTGATAGTGAGGATTTAATGGATAATTACAGCAAACTCAATCTTGCCCTCGGTGTGATGCATGAATGTTTTGAACCAGTTAGAGGGCCTGGCAGTAGACGGGATCTGGTGGAAGACCTAATCTTTAGTAGTAGGTGAGATTTCATGCAGATATAAATGCTCCAATTGCTTTTTTGCGCAGAAATATGTTGAATATATACTTATTCCGGTGGCTTGATGGGTTATACACGCTGCACTATGTTGCATAAAAATCATAATACATCTGAAATTGCAGGTCAAAGCTAAAGCGTTTAAACTTTCAAGGTTTTTATAATGTACTAGTGGAGAACAAAGATGAATTGATTTCTGCAGCTAATGTGAGGTATTGCATGGTACCATATTCTTGAATTATATTCTTCTTATTTGGTATGTTAAAGTAACTCTGAATTTGTTGTTTTGTTTGACTCCAGGATCCATGGCAAAAAAGTGGCAGAAGTCCCACTGGTTGCGACACGGTTTAAGTATCGTCGACTTGGAATGTGTCGCCTTTTGATGAATGTACTTGAGAAGGTGCAGTATTTCTTTTATGATTCAGGTCCTTCTGTTTTGTGTTGCCCTCTTTCCCCTTTCTTTACTAATAATATGCACCTACTCTTTCTACAGAAACTCATCGAGTTGGGAGTGGAGAGGCTTGTTTTGCCAGCCGTTCCGGGTGTTCTTAACACTTGGACCACTTCCTTCGGATTCTCCGTGATGAATCAATCTGACCGATTAAACTTTCTTGACAATATCTTCTTAGATTTTCAGGGCACAGTTATTTGCCAGAAAGTCTTAAGAAGTGGTTCTTCCGAGTTAAGCCAGCTAACGGGTACTTAGAAAATGTCCCGTTTTACTTAGTTCAAATGTGTATATCTACCATGCAGAGAATCTGACATACATCTTTCTGCAGAAACTTGGGAAAAAACGAGTGACCATGCAGGCAAAAATGTCGACTTGGACGCAAATAGTTTTGTTTCTGAAGTCTTACAAACTGACACAGTCGAGAAGAATGAAACTGTAGATCAGGGATGACGTGGTAATGCAACTCACTTTAATTGGTTATATTACTATGTAGGAACGAAAACTTCGACCACATCTTGACTCGTTCTAAGTTTTCAACTATTGTGCTCCATTATATAATTTTTTTTTTTCGACTTTTCATGATTCTTATTTCTAGGTGGTTCATGTAATCGTTTGAGTTATTAGGATTTAAAAGAATGCTGTTTTCTATTTTATTAAACAAGTGCACAATCTCGGATTCGATATCATGTTCTCATGTGCTGCTTCTACTAGTCAATGTCCAAAAATGAGTTGGGTACTAGGATTAAAACGATGATTTACTTTATTTCTTTCTTCTGTTTTAAGGGAATATACTATAGTTAACTTGGGATATTGGTAGGAGTCTAGGAATAATGCATCTTTGATCTTTATCCTCTGGGAGGCAATTGATGTACACACCGGAGAGGACCATCGAAGTCATGAAACGCTTTTGTCTTTGTTAACAAGTCCCTAGTGCAGCTAAATTGTCATATATCTACTAATATTCTTGAATTTAAGTGTGAGATGTGGCTTCGGTCCTGATTTATCGTGCTTCTTAAACTCAGCATCGCAAGTGCTAGCGATAACATGAACAATCATGGGTTGGCTCCGGTGGCTGTCATGATTCTTGATAATACTTTTAAGCATTTTTCTTGATTCGTCATCTTTGAATTTTCATTTCGTCATGGAAGTTTTTATATAAGTTCAAGAAGCTCATGTAAACTGGATAGCCTTCCCGGCTAACATTCCAGCACCGGAGTGCCGCGCCCTGTAGGAGTTACTGATGAGAACCACAGTGAAGATGGACCTCTTCAAATGCTATAAACAAAGGAAAATATCGGCCTGTTGAACTTCTTACTTAGAGAAAATGATTGGAGGGGAATAAATGCTAAGCTTGTTCTGACAAATTCATCTAGCCCGCGGCACTCAAAATCTCTAATCTTTTGTTCTTTTTTGGCTCTAGAATGAGTAGTTATTAACTGGATTTGGCTGAGAAATAGTTAGATGTTAGCATTTATCACGTATAGACTATAGAGGGAAAAGTAGAGTTGCTGTAATACTCTAAATCCTTCCTTCTCATTTTACTCTCTGGGCGGGCATTTGTTGAAATCATACCCGAAATCGTTGCTTGTTTTGTTTTTGTTTACTCTTTCTATTCTTCAATGTATGTTCTCTCTGAAATTATAACATGTAATTTGAAATCCAAATATATAAACAAACGTTTGAAATTTTATTCTTCAGTTGCGCGTTCATATTTCTCACTAATCATTAACGAGTTTTCTAGCATTTTTTAATGGCAAGACTCAAAGTGGTTGTGCTTTTCAGTACGATCTCAAGTTAACTTCATCTGTTTCAAGATTATATTATGTATCATTCAAAAGAATGCAATTGGACTAAATGAATAAAAATGGAAACTTGTTTCCTTCCGCGTATCATAGCAGTCGTACTGGGCAAATCTTGATTGTAGCATATAATTTCCATTTAATATGAGGACAGTATCGCATACATGTCACGTTATTCATTTGTTTGACACTTGCCAGGTTGAATTTGTGCTAGATTGAACAAGCACGGACATCTATAGCTTTATCGCAAAAGAAAAGGACATAATAAAGATATCTCAAGGTATTTAACATCGTATTTTTCAGAAATTTGAAATATATTATCGGCATTCTATAAACTGCGCGGTGACACATCAAGATTACTATATCGGTATCGACTGCCAAAACCATTTCATTGGAAAATAATAGTGTTCCCATTTCTCAGTGAAAGTTAGGCCAGATTTGATAGCAAAAACTCACAGAATGCCCGTCGTAGGGTATTACCATAAGCTTGCATCTAGTAGTTCTTGTTTATTCTCACATGTAAGTTCCATGCCTCATGTAAGAATAATCGTGGATGGTTTGATACAACATTTGAGTAATATAGATTGAACCCAACCAATGGAAGGGGTGACCCAAGGATATCAATTCTCATCAGCCCGTCCAAAATAAAACCAAAAGCCAATGTTGTACCAACCATGAGTCATTTTTCTTCTTCTCAATTTAAGATTTTGACTTCTGCTCCAAGTTCTACCAAAGAGGCAAAAAGTCTGCCGTCATAGAAATATACTAAGCCAATTGGATATCAAACTTAGTCGCGACTATAAATCGTAATACAAATTTGAAGTGGCATGGCCATGGACCACCTCCACTTGGTATCACATAACCTCATCTTTTCATAAGTTTTTGCAAATATGACAGAATTAACAGTCCCGCTGGCTGTTCATTTTGAAAATCACATCTTTCATATACATGTTTTTGGTATACGTCCCAGTTTGACCACCAAATTCCTAAGCACACATTACAGGCCATGAGCCACAAGCATAATTTACACCACCAAGGGGCACCTAGAAAAATCTCAAACATCCATGCGAAGGCAACAATATCCAGAAGATTTTACATATTTTCATGGTAACTTTTGAGATGGAAATAATAGTTTGTTGATTCTTTAGAGTTGCTCTGTGTTGTCCAGCAGAAGACAGTGTCTCCAATCAAGGTCCGAAAGCATGCATCATATATATAAAGCATTTTGCAGGACATACGTAAAGTAAAGGCTACATATTCAGAGTATTTCAATCGCTAGTGATAATATGTATCTTGTGATTTATGACAACAACGAGGACCCTTAAGAATAGAAGGAAGAAAAACATGGCAAAAATAATAGAAGTGGATCCATATCCGTTTCCACTTTCCACTTTCAGTCGGACCTATTGGCGTACCTCTCGACCTTATCATCGTTGAGATTGATCCCCACCATCGCTTCCCCAAGGCCGCAACTCACGTCCGCCAGCACCTGCGGGTCGCTGTAGTGGGTCACCGCTTGAACAATTGCACGCGCACGTAGGGCGGGGTCACCACTCTTGAACACTCCAGACCCGACAAACACGCCGTCGCATCCCAGTTGCATCATCAGCGCTGCGTCTGCCGGAGTAGCCACGCCACCAGCGGCGAAGTGGACCACAGGAAGCCTACCCAGCTGCTTGGTCTGCATCACCAGGTCGTACGGTGCCTGGATCTTCTTGGCGAAGGTGAAGACCTCGTCGTCGTCCATGTTGCGGAGGACGCGGATATCTCCCATCACGGAGCGCACGTGGCGCACAGCCTCGATGATGTTGCCCGTACCAGCCTCCCCCTTTGTGCGAATCATAGCAGCGCCCTCGCGGATACGGCGCAGCGCCTCCCCGAGGTTGCGGCAGCCGCACACGAAGGGGATGCGGAAGTTGTGCTTGTTGATGTGGTTCACGTCGTCCGCGGGGGTGAGCACTTCGGACTCATCGACGTAGTCGATTCCAATAGCTTCAAGGATCTGTGCCTCCACAAAATGGCCAATTCGAGCCTTAGCCATGACGGGGATGGTGACCGCCTGCTTAATTTCCTTAATTAGCTGCGGATCCGACATACGCGCCACCCCACCTTGAGCCCGGATATCAGCCGGCACGCGTTCCAAGGCCATGACAGCACACGCACCTGCTTCCTCAGCGATACGGGCTTGCTCAGCATTAACGACGTCCATAATGACACCGCCGCGGAGCATCTGCGCAAGGCCCACCTTGACGGAGAAGGGAGACTGTTTTGCAGTCTCCGTTATTGCGCCGTTGCCATAAACGGTGACGACTCCACTTCCAGACATTTTCGTTCGATGAACCGAGGATAAAATTGCAGTGGCGGCGCGCAAGATAAGGGAAGAAAGGGCAAGAGTAGAGATGAGGAGGTCGTAATTGCAAAGGGAAATTGGGAAGATATAGGAAATGGAACAACGGAAAGAAGAGGGTGGTGTAAAGTAAGGCGGTCGAATGATTGGGACTTGCGGGGCTCATAAATTAACTATTGCTTTGCTACTCCTCTTTTTAAAATTTATTTAATAATCATATTTATTTATTTATTATGTATCTCTGTATTTCTTATTCATATTTATATAAAATATCACTTTTATATTAAAAATATTATTTTTATTGTAAATATGAGCACGATTGACTTGTCTAATAAATAAAAAAAGTGGGTTTCACGTGAGATCATATCACGGATCATAATCTGTGAGACGGGTCAACCCTACTCATATTCACCATAAAAAGTAATTTTTTTTCATGAATGACCAAAATAAGAGATTTGTATCATAAATAAGACTCGTGAGACCGTCTCACATAAGTTTTTGTCAAATAAAAAAATTCGTAGCAACGTCTCACAAGAAACCTACTATAGTGCAAAAAGTACATCAAATATATCATATAATAACATTTACAACAATTATATCTTGAGATTTTACTATTATGTTGTGAGATTTTGTATTCAATAAATCATAATATTTGATAAATAAATTTTTTGTTTTGAAATTTTTATGGTGCAAAAACATTTGTACAAATTTTGTCATAACTAAAGCATTAATCTTTTAACTAGATGAATAAAAATGAGGGGATAAATTTTTTATTAAGCTAAAACATTTTATTGAATAAGATAACGAACAATTTATATCACAAACAAAAGTAAGTGATACAAAACCAGCCAGCAATAAAATCAGCGCTCCTAACCAAGGTACGACTAGCCTAATTTGCAGATCTTTTCACTGCATTTTTTTATATTGTTATAATTCCCAATTTATAAATTTTTCTAGAAATTTCATTTTTGTGCTTATAATTAAGTGGGCCAATACGAAGCTACTGGAGCTTGGAATAAACTTTAACTTTCATCACGCACGATTCATTGAATTTCTTTATATATATATATATATATATATATATATATATATGTTTTGGTGTACACGAGACGTATTTGTATAGTTTTTTATTTTTTGTAAATTTTTTTTTCTATCTTAATCAATTTATTTTAATTATTTTGATTTCTATTAAAATTGAAATAATATCATAATTATTAAATTTGAATGAAAGCTATATTACAATTTGGTGAAGGACCAAACTCAATGCATGAATGCTATATCATCCTACTAAAGTTTTAGCAGTTTACATGCATAGATATTTTCTTGTCTCTGGACTCTTGGAGGCGAACAAAATTTGGTAAATTAAAAGAACCAATTACCCATCATTGGTAAACTATCTTGATTTTTTTTTTAAAGAAGTTATAATCATTGGTGGAGTCATAAATATAGTTGTGTTCGGACTAAAATTTTAAACTTTATAACTTTTTTAAATTTTTTAAATCGATCTATACGGGCTAATATCATATTATTATAAAATTATACAAAATTTACATATAAATTTTTTTTAAAAAAAATTGGGCTAGCCCTGTTATATATAATGTGGCTCTGCCACTGACTATATCATGTATTGTATTTGTGAAGCTAATTATGTTGCTGATGTTATAACTTGTAGACTTCGTTCGGTACGTGCGATGAGATAAGTAAATGATTAGTAATTACAGTGATTAAAAAATGAGATATATGGATTAATAGTATGGTTGGATAAATAACATGATGTTTGGTATGATTTTAAAATGATGCATTAATTTTGTAAACTTTATTGTAATGATCAAAATACCACAAGTGTTAATTAAATATATATTTTTAAAATAATTGAATAAATAATTAAATATTTACAATTATAATTATTAAAATTAATTTAAATATATTTATTAGAAAAAAATTTGTAAATATGTATTTATTTTAATAAAATATTTATTTTCATAAAAGAATTAATTAACAAGATTAGAAATTTATAAAATTTTAATTTAAAATAGATTTATATTACAATTTATTTTCTTTAAATTATATAAAATTAATTTATAAAAAATTATAATAAAAATTTACATATTATATTAATTATTAAATTTTCAATCATTTTACTTTTCATATTATATTGAAGTATGGTCAATATACAATTTTATCATTATCACTATTCAAGAATTATACATTATCACACATTTGAGGAGGATATTTATTCACAGAAATAACATAAATAGTGAGGGCTTTCAATCATAATCAAGAGCATCCATGCTAAATTAAAAATGAACCAAACATGATATAATGGATGATTATTTAATAATAATTCTTTTATCATGGCTATCAAACATAGCCGTAAAGGTTTGTGGACCGAGTTTAACTTGGATTTCAGATAGTCACTTTCATTTTTTGCAAGAATCTGAACATCATCGCGACTTTGTACTAACATAAGAATGGTGGAAAAAAATTATCAAGGCGTCTTATTCTGATTTTATGATCGTCGTCTCAAATAGAGTTTGATACCTTGTTTCAAACTTGTAACATTGATATGGAATGGCCTAAACCCCGGCCATTGATGAAAAATTCTGATATTACGAAGTTGGTGTGAAGGGAAACGGAAAAGCATTCCAAATTAAAAAAGAGAAAAATTGAAAGAAATAAAAGAGATGAAAAAGACACAATTGGACACAATTCAGACACGTCGGGTAACTTTTTGGACATGGTTAGAGTCTCTCGATATTTTTTTCCTTATTCAATTTTAATTATTGATTATTATTTTTATAATTTAATAATACACTTGGTAAAATGACTGCAATTCCTACGCTACACATGCTATATTTTCCAGGTGACGGACACATGTAATTCAAGACCAGCCTTAATTACTTAAGACAATTAATAAATTGGATCGGAATGCCATCCAAAGAAGGAGACACAATTAGATCCAATCTCCCAACGAAATGATTTTTTTGTTGGTATACGTAAATATAATTTTTTTTAAATTATATTTATTAATTTATGTTATTAACTTTTCATATACTCAAAAATTATGAGGTTCACGAACCACATATTCATTACATTAACATTTTGCTATTATTAACACACACTCAGATTCATTTAATATCAACTTTCATTATTTATGGGTCTCACTGTCCACTTAGTCATTTTTTTAATTTTAATTAATTCAATATCTTTCTAATTTTGTTAAAATTTTACAACAAATATTATTAAAAATAAATAGTATTATTATTTTAAAAATAAATTAATTTCAATAGCGACGGGTTTTGAGAAAACCGTCGCAAGTAGCGATGTTTTTCAATTTGCGACGGCTTACGAAAAACCGTAGCTAATTGCGAGAAAATGCCGTTTATTCTGATGAATTTCTTGGCTGACATGACAGCCAAGATTAATAATTTATGCACCCACATTGCTGCATGAATATTAATGCGTGTTAATAATCACTCATTAATACATGACAAAAACTTGTGTGAGACGGTCTCACGGGTCGTATTTGTGAGACGGATCTCATATTTGGGTCATCCATGAAAAAATATTACTATTTATGCTAAAAGTATTACTTTATATTGTAAATATGGGTAGGATTAACCCGTCTCACAGATTAAGATCCGTGAGATTGTCTCACATGAGACCTACTCTTAATACATCAATGTCGGTGCCCTAATAAACATTGAAACAAAATATATGCTCGTCTATTCAAAGACATAGATGAGTTTGTAAAATTAAAGACGATGTGATTTGATGTCGTCATAAACTTAATGTGCTTTTGAAGTGGATATTTATCATCTGCTCTCTCAAATCTCTATACCATTTGAGGTAGGATATCTCTTAATTAAATAAATTTTGATAAAAAATTATGTGAAACGTTCTCATGCGTTGTATTTTGTGAGATAAATATCTTATTTGGGTCATCCATGAAAAATTATTACTTTTTATACGAAAAATATTATTTTTATTATGAATATCGATATGATTGATCTATCTCACATAAAAAAATTCTTGAGACAAACTGGGTTACCACCATCATTGTTTGAGCCTTTAAAAAGAGAATACATGCTCGCCATTTGTTAATCTATCTATCTCTTCAGTGGGCCCACACGCTTAAATTCTAGCTGCCTTCTTTGCCACTTCTATTTCATATATAATATAATATAATTTGAAGAATATAATTCGGCCAAAAGGGTAGAAAAACAATTCTTTCCTTTTTTGATAAATTTTTTAAAATATTTACATATTTTTTCGGCTTAATTTTCTATACCAGCGAGGATATTTTTACATATATTATATATATTTAGTACGGATAAGTTCGCCGGCGATGCCTACGCCGGTGAGCGTAGCACGCCAATGCTTAGCGGAGGAGGCTGCGGCTACTTTAGATGACGCCGTCGCGGTGGCTAAGCGACGGAGCCATGCGCAGACCACGTCGTTACATGCTATCTCTGCTCTACTAGCTCTACCATCCTCGAGTCTCCGGGCAGTATGTACACGCGCCAGGAGCAGCGAGTGCTCGCCACACCTTCATATCCGGGCTCTCGAACTCTGTGTTGGAGTGGCCCTCGACAAGGTTTCAGCTTGTAAATCTTCCGGGGAGGATCCGCCAGTTTCGAATTCTTTAATGGCTGCGATCAAGAGATCCCAAGCCAATCAGAGACGGCACCCCGATACGTTCCATCTGTATCAGCAGCAAGTGAATTTGAATTCTTCGACTCAGACATCGATTTGTGTTGTGAAAGTTGAATTGAGGCATTTTATAGTCTCCATTTTGGATGATCCGATAGTTAGTAGGGTTTTCTCTGACGCTGGTTTTCGAACCAACGAGCTAAAATTGGCCATTATAAACCCGCTCACCATGTCGAGATTTCCGACTATTCCTCGCTGCCCGCCTGTATTTCAGTGGGGTTTGAGCGATTTAGAATCAAAAGATATCAGCCCTAATTTTCTATTGTACAAGACTGCTACATATATCGGTGACGAGAATTCACAACGAGTTGGGGAAATTATTGCGAAGGCAAATAAGAGAAATCCGCTAATGATTGGTGTTTGTGCTAAATATGCGTTAAGGAACTTCATAGAAGGTTTGAAGAAGGGTGAAACGGGATTTTTACCCAAAGAAATTGATGGGCTGAGCTTGATCTCAGTTGACCATGAGTTTTCTAAGTTTATCAATAAAGATTTAAGTGAAGAAATGATGGAATTGAAGTTTAAAGAGGTGGGTGACATGACTGATAATTGCCATGGAACCGGGATTATTGTGAACTGTGGGGATCTTAAGCCTTTTGTGGATGCTGTATCTGTAAATTCTGTGAATTTTTTGATTTCCCAGCTGAAAAGTTTATTGAGCTGCTCAAATGGGAAATTGTGGTTGATTGGTTTCTTGGCAGACGACAATGATTATAAAAAACTACTCCAGCGGTTTCCTTGTATTGACATAGACTTGGATCTGCATCTCCTGCCCATTACTTCTTCCAAGCCTTCCGCAAGTGGAGGAAATAGTTTTAAATCAAGGTTTGTGTCACTTTGTTTCTTTAAACACATGTTCAAAGCTTGTCACACTTCAAGATATCAATGCGTTTCGTGAACTTCAACCACTATAAACACTCCAGGGAAGGCAGCAATTGGTCAATAAGGGACCTAGGGCTAAAACTATGATTGGGAAAAGTCACTTTTGTGATCAGAAACCGAGAAAATAAAGATCTTCCTGCTTAAATGGACGAGTAGTGCGTGTAAAGATAAATTTAATCAGCGTGTATCATATTTTTTTATTGGTTGGTTAGGAGTTTAACTGTTTACACTAGATTAGCATTTGTTCCTGATAGTAAAATTGGTCAGGATTTGCTCTCTTATTCTTCGGCATATGTGTGAGATAGGCAAAAGACAATCAAATGTGCTTTGAAATGATATTTTTCACGGGTGATATATCAGTTGAATTAGTGATCTTTCTGGTCGCATTCAGAACATAAATTTGACTGGTAAATTTTGAACTCAAATTATTTGACTAGTGCATCTTCTGGATTTGATCAGCCATTTTTACCTTTTCTTTCTAATTATAAAGTAAATGACTTGTTTTTGCCATTTTTTCCCAGTTTCAGAGGATTGCTTAAATTTCCTCGGGCTCCATATTATGTTTCTGCTGCATTAGTGTTTCATTACCTTCTCACTATTCATCTACACATTTTTACGTCCGGCTCATCGTGTTAATTTTCGAACGTATGCTGCAGTTTGATGGGGTCATTTATTCCATTTGGTGGATTCTTTCCCATGCCATTGGAACGAGAAACTCGAGGCTCGCATTTAACTCAAGCCGAAAGCCTTTGCAACTTATGCGATGAAAAGTATGAGCAAGAAGTTTCTGTTCTGAAGGGAACACCCATTGATGCAGATTATCACTCAACTACTCTATCTTCTTGGTTGCCAAAGGTTGAATGTGAGACGAGCAAGAGATCAGATACAGTAGAGGTTTGTCTTCCATGAAATTTAGACTCTTTTTTTTTCAAGTTCATACAAGTCAAAAACGAATTCAGAGTTCAGACTATGTTTATGAGTTGATACTAGCTTTTTTAAACACGTCTCTGTCATTTCAGTGCAGGCCCAAGATGACAAATCTCTATTGGAGTTTAGAGTTATGGCTTTGCATAGAAAATGGAATGACATCTGCCAGCAGCTTCATCGCACTTGTACATCTCAAGATACTATTTCTGAAGCCAAGTTACAAACTTCTAGTATTCCACTGTCTCATAATGTTCCTACCAGGAAAGACAGTTTCCAGGTCGGTTCAGTATTAAGTAGAAGCAGACTCACTAATCTAAGTCCTGTCATGCCTTCAGGATTGATAAACGGCTCTTCCTCGAAGCCAAAACTTTCTAATCCCAATGCACTGGAATCTGGTGCGAATGTACTAGTTGAACTACCAGTACAAAGCGTGGAGATGGATGATCTTCCAAACCATTCCCGTTCTCAGCAACAGATGACCATACCTGCCTCTGTTATTTCTTTGACCACCGATTTGGGGCTTGGAACACTTTATACTTCTAATAGAGAATTTAGAAGTGGACCCAACTTGCAAGAGCATAGTTTCTATGAATTGCAAAGAACCCCAGAGAATAACCATAGTCAAGCAAAGCAAATGTATACAAAAGACCTTGAATACCCTTGGAAAAATCTATCTGAAAAGTTTTGCTGGCAGTTTGAAGCCATTCAAACTATTGGTCGAACTTTATTCTGTTGTAGAGATGGAGATTCACGGCATCAATGTCCAAAAAAGGGAAATCATTGGCTCAGCTTTCTGGGACCTGATAAAGTGGCTAAGAGAAAAATAGCCACCACACTTGCCGAGGTAGTTTTCGGTGGATTGGAACACTTTCTATCTTTGGATCTGAGCTCTCAGGATCCGGCTAGCCTCCCTAACCCTAGCTCAATTTTTTATAGTTGTGATTCAACATATCACCACATGAAGTCTGATAGGCAAATGATAGTTGATTGCCTTGCTGATGAGTTAAGCAAGCGTCCTTTTTCTGTTATACTTCTTGAAAACATAGAAAAGGCAGATTTCTTGGTCCAGAATAGTTTATTTCAAGCTGTTAAAACTGGAAAATTTTCGGATTCCCATGGTAGAGATGTCACTATCAACCACGTTATCTTTGTCGTTGCTTCAAGGGCCGTAAAAGCTGGTGAAGATGATCTTATTTTCAGCCAGGCGGTATCTGAATTTTCTGAAGAAAATATATTACAGGCCAGAAATTTGCAAATGCAAATTTTGATTGGATCTGTCCATGGAAATATCAATAGTGCGACAAGTGTTTCAGTTACTCCGAGCAATGGTATGCATAAACGTAAATTGACGAATCCCGTGTCTACCAAGTCTGTGAGATCGAAACGCTCATGCCTTTCAAGATCCATTATTGATTTAAATTTACCGGTCGAGGATACGGAAGAGGAATTTGATATTTGTAGAAGCGACGCTGATAGTGGTAACTCGGAAAGTTCGGAAGTATGGTTTGAAGAATTGCTTATCCATGTTGATGAAAACGTGGTCTTCAAACCATTTGACTTTGATTCTCTTGCACATAAAATCTTGAAGGACATTGATGTAGGATTACGGAGAACAGTTGGAACCAAGATTTTACTGGAAATTGATCAAGAAGTGATGGTTCAAATACTTGCAGCAGCTTGGTTAATGGAGAGGGGAAACGCTTTGGAAGATTGGATTGAACAAGTTCTTTTCCCGAGCATAAAGAAAGCACGACAAAGGTACAACGACTCTTCAGATTTTGTATTTAAATTAGTTGCATGTGATGGCCTTGTTGTGGAAGAGCAAGCTCCTGGAGTGTGCCTTCCTGCAAGAGTGATAGTGAACTGATGTTTTTCGGATACGTGTTTTGTAATGTATGCATAATGTTTTCAATTCTCGAGTATATGTATTCGAGATAAGTTATCTTTGATATTAATGGTGTCAGGTTAAAACATACTAGACCTCAATGGTTTTGTTGACTAGTTTTCGTCTTTTCGAGCCTTGTACTCACCTCTTTCACTCGGTTTTGGCTCTCTTACAAGGTCGATAGTGATAGTAATATTTCACACACCATAGTCGATCCCACTATGAATCGAACCGGGAATGGCTACCATAGATCGCAGTGGCATAAGATCTGCTGCACGAAAGGGGTATAGTTATTGTTAGATCATGAAGCACAATCTGGCTACCATAGATCGCAGTGGCACAAGATCTGCTGCAATATTAACAACCTCATTTAACACCAAATGTATGTGGTATCTAATCTTTGGAAGAAGCTTATCAGTTAATGACATTGTACGCCCTTCACCCACAATGTCTTTTCATTCTTCATCGCCAGTAGAATTAATAACCCGAACTACTGGAGAAATTTATTGCATTTATATGCTTATTTACTTGCAGATGATACAAAACTTCTCTTTTAATGGCACTACATTATGGTTATGTCTCCAAATAGGATACAAAATAACATCATATCGGAATAAACTCTCAAGTGCAGTGGTGCTAAGTTTTTATTTGTAATGAATTCCGTTCTTGTAGTAAGAGTTATTTGCTGCTATTTAAACTGAATCAAATGTAGCATTTAAAAAATACCCTCTGACTTATTATTAATAAAGATATGAATAAAATAGGTTAGTTATGATCTTTTGGCTTGCCCAATGGGCGAAGGAGTATTTAATTTTTTTGACATAATTTAGGCGGGTCTTGCGTAGTGAAGCGTAACATCTATTTTTGTAGTTTTTTTTATTCTTTTTTTTTAAATAAAAAATGTGACCAAATCTACGTTCCTATTGTTCGTTTTAAATTATTAAAATTAATAACAATTAATTTAAAATTTAAAATTAAAACATTTAAACAATATAAATTAAAAAAAAAAAAAGTGAATGAGATGATTTGGCCTTTGTAGTCAATGACCAAAATCATTTGTCTTTGAAAATAAAATTTAAAAAATTAGAAAAATCATAAAAAATTTAAAATGGGGAAAAAATTGCATAGAAATCTTTAAAGGCTAAAACCACTATGAGTGGGTTTCATGTGAGACCGTCTCACGGATCATAATCTGTGAGACGGGTCAACCCTACTCATATTCACAATAGAAAGTAATATTCTTAGCATAAAAAGTAATACTTTTTAATTGGGTCACCCAAATAAGAGAT